>NC_089507.1:66377307-66694790 GCF_036850995.1 Saccopteryx leptura
ACCTTAGAAAGGCAACAAACAGGTTATAAAACGTATGTATAGGATTATCCCTCTTTTAAAAAGTACAAATGCACACTAACATGTATGTACTTCTGATAGTAGGGAATATCTCTGAACGGTGAATAGCATTAGAGTTGATGTTCATTTTCTTCATTCTATTAATCTCTATTTTTTGGACTTTCTATAGTGAACATGTTTTTTTTATTTTTAGGAAAATAAATAGCATTTTCTTTTAATTTGACAGAAGATTCTAAATATCTGTATTTTGAAACCTTACTATTAGTGAGCCCATTACTCTGTCCTTGTTTCTGGATGTCATCCCGTGAGAGAAGCTCAGGTAGAACTTAAACAGAGCAGCTTGAAAATTACCATATGAGAAGTTACAGACATTGTATTTTATGGATTTATTGAAAATAATATATGGATGTTTATACATTTTAATCTAATTCTTTTTAGGGAGAGAGAAAGGGACAAGACAGAGACACAGAGAGAGAAACACTGATTTGTTGTTCCAATTATTCATGCCGTCATTAGTTTACTCTTGTATGTGCCCTGATCGGGGATCAAACCCATAACCTGGAGCATGTGTAGACATGCTCTACCAATTGAGCTATCTGGCCAGGGCTTAATCTAATTTTTAAATAATCCTTAATGTGATTTTAAAGGATAAGAAGATTTTCAAGGAGGAATGATTGGTATTGAAATCAGATATCAATCTAGCATTTGTGCCTGGATTTCTCCAATACACAGAGGGGAAAATGATCAAAGAATGAGATTTGATACTTCAAATCTGAATACATTTGCACAAAACACTGCCATCGTTTTTGCATAATCTGCATGAGCCCTCCAACAAAGGTAATAATTTTTTTTATTAAATTTAATGCAGTGACATTGATATATCAGGGTACATATGTTGAGAGAAAACATCTCCAGATTATTTTGACATTTGATTATGCTATATACCCCTCACCCAAAGTCAATTGTCTTCTGTCACCTTCTATCTGGTTTTCTTTGTGGCCCTCCCTGCCCCTCTCTCTCCTTCCTTGCCCCATCTCCCCCTTCCCCCCCCACCCCGTTACCATCACATTCTTGTTCCATGTCTCTCAGTCTCATTCTTATGTCCCATCTATGTATGGATTCATATAGTTCTTAGTTTTTTCTGATTTACTTATTTCACTTCGTATAATGTTATCAAGGTCCATCTATGTTATTGTAAATGATCCAATGTCATCATTTCTTTTTTTTTTTTTTTAATGTTTTTTTCTGAAGCTGGAAACGGGGAGAGACAGTCAGACAGACTCCCGCATGCGCCCGACTGGGATCCACCCAGCACGCCCACCAGGGGCGACGCTCTGCCCCTCCAGGGCGTCGCTCTGCCGTGACCAGAGCCACTCTAGCGCCTGGGGCAGAGGCCAAGGAGCCATCCCCAGTGCCCGGGCCATCTTTGCTCCAATGGAGCCTAGGCTGCGGGAGGGGAAGAGAGAGACAGAGAGGAAGGAGAGGGGGAGGGGTGGAGAAGCAGATGGGTGCTTCTCCTGTGTGCCCTGGCCGGGAATCGAACCCGGGACTTCTGCACACCAGGTCGATGCTCTACCACTGAGCCAACCGGCCAGGGCCTCATCATTTCTTATGGCTGAGTAGTATTCCATTGTATATATGTACCAAAGCTTTTTAATCCACTCATCCTCTGATGGACACTTGGGCTGTTTCCAGATCAACAAAGGTAATAATTTGAGCCACTTAGTTGAAGTGGCATATTACGTTTTTGGTAAAAATACAGCAAGACAAAAAAAATTAGAATAAAAATTAGGTTATAGGCCTGATCTTTGGTGGAGTAGTGGATAAAGCATTGACCTGGAGCACTGAGGTACCTGGTTTGAAACCCTGGGCTTGCTTGGCCAAGGTACATATGGGCGTTGATGCTTCCTGCTCCGCCCCCCTTCTCTCTCTCTTCTCTCAAAAATGAATAAATAAATTTTTTTTAATAATTAGGTTAGAGAAGAAAACACTTTAAAAAGAGCCATAAAACTTTGCAATTTCAGTAGCAATTCTGCTTCTGATGCAAAATAAATCATGTATTCCACTTTCAGCCTTCACAATAAATTGATTGTCAGCATCACAAATTTAGAATACATAAAAATATCAGCAACATTATCCCATGTTAGAGGCATAATACTTTGGTTGAGCTCTCGTAACTGTAGTGTTCTCTTTGAGCAGATTTAGGGAATCACCAGAACAAATTAACAATACTGTTTCATAAAAGATTTTTATGGAAGTGTAACATATTTTGTTAGGAAATAATACTTTGTTTATAGACTTTCAATTATGGATGGCCCAACTCATCTTTCTTCACTATTTCCTTTCATCAATTTCATTTTCCTTGTTTCTACCATTTAGGTTTAACATATCAGCATCATCTTTGATTTGTTCCAGCATGATTGCCTACAACTTGCAGGGCGCTGGCTAGGAAATGAAAGAGATACAAAGATAATATGCCATTTCTGCTCTCAAGGGGTTTGAAATGTAGAACAGAAAAATTGCTGAAATTAATGCTTTTAGAAATAAGATGACTATTACATTTAGAAATAATTCATCAAAAATTTTCTCGTTCATTATATTTGTAATTGTTTTATAAATAAATTTTTATTTTAATGGGGTGACATCAATAAATCAGGGTACATATATTCAAAGAAAACATTTCCAGGTTATCTTGTCATTTAGTTCTGTTGCATACTCATCACCCAAAGAGAGATTGTCCTCCGTCACCCCCTATCCAGTTCTCCTAGTACCCCTCCCCTCCCCCTCTCCCTCATTCCCTTCCCCCACATCCCGTAACCACCACACTCCTGTCCATGTCTCTTAGTCTCGCTTTTATGTCCCACCAATGTATGGAACTCTGCAGTTATTGTTTTTTTCTGATTCACTTATTTCACTCTGCATAATGCCATCAAAATTCCACCATTCTGCTGTAAGTGATCCGATGTCATCATTTCTTCTAGCTGAATATAGTATACCATGGTGCATATGTGCCCCATCCTCTTTATCCAGTCCTCTATTTTTTTTTACAGTGATTAAAAGCCTTTAAGCAAACTCTTGGCCAATACAGCAAGAATCCCTAAAAGAGTAGTGTCCTTAACATGTTCACCAAGTCCAAGTTGGCCCCAACACCATGCCAAATTCCTGAAAAATGCAACCTAACCACAGTTCAGTCTGCTAGGAGCTGTCACAGGGAGCCGGAGTCCAGGAAAAGTCCACATCCAGGAAAAGTCCGCATGGCACTGGAATTGTTGTCACCATTCTATACTTTGCAGCTCATGTCCAAGTCCCAATGACCACTGCTTCTAGCTGGTAATGATTGAGGTAGACTGGAAAAGCCATTTGCAGCATGCGTGGATATGGAGCTTCTGTTCTCCTCTGCCTGAAGAGATGAGAGCAGGTTGCTTTTCCCTGGAGCTCTGCGACTGTGGCATGGTCAAGAGAACCTTGGGATACACTAAGCTGGGTGGCAAAGGTAGATTCCTAATAGAAGTTGGCAAAAGGGGGAAAGAGAGCTCTAAATTAGAAGTAGGTCCCAGCCTGAAATATGAGTGGGGCATTGAGGTAGGAGGGATAAAGAAAACACTATATATTAAGCAAAGCAGCAGAAAATAGGACTATCAACACTCACAGCAGAGATCTTTGAGGGAAGAATAAAAAACCTGACTATTCAGGCAAAACATAGTTAAGTGGCCCTTGTGCAAATGAGATCAGTTTACCTGCTTCTTGGAAGAAATACCCTAGGCTCGTCCACAGTGTCGTAGATGGGGTCAACAGCCCTGGGCACCTTCAGCCTTCAGTGGCCAACCCCAGCTTTCTGGGCAAGGTTAGGTCATAGGTGGCTGGAGCAGGGCTGGAAGAGACTGAACCCTCCCTTAGAGGAGCGAGGGGGAAGCCTGCCTTCCAGTGTCCCTGTTTCCTCACAGCAGAGGCCAGTAAGCCTGGCAGGCTTTAGCTCAATGACCTTCCTTTCCCCTATTGAAGCAGGACCCAGATGACATCCTATGAGACCACTTTGGGGTGTTGGAGCCTTTAAGGGTGTATCCTAAAAGCTGGTAGTTCCCCTGATCTCTATTGGGCTTTTTCTGCCTCTAGGTATCTTAAAAGCCATGCTCAGAAGATCTCGCTGAGGGGTTTGAGGATCCCCATCCGCCTATATAAATCTTTTCTATATATCTGGAGCTATTTGGAAAAAGACAAAACAGTGTTATTAGCTGGATGTAATAAAGAAGGTAGTAGTTTGCAGGCGAAAAAGATTTGGTGTCTCCTGTTCATCAGCATTCAAAAGAAATGTAATTTTTTTTTAAGTAAAAAGCATGATATGGTAGACCCATAGGAATTCCAGGATATGACTACCCCCTTTAAAATTTTTTTTTTAAATTGACCTTAAAATGTTTGCTGAGTACACTTTAATAATACCTTAACTTTAAAGATTGTAAAGACACATGCAGCCCCATGTTCATTGCAACATTGTTCACAGTGGCCAGGACATGGAAACAACCAAAAAGCCCGTCAATAGACGACTGGATAAAGAAGATGTGGCACACATACACTATGGAATACTACTCAGCCATAAGAAATGATGACATCGTATCATTTACAGCAAAATGGTGGGATCTTGATAACATTATACGAGGTGAAATAAGTAAATCAGAAAAAACCAGGAACTGCATTATTCCATACGTAGGTGGGACATAAAAGTGAAACTGGGAGACATTGATAAGAGTGTGGTGGTTACGGGGGTGGGGGGAGGGGGAAAAGGGAGAGGGAAAGGGGGAGGGGGAGGGGCACAAAGAAAACTAGATAGAAGGTGACAGAGGACAATCTGACTTTGGGTGATGGGTATGCAGCATAATTGAAAGACAAGATAACCTGGACTTGTTGATCTTTGAATATATGTAACCTGATTTATTGATGTCGCCCCATTAAAAAAATAAAATTATAAAAAAAAATAAATAAAAAAAACAAAGAAAACAAAACAAAAAAAAAGATTGTAAGCATGACAAAATACAGTAAATGCTTTTGCTCCACATGCAGGAGCATTTTCAGTTTAGCCAGTTTAGGAAATCCAATAATAGAACAATGCATACAGACAATGAGCTATAACATGCTTAGCAGCCTCTCCTGTTCTGACAGAGGTTACTATAGATCCGGAATATGTATCCACTGTAATGTGGACATACAACTGTTTGCCAAATGAAGGTATATGAGTAACATTCATCTGCCAAAGTTGTCCTGGTAGGGGTTATATTTGTAATTTTAACATACATTTATTCAGTCATAATATGTTCTTTTACTTTAATCTTTAGAAAAAAACATCGTAAATTATATTTTATTAAAAATGTATGACAGTTTATTAACTTTTTGAATTAAATCAAAGCTATATTTCAAAGGAATTTTGGAAACACTAACTTTTTTGGAATTAGTTATTTTGTTTGAGGATCTACAACAATTATTACACTTTAATACTCAAAATTGAGTTATTCTCTTATGTCACATAGTAGGAGAGCTGTGGAGATTATTCCTCAACACTTTATAAACCTACTAACGCCAAAGGGCAAAGCTGATGAAGATTGGACAGCACATGAGCAAGAAGTCATGCTGCATTGCTCTTCTTTAATGTTAATTCTCTCTCACCATCGTTTTGCGGTATTGGAGGAGGTCATCCAGAGTGTGTGACCGCTGGCTGACCCACAAGCTCAACCTGGGCAATTGCAGGCTCTTTACCCCCATGCTAGTGTGGTCTACTTCAATAAGGTGGCCAACTTTTTTACAATGAAAGGGAGGACAAAAATAAATTAAAGAAAGCAATATCGTAAATAAAAGAAACATTTTATTTATTGCAACAATAATACACTGTAAATGATAAATGCATAATAAAAACATTTGTAATATTTTATATTGTAATTATGCTTACATGTCTATTAATTTTTAATAATAATTGTAAGAAAAAAGTACTCACTTAGTAAAACTAAATATCAAACATAACCACTAATTTGGAGTGATATTTGGATGTATTTATCACTTTCTAATTAAAAAACATCTGTTTTATGCAACTATTTAATCAAAATGCTTAATTAATAGATATGGTTTGAGGTTAGATTTCCACTTTAAAACTCAAATTTTGGAAAAATTCTTGTAAATAGAATTATACATATTTGGAAATTATTAAATAGATAATGAATTAATGAAACATGAATTGTGCTTACCTGCCTATGATTGAATATTCACTGAGAAAGAAATAATCATGAGTTTACAATGTGGTACGTGCTGTGTTGTATTTCAGTAAGACGTACACAAAGCCATTTGCGCGTTCAGTATATTGCGCACTCTCTCAAAGTCTCTCATGTGGAGTGCGTGTGTCTCATAATTGCGTCTCGCCTCACTGTACTGATCCTTGACAAATTGTCACGTCAAATACAAATACATCACATCACATGCAATGGATCGACTTTGCAACTATGGAATATGGACATTTACAGATTAGTCTTCCAATATCAAAAAGGAGGACACTTTTCGAGGGAGGATGGAACTTACAAAAGAAGGACTGTCCTCCCTAAAGGAGGATGGTTGGTCACCTTAACTTCAAGCACACCGACTTGAGAGAGTAATGTGTTATTGAGACCATCTGGACTGTTTATGTGACTGAAGCCCAATGAGGTGTCTACATAAACTCTTAAAATTCTGGTGGTTAGGTCTGGAGATCTCATTGTCTTGCAACTGCACTAGACAAGCCTTTTATGTTAAGTTCTCTTGCTTATTAAACCTACCACCTACCAATCTTCAGTGGCTGCTTCTTTCTTCACTCTCTCCTTGCCCTCCATTTACTGGATCTAGTTTCAAATTTCATTGGGGGAAGCCAGGAGTTTGTGAACCAACATTGGACAAGGCAGTTTTGTTTTGCTTCTTAACTGAAGTGTTCACATAGCTATTCTAAAGAAGTCTACAATTGAAAGGTGGGAGTTTTTACTTTAATTGATTAAATATGCTCTTATGTTCCACAGAAAAGTAATAAACTCTTATTTTTAAGACTCCTTCTCATTTCATTCCCAATTTTCTCTCTCACTGTCTTCTTTCCACAGTCTCCCTATCAAGTACTCTTCTTTCTTGTGTCCTCACAGCTTCTTGGGGAGACTTCAATCCTGTCCACGTGACAGGAGACTCTTGAAGGACAGCCCAGAGGCTGTCCTGTCGCAGATTTCAGCTGGCAAGAGCTTACTTTATGCTTCTGGTCTCCAGTCTGCAGGGCCAGGAGTAGTCTGTTGTCCAGAGCAGCAGCTGAGTTGGTGGATGCTTTGACTTTGCTTTAGGCTCTCTACCAACAGTGACTGAGGCTGAGTTCTTCCTGAGTTTACCTACGCACAAACATACCTTACCCATCTTAGTTCACTTCTAAAAACCAATCTATTCCCAACATGAAAAATTTAGATTTTTCCTTTTACTATGACTCCAATATGAAGGTTAAGGAAATAGTAAGGAGGGTTAAAGTAATTAAACAAGGAGGCCATCAGACCAAGGTGGCCTTAATGCTTTGGCATTCTATGTAAACAAACCACAAGCTAAACCAGAGTCATTTCTTAAAAACACCTCAAGGTTGAGAAATAAAAACTTAACGACAACCAATAACAAACAGCTAACTAAGCTTTCCCAAATAAGGCAACTGCTTAAGCTCTAGCCACTCAAATCATTTCCCTGCTCTTTTTTCTGCTTCTGCTCTATAAAAGCCTTTCTGTACCTCCTGTTGGTAGGGCACCCCTACCCACCTTCAATTTGATGCTGCCTAATTTGAACTGATGTATGCTCAAACGTACTGTTCAAAATTTTAATGTACCTCAGTTTATGTTTTAACAGTAGTGTGTTATTATTATTAATAATGTGCTATTATTATTGTATTAAGGGAACAAACCCCTGGGAAGTAGAGATGATATAGTATTTGTGTAGTTACTTAATAATGATTGATTGATTGATTGAGAACCAATACCAATTCTTTAAGCCTGGGTGCAATTTTCTTTCTGACTGTAAGTGAATAATTCCAGTTCATCTTGACCCCAAAATATTAACCTCATGCAACACGTATAATTTATTCCCTGTGGGTGGAGTGCTGAGTGCATTCCTAGCAGCTGTGGCTGATGCAATGCTGTGAGAATACTCCAGCTCCCAGAAGCCTCCTGGGCATACCCCGGAAGGAAGCTCGCCGCTATAAGGAAGTGACTCAACCCCAACCATGCAGCTCCCTGATCTTTTCAGCCATTGGCTATGAAGGACACGCTGTAACACCTATAGGCTGAACCCATGTGTATAAGCTAGCTTACTTCCTGAATAAAGTGGATCTGCGTCACTGAACCTGGTCCCCCGAGTCGGGTCTTTTTTTTTTTTTTTTTTTTTTTTGTATTTTTCTGAAGTTGGAAACGGGGAGAGACAGTCAGACAGACTCCCGCATGCGCCCGACTGGGATCCACCCGGCACGCCCACCAGGGGGCGATGCTCTGCCCATCCAGGGCGTTGCTCTGTCGTGACCAGAGCCACTCTAGCGCCTGGGGCAGAGGCCAAGGAGCCATCCCCAGCGCCCGGGCCATCATTGCTCCAATGGAGCCTCGGCTGCGGGAGGGGAAGAGAGAGACAGAGAGGAAGGAGAGGGGGAGGGGTGGAGAAGCAGATGGGCGCCTCTCCTGTGTGCCCTGGCCGGGAATTGAACCCTGGACTTCCGCACGACAGGCCGACGCTCTACCACTGAGCCAACCGGCCAGGGCCTCCGAGTTGGGTCTTTGTGTCTCCGTTGTCCTCACACCCGGCAGGACTTGTCCACAATTCCCAAGACAGAAACTTAGCAGTTAAGGCTCTCTCTTTTGATCAAGTCTAATTTGCCACTCTGCCCAGTTAGTATTTCAACCTCTTTCTTACACCGTAAGACCTAAAGTATAAATCTAAACTTTGTAGTATTTAACTGTAAGGCATTTTATTATTTAACCCTTGCCTCCCTACTTGTGGCCTCATATGTGATCATAAAAATGCAGCACTCAGGGCTCCTACTGCAGGAAGCTTAACTGACTGACGGCCTCAGATGCTGTCCTCATGGATCCACTCGGGTTCACATAAAAGCCACGTTTCCCGCAGGCTTTACTCAGCCAAAGTCTGAGTAGAAAACTCAAAATTTGGCAAATTCTTCATCATTTACCAAGATTCAACTTTACCTGGCCTGTGGTGGCTCAGTGGACAGAGTGTCGACCTGGACCACTGAGGTCGCTAGTTTGAAACCCTGGGCTTGCTTGGTCAAGGCCTGTATGACAAGCAATCAGTGAGCAACTAAAGTGAAGCTACTATGAGTTGATACTTCTCGCCACCCCCCATAAAATTAATAAATAAAATCTTTAAAAAAAAAGATACAACTTCAGTTCATGAACTACTTATAAGTATTTGTGCCATTTCCTATTAGTAAAAAGACTTTATTCTGTATTTTTTAGTATCGCTCCAAGCCGTGGCACACTAATAATGCATAATAAGTACTTTATAAATTCTGGTTTGTTGAGTCTATTAAAGCTAGCACTGTAGAAATAAATATGTACCTTAGTTTTTAGTAAGATCATTACCAGTATTTATTTTATAGAAAAACTATTTCCCAAGTGAAAAGCAAGTAAACTTCCACTGTGTGCTTGAGCCCAATAAAGAATATTTAATTTTCCAAAATAACAGTAACATATACAGTTAAGCATGCTCTTAAATATCTTCATATCATTGTCAATAATGGTATTAAATTCCACAATTAGGATATTTTCTCTAAATTAATTAGCTTGAATATTTAGGTTGCTTCTAGTGTTTTGCTATTAGAGACAATATTAAAAACATCTTTTACAAAGAGTTTACTTATATTTATTAGTATTGCTATAGGTTTATTTTGGATTTTCTTACTAGCATATTCTCTTGATTTTCCTGTTACCTTTCTTCCTTTCAACTTTATCATGCTGGCTTCTCTTCACCTACCTGACCCTGTTCACATTCCTGAGCACTCTTACCTACCTGTGCTTTTCTGTTCATTTTATATAGTTGGTATGCGATCTCATCTGTGACACCAATTACCATCTTATTGCTAAATTCATTACCTTGGGAAAATATCTTCCTGAAATAGAGATGCTCAAATTCAACTATGAATATTGTGTAATTTAGGTTCTTTGGTTGTAAGCAACAGAAACTAAATACATCTAACTTAATCAATGGAAAACTTATTGGCACAATATTAGGGGTCCTAAAACTTGGTCAAACTATTATGGTAGGAACCAGGCAAAGATTCAGAAGAGAAACCAATAAAATTATCTTGTAGCAGGAATGTTACTACATTTAAATCTCTGTGTTCAAGATGCACATTCTGGTAGCATAGTATCCAGTTGTCCTAGCTAGGGTCACATGTCTCCTCTCTAACTAAGAAAAGCAGGATTCTGATGACAGTTTTAGTAGATTTTGTTTAATAATGAAGACATAAGTTCTAAAAGAGAAAACCCTAGGTGTTATAAGAAAGGCAAAATTGGCCTGACCAGGCGGTGGCGCAGTGGATAGAGCATAGGACTGGGATGCAGAGGACCCAGGTTCGAGACCCCGAGGTCGCCAGCCTGAGCAGGGGCCATTTGGTTTGAGCAAAGCTCACCAGCTTGAACCCAAATTAACTGGCTCGAGCAGGGGGTTACTCAGTATGCTGTAGTCCCATGGTCAAGGCACATATGAGAAAGCAATCAATGAACAACTAAGGTGTCGCAATGAAAAACTGATGATTGATGCTTCTCATCTCTGTCTGTCTGTCCCTGTCTTTCCCTCTCTCTGTCTCTGTAAAAAAAAAAAAGGCAAAATTGGTGCTAGACAGCCAAAAACAATAACAAAACAAAATTCTAAAACCCCATGTTTGTTACCTTTTCTCATAAATATTTAATACCCCATTATCTTACAAGCAAAGCCATCATCTTCCTTTACAAACCTACTCTTCTAAGGTCCTATATTCTGTGAAATATATCACTATCTATTCAAAAACTCAAGCCAGAAAACTGAAAGCTCTTCCTGATTCCTCCCTCTTTGTTACCCTTGATACTTGATGAGTCATTAATTTAATTATCCCTATGATCCAAATAACTCCCCAGTTCACACAGGTCTTTCATTTCCACTGCCACCACCATAGGTAGACTAAGTAAACATCATCTCTTACCTCAACATCAGAAATGCCTCCAAAGAGGTGTTTTCTGATATTCCACAACTGCCCTGAAATTAGAGTAATTCTTTAAAATAAAAATAAAATCACACTAGATCATCTCCAGAAAAGTTGTATTAAGTTTTTTCAATAGCAGTGTGTATGGGCTTGCTTATAAGTTCTCAAATTTTTGTCCTCACTGTAAAGTGTGGAAAAACAAAGCAAAACAAAAATAAAAGCAAAAACCTTTCCCAAGTAGAGAAGCAAAATATTGTCTTAATTTTTATAATAGGAATTTTAAAAATTTGTTTTATAGTAAATTGTTCTAATAGAATTTTCTCTGATGATTAGTGATGTTGAGCATCTTTTCATATGTTATTGGCCATCTGTATGTTCTCTTTGCAGAAGTGTCTATTTAGGTTCTTTGTCTATTTTTTTTTTTGTGATAGAGACAGAGAGGAACAGATTGGAACAGACAGACAGGAAGGGAGAGAGATAAGAAGCATTAATTCTTTGTTGCAGCTCCTCAGTTTTCTTAGTTGTTCATTGATTGCTTTATCATATGTGCCTTGACTGGGGTGGGAGGCTACAGCAGAGTGAGTGACCCCTTGCTCAAGCCAGCAACCTCGGGCTCATGCCAGAGACCATGGGGTCATGTCTATAACCCCACGCTCAAGCCAGCAACCCAGTGCTCAAGCTGGTGAGCCTGCACTCAAGCCAGATGAGCCTGTGCTCAAGCTGGCGACCTTGGGGTTTCAAACCTGGGTCCTCTGTGTTCTAGTCCAACACTCTATCCACTGCACCACCACCTACCTGGTCAGGTGGTCTTTTGTCTACTTTTAAATTTGGATATTTTGGGGGTTTTTTTGGTGTTTGTGTTGTTTGAATTTGTTATAAATTTTGGATAGAAAACCCTTATCAGATGTATCATTGGCGAATATCTTTTTTTCCATTCAGTAGGTTATTCCTTTGTTTTGTTGATGGTTTCCTGTTCTGTGAAGAAACTTTTTAGGTTCATGTAATCCCATTTGTTTCCCTTTTCTGAGCAGATATGTCAGAAAAAAAAGTATTTCTAAGAGAATTATTTAAGATTTGCTGCCTATATTTTCTTCTAGAAGATTTCTGATTTCTATATTCTGTTGTGTTCAAAGGATTGTTTGGTTTTGTTTTAGAGGACAAGTTATCTTACCTAGACTGAAGAACTACAACCTTCGTCTGCTCAGTGGTCTATAACATTTGCTATTTCTGCCTTATTCTTAGGGCTTTTATACCTTGGCCCCTGGAGAGTCTTTTTTATGTTTTATACAGTCTGGTTCCTCCCTACTTCTTAAATTTTGCCTCAGAGTAACCTCATAAAATAAAAAATTATGTTATTCATTTATTTATTCTAATAATATTTACTTATTGAAAGCCTACTGTGACCAGCTTGAACCCAAGGTAGCTGGCTCGAGCAAGGGGTTACTCAGTCTGCTGAAGGCCCATGGTCAAGGCACATATGAGAAAGC
Organism: Saccopteryx leptura; assembly: GCF_036850995.1. NCBI lineage: Eukaryota > Metazoa > Chordata > Mammalia > Chiroptera > Emballonuridae > Saccopteryx > Saccopteryx leptura. Next base: position 66,390,016 of record NC_089507.1, read on the forward strand.
AATCAATGAACAACTAAGGTGTCACAACAAAAAAACTGATGATTGATGCTTCTCATCTCTCTCCGTTCCTGTCTGTCTGTCCCTATCTATCCCTCTCTCTGACTCTTTCTCTGTCTCTGAAAAAAAAAAAAGAAAAAAAAAGAAAATGAAAGCCTACTGTGTGTTAGGCACCTGGAACACATAAATAAACAAGATAGGAAAAAAAGGATAAATATCCTGCCTTTGTGGAACATAGGTTGCAGCTGGGAGAAATAGACAATAAGAATAAACATAATATACAAATTAAAATAAAGTATGTAATAGGTGATATGTACCATACAATAAAATTGTGCAAGATAAAAGATATCTGTCATGTATGGGAGGGGGTGAGTTGCAATTATAAATACTTTTGATCTCAACTTTCTGCTTAAAACTTTTCAACTGCTCAATAAATTTTAACGTAAGTCTACAAGGACCCACACAGTCTGGTCTTTATAATCTCTTTTACCTTACCTCATAATACTATCTTTCTCTTTTATCTGGCCACACTGGCTTTCTCTTTAGTTCCAGAACAGTCTAGGCATGCTTCTAGCTCCTGTTAGAACAAGCTTCTCCCAGATATCCACTCAACTGGTTCTTTATCATGTCCCATTCTCCACAGGGCGTTTATAAACACTTTATTTTTTACTGAACTTATTGAGGCGACATTGGCTTGAAAAACCATAAAGGTGTCAAGTGTACAACTCAACAAAACATCATCTGTGTACTGTACCATGTTCCCTTTGCCCTTAGCAAAGTCTCTGTCCATCCCCATTGCCCCTCATAGAAGAGACTCTCAAAATAGATGGAAGTAAGAGACCTGTACGTTTCTTTCCTCCTCTGAGAGTCAGTGTTTCCTTAATGACCCCATGCACCTGTTTAGCACAGCTATTTCATCCTTGCAAACAATGTTAGGGCACTTCTGTTTCTGCTGGTTGTGATCATGTTTCCATGTAGTGGTGAAGTGGCTGAAATAGCTCACCAAGGTGCAGGTACCTTGAGGAGTGGTAGGACAAATGGCTACCACATTGCGGCAGGCTTGGTCACCACAGTAAGGGCAGCACTCTTGGCACGGCTGCCCAGAGTCCGTATGGCACCCATGGAGGACAAAACTGTATAGTAACTCATTGTCATGTCTGAGCTGTTCCAACTAAGCTACCCTTCACTCAGGGGTCAATGCAGAACTCTGTTATCAGGAACATTTCCCATTAGCCCCCACCCCCTCTTTCCCTCTGGCTATCACCCACTGTTGCCTGTGTCTACGTGTCATGCATATTATATATATGTTTTTTTGACTAATCCCTTCATCTTCTTTCATCCTGTACCCCCTCCCATCTCATCTGACAGCTGTCAGTCTGTTTTATGTATCCATGCCTCTGTTTCTATTTTGTTCATCAGTTTATTTTGCTAGATTCCACATATAAGTGAAATCATAAGGTATTTATCTTTCTCTGACTGGCTTATTTTACTTAGCACAATAATCTCCAGGTTCATCCATGCTGTCACAAAAGTTAAAATTTCCTTTTTATGGTTTCATAGTATTCCATTACAACCACTTTAATTGAGATTGTTGTTTTATCTCCTGTTACCTTTCTCCCATCTCATCCATCAGATTTCTTCTCCTCACTTACATGTTGTAAAGCCAGTAGCCACCATCGTGGCCATTCACATGCAGGTTCGCATAGGATTTGGACAGAGGGTAATAAAACAACAGAGCCAGGAACTGGTGGGCCATTATCTTTAATCCTAGCTTGCACCCTGTGGGCAAGTAAAAACACACACTGGGCTCCAAAACTCACTCATTCAGTGCTCACAAAGCTACTGACTTATCCGAGTTTCCTAGAATCAAAGGTGTAAAGCCAGGAGCCGGGGCCAGGGCCACCATCACAGCCGCCCAGCCCATGCAGGTTCGCATTGGATTCGGACAGTCGGTAAAGAAACAGCGGAGCCAAAAACTGGTGGGCCATAGTCTTTAATTCTAGCTTGCACCCGGCGGGCAAGTAAAAATACACACTGGGCTCCAAAACCCAGTCACATTCAGTGCTCACAAAGCCACTGACTTATCCGAGTTTCCTAGAATCAAAGGTTTCTAGCTCACCAGACTTATTCACCTCTGTTCCCCATCTCCTTCCTTATCCCAGATACAAACTCTGTACAAACTAAACTTGACAAAACTGGCATCTCACTCAGCACTCCGCCATCTTGGCTGCTTTTTCTAGCCTCCTCCACGTGGCCTCCTTCCGCTGCTGGCTCTACTCTCTCTTCTGAAGATAATCTCAGGAACCAAGAGCCAAACTCCCGTTTTGCCCCCACTTTATACTGTAGCTTCACACCCTTTAATCCAATATACAAAATAGGGAAGTCCCTAATATAGTCACTTCTCTGAGGCATGATTGGATTGTACCACCCCACATCAAGACGGGTGGGAGAGGCTTAATCCCAAAACCAAGCCCCAGGCTACAATGATCCTGTCTGCCCCCAACACACAATAATATCACCTGGGCGACGGCATCTTTAACAAAGTGAGCATAATACATTTTATCCGCCCAACAATCCACCCCTATGCTCACTTTACTACCCACAATCTATACCACTGGCATCCCTGTGTAAGGAAATTAGAAGATTACACAAATTACAACAGCACAAATCATACAGTTTCAACAATCATAAAGGTACACTTCACCAGTCTCTGAGCACTTAGCCCAAAGTGCAAAATGTCATCGGCTTTCTTTCTAGCCATGGGAAAATCTTCCCGGGGTAGGGGAGTGCTTCCAGCAAAGCCACCCCCACCCCCATCAGGGTATTTCACATTGTCCAAAATCCGTAATCTGTAAGTCCATCCAACAAAGGAGCCAATGCCCACTCCAGTCGTAGTCCAGGAAATCAGTCCGTGCACATGGGGCGTCAGCCACCCCCTTCATCCCTGACGTCCTGGCAGGTCTTACACTGTCCCAAAGAGGGGCATGTGGCGTCCAGCCCTATGTCCCAAAATCGCAGACCTACCGGGGCTGCAGTAGGTGCTCCTTCCAGCTGGGCTTCCATCTTCTGGAGACTGTAGATCACAACTCCAGTTCGATTCTCCTCATCTTCCAAAGAGGAACTGAAAACACCAGCTCCCACTGCAGGGCTCGAGTCCTGGGCTGCCGCAGCCTTCTGCTCCGCAGACCTTGCAGCTCTGGACCCGATCTCAGCTTCTGGCTCTCCGCAACATCCAGGGCAAGCTGCAACTCACGAACCTCTGAATCCTCCTTCAGCGTTTGCTCCATTTCCAGGCGAATCTCGAACACCTGGTTGGCCTCCTCCTCCAGCACTTCCTCCAGCTCCAGGGTCAGCATCGGTTTCTCCTGCATTTGCTCCAGCTCCTTCTGCTGCTCGGTTTGCAGGTCCCGGGCAGCCTCTTCCACAGAGCTCTCGGTTTCCTCACGCATGGCTGTAAAAGTCAGCCAGCCTACGGTCCCCAAAAGGACAGCCATGGGGAACCCTAACACTAGCCAGTCCTCTACTCCACCACTCAAAGGCTCCTTGCCGATCTGTATCGAATCCTGCCACAGACTACGCCAAATGTAGAGCCAGGAGCCATGGCCAGGGCCACCATCAGAGCAGCCCAGCCCATGCAGGTTCGCATTGGATTCGGACAGTCGGTAAAGAAACAGCGGAGCCAAAAACTGGTGGGCCATAGTCTTTAATTCTAGCTTGCACCCGGTGGGCAAGTAAAAATACACACTGGGCTCCAAAACCCAGTCACATTCAGTGCTCACAAAGCCACTGACTTATCCGAGTTTCCTAGAATCAAAGGTTTCTAGCTCACCAGACTTGTTCTCCTCAGTTCCCCATCTCCTTCCTTATCCCAGATACAAACTCTGTACAAACTAAACTCGACAAAACTGGCATCTCACTCAGCACTCCGCCATCTTGGCTGCTTTTCCTAGCCTCCTCCACGTGGCCTCCTTCTGCTGCTGGCTCTACTCTCTCTTCTGAAGATAATCTCAGGAACCAAGAGCCAAACTCCCGTTTTGCCCCCACTTTATACTGTAGCTTCACACCCTTTAATCCAATATACAAAATAGGGAAGTCCCTAATATAGTCACTTCTCTGAGGCATGATTGGATTGTACCACCCCACATCAAGACGGGTGGGAGAGGCTTAATCCCAAAACCAAGCCCCAGGCTACAATGATCCTGTCTGCCCCCAACACACAATAATATCACCTGGGCAACGGCATCTTTAACAAAGTGAGCATAATACATTTTATCCACCCAACAGTGTCCTAGAATCAAAGGTTTCTAGCTCACCAGACTTATTCACCTCTGTTCCCCATCTCCTTCCTTCTCCCTGCACAAACTGGCTTCTCACTCAATACTCTGCCATCTTGGCTGCTTCTCCTGGCCTACTCCACATGGCCTCTTTCTGCTCTCCGCTCTGCTCTCTCCTCTAATATTAATCTCAGGAACCCAGAGAGCAAGCTCCTGTTCTACCCCCATTTTATAGTGTAGAAATCAAAACCTTTAATCCAATATACAAAATGGGGAAGTCTCTAATACAAAGTCACTTATCAGAGATGTGATGGGATTGTACCACCCCACATAAAAAAGGGTAGGAAAGGCTTAATCCCAAAACCAAGCCCCAGGCTACAAGGATTCTGCCTGCCCATAGCCTGCCCTCAACACACATTAATATCACCTGGGTGACGGCCTTTCACGTGGGCAGCGCCATCTTTAACAAAGTGAGCATAATACATTTTATCCGCCCAACATCCTTTGTTCCCCATCTTCTTCTCTCTGAACAAACTCTGCACTAACTGGCTTCTCTTTCAGCATTCTGCCATCTTGGCTGCTTCTTCTGGCCTCCTCCATGTGGCCTTTCTCTGCTCTCTTCTCTAATGGTATTCTCAGGAACTGAGAGAAAACAAGGTCCCAGTCTGCCCCACTTTATAGTGTAGATTCAAAACCTTTAATCCAATATACAAACAAGGAAGTCTCTGATACAAAGTCACTTATCTGAGGCATAATGGGATTTCTCATGAGAGTGTACCACCCCACATCAAAAAGGGTGGGAAAGGCTTAGTCCCAAAACCAAGCCCCAGGCTACAAGGATCCTGCCTGCCCACAGTCCTTCCCAACACACATTAATATAATCACACCCAACTCAAGCAAGAAGAGCAACCAATACCATCACCTGGGTGAGCACCTGGGTGACAGGCTTCCACGTGGGCAGCGCCATCTTTAACAAAGTGAGCATAATATATTTTATCTGCCCAACACATGTATATATATTTATATAAATGTGTATATGTACATGTATATGTATAAATACATTATGTAATATACTTATTTGTTTATTGTCTGTTTCTCCCTACTGTAATATAACTCCATGAGGGTGATGCTTTACTATGCCTGAAACAGTATAGGTACTCAATAAATATCTATTGGAAGAATGATTAAGGGGGAAGAGTCTGAGACTAGATAAAAGTGAAGAACCAGAAAAGTGGTTACAAGTGGGACTAATTTGAAACCTATAGGATAAAATCATTTCAGCTACTTTTCTTAAATTCATATGCATTTGATCACTTCCTCTACCCAAAGAAGTTCTTATTATTGTGCATTAACTGTAAGTAGCCTGGACAACTTCAGTAATTGAGATGTCTCCTTATTTTGGTCTGTTGCATCCAGGGACCAGTGTTGGTCAAATAAGTTTGTAGATATGATAGATATGTTTGCTCGCTTATAGTTTGCATTGGGTGTGGGGGACAAGGCTGTAAGCAGGCAGGGTCATTATAGCCTAAGGCTTAGTTTTAAAACTAAGCCTTTCCTACCCTAGTGACTTTGTATCAGAGACTTCCTTGTTTATATATTAGATTAAAGGTTTTGGTTTCTATACTATAAAATGAAGCAGACTGGGAGCTTGCTCTCTCTCGGTTCCTGAGATTAGCATTAGAGGGGAGAGCAGAGAAAGGCCATGTGGAGTAGAGGAGAAGAAGCCAAGATGGCGGAGTGATGAGGAAGAAGCCAGTTTGTGCAGAGTTTGTTCAGAGAGAAGGAGATGAGGAACAGAGGTGAATAAGGCTGGTGAAGTAGAAATCTTTGATTCTAGGAATCTCGGATAAGTCAGTGGCTTTGGGAGCCCTGAATGGAAAGGGAAGTGTTTTCCTACTGTGTGTATTTCTTGCCCACCGGGTGCAAGCTAGGATTAAAGCTAATAGCCCACCAGTTCTTGGCTCCATTGTTTCATTACTGTCTGTCCGAATCAAATGTGAACCTGCATGGGCAAGGCAGCTGTGATGTTGGCCGTGGCTACTGGCCTTATAGATCAGCTTATTGTGACTTGCTAAGAAAACATAAAATATATAAAAAACCTAGTAAGAAGTTTTCTCAATCTCATGATCATAGAAATGAAATTGTACTAGCTGTAATTTCTCTCCCAAATGAAGATACTAGTGTTAAAATTATATTTATACTTGCACATGTTGATTTTACCATTTTCCATTAACTATAAAATTCTGATTTTGAAATTTACCAGAGAGAGAAATTCACACTTTAGAATCTTAGTTATAATTGTAACTTTCTCTCCCAAAATAGAATTACTGCTAGTACTGAAGACATGTTTATCATTTATATTTGTACCTATCCATGTTGTTTTTGCCACTTTTCTACTGACACTGGAGTTTCGGTTTTGGAATTTATCACAGCAGAGAAAAGAATGTTCACACACTCTAGTATCTCAGCTGTAATCAGCTGAGCATTGCTACAAACCAAATGGTGGGAACAGATGCCCTATGCTGATTTTATTTATCTTATCTCCAGGAGAGAAGATTAGATTGTTATGAAGAACCTGCAGGTCATTCTTCTGGGCTTGAAATAGAATGAATTGCTCTATCACGAGCATGATAAAGGTGAATGCAATATACAAGCTGGTATAATTTGATATACTTAGAAAGTTTTAGAGTATATTAAAATTCTACCATTTGTGTATTTTAAATATTACATAAGATATGTAATTCATGTATTAGCTATTTCCTTGGCTTATGCCTTAGTTGTTCTATCTCATAAATTAGGAGTTTTAAAGATGTTGTTTAGAAATTATAACTAATTCTCATAATTTCCCCTTTACTTGCTGGCTTCTTAATTATTTTGTTCTTTTAGCTGTAGATCTCTGGGATTTCCTTAGTGAATGCAATTAACCTAAGTCTCTAAGTTCTCTGAGAACTGGTGATTAATGTAAAATACATCATTTCAGTGTTTCAACCTTCTTATGATACCATATCAGTGTAATGCTTAGTGCATTTCCTATATTACTCTCCTCAAAATGACTCGTTTTTTATTTGTTTGTTTTTTTTTTTTTTGAGAGAGAGAGAGAGAGAGAGAGAGACAGGAAGGGGGAAAGATGAGAAATGTCAACTCTTAGTTGCATCACTTTTGCTATTCATTGATTGTTTCTCATACATACCTTGACCAGGGGGCTCAAGCCAATTCAGTGACTCCTTGGCCAAGTCAATGACCTTGGGCTTCAAGCCAGTGACCATGGGATCATGGCCAGCTAACCCACGTTCAAGCTGGTGACCTCAGGGTTTTGACCTGGGGACTTTAGCTTCCCAGGTCAATGCTCTGTCCACTGTACAACCACTGGTCAGGAGAAATGGCTATCTCTTTTATTTAGTTTACCTAACAATATATTCCTTGGAATTTTCATTATTATTCTCATCCGGGTGGAACAATTTAAAATAGGTAAATTTGCATCTTAGCCCTTAAAATGAGTGTTAAATCTGAGCAGAATAGCAGATAAGAAAAAGGGAATCTGAATTCAATTGAGCTGAGGTGTCATTTATAGATTTATAGGGATGTTGAAGTTGAACTAAACATCAGTATTAATATGACTCAGTCTCTCTAAAGCTGTTAGTTTTTGTGTCTCTCTTCATATGGTATTTTAAAAACACATAGGAATACAGGAAATCTTTATTAGCATGGCTGCATTATGTTGTTAGAAGTTTATATATTTGAAAAAAAGAGGTTTTTAGTGAAAAGCATTTTTCTTTCTTTGTTTTTTGTTTGTTTGTTTGTTTTGTTTTTTTCATTTTTGTTTTTTGAATGAGGCAGGGAGAGAGAGAGAGACAGAAACATTGAGCTGCTCCTGTATGTACTCTGACCAGGAAATTGATCTGGTAACCTCCACGCTCCAGGACAATGTTCCAATCAACCAACCAAGCTATCTGGCCAGGGCTTAATTTTTATTGATTTTAATAAAAGACAAAGAGAGGAAGGGAGAGAAGGGGGAGGAAAGCATTTGTTGTTTCACTCAGATGTGCATTTTTTATTGTTTCCTGTGTGTGCCATGACTGGAGATTGAACCCACAACCTTGTTGATTTGGGATGACAATCTTAACCGACTTTGCTAACTGACGAGGGCCAGTGAAAAGCTTGATATTTATATATTTTTAAGTGTTTGTAAGGGAGATAGAGAGACAGACTCTTGCAAGCACCCCAACCAGGATCAACCTGGCAACCCCCATCAGAGGCCAAATATCAGACCAACTGAACTATCTATCCTCAGTGGCCCAGGCCAATGCTCAAACCAATCAAGTCACTGGCTGCTACAGGGAAAGAGAGAGAGAGAGAGAGAGCAGGAGAGAGATGGGAAGAGAAGCATATGGTTGCTTCTCATGTGTGCCCTGACTGGGGATGGAACCCGGGAAGTTGGCATGCTGGGTCAATGCTTTCTATCCACTGAGCCAACTGGTCAGGGCCAAAAAGCTTGATATTTGTAAAAGATGGCATCCATCATTCATACATTCAATATATAGATTTTTAAGAACCTATGATATGTTAGGTGATTGTAAAGCCAGGAGCCAGGGCCACTATCACAGCCTCCTGACCCATGCAGGTTTGCATTGGATTCGGACAGTCGGTAAAGAAGCAACGGAGCCGAAAGCTGATGGGCCATCATCTTTAATTCTAGCTTGCACCCAGCGGGCAAGTAAAAACACACACTAGGCTCCAAAACCCACTCATTCAGTGCTCACAAAGCTACTGACTTATCCGAGTTTCCTAGAGTCAAAGGTTGCTAGCTCACCAGACTTATTCACCTTTGTTCCCCATCTCCTTCCTTCTCCCTGCACAAACTCTGCACAAACTGGCTTTTCCTTCAGCACTCTGCCATCTTGGCTGCTTCTCCTGGCGTCCTCCACATGGCTTTTCTCTGCTCTCCTCTCTAATGCTAATCTCAGGAACAGAGAGAGCAAGCTCCCGGTCTGCCCCATTTTATAGTGCAGAACTCAAAACCTTTAATCCAATATATAAAATAAGGAAGTCTCTAATACAAAGTTGCTTATCTGGGGCATGATGGGATTGCACTACCCCACATCAAAAAGGGTGGGAAAGGCTTAGTTCTAAAACCAAGCCCCAGGCTACAAGGATCCTGCCTGCCCATAGCCCACCCACAACACACATTAATATCACCTGAGCCACGGCTTCCACGTGGGCAGTACCATCTTTAACAAAGTGAGCATAATATATTTTATCAGCTCAACAGTGATCTAGTAACTGATAGTAGGAGAAAGAATCTTGGCTCTCATGGAGCTAATAGGTGAAGAAAATGAAGAAACATATGAATATATTGTCATTCTGGTAGAAATAAGTCCTGTAAAAACACTTTGGAATGATACAGAGAGTAACTGAGACAACTTTAGTGGATTTCCAGAGAAAGTTTCTTTTATTCATTTATTTTTTTACTTTCTGAACTAAATTTATTTATTTATTTATTTATTTATTTATTTATTTATTTATTTATTTATTTATAATTAGGGTGACACTGGTTAACAAAAAAATATAGGTTTTTTTTTTGTTTTTTAAACTTTTTTTATTATTTTATTTATTTATTCATTTTAGAGAGGAGAGGGAGAGACAGAGAGAGAGAGAGAGAGAGGAGAGACACAGAGAGAGAGAAGGTGGGGGAGGAGCTGGAAGCATCACCTCCCATATGTGCCTTGACCAGGCAAGCCCAGTGTTTCGAACCGGTGACCTCAGCGTTTCCAGGTCGACGCTTTATCCACTGCGCCACCACAGGTCAGGCCAAAATATAGGTTTTGATGCACAGTTCTACAATTATCTGTACGCTGTATTGTGTCTTCACCCCCCAAGTCAAGTCTGCCAGCATCATCACTTATCCGCCCCATACCCTCCCTCACCTCTCCTAATCCCCACCCACTGGCAATCACCACAGTGTTGTCGGTGCCCATGAGATTTTTCTTTTTTCTTTTTTGCTCAAACTGGTTTTTTTTTTTAAATTTCTTATTTTAATTGAATTTCTTGGAGTGACACTGGCTAACATAATCACACAAATTTTAGGTGTCCCATTATCTAACACATCTTTGTACACCATATTGTGTTTTCACCCCTCCCTCAAGCAAGATCTTCATCCATCACCATTTATTTTCTCTGTACCCTCACCACTCTCCCCGCCCTGCCATCCTGCAGTCAACACACTGTCGTCCGTGTCCATGAGGAAGCTTTTAGTAAATGGTATTAAAATTTATATTAAAAAATAAAAAAGCCAAGGGGCCCAGAATTCCAAAAAAGTAGTGATATGGTTGAATGAAAGGAGTGTACAGTGTAAAATCAGGTGGGAGATTAAACAAGGGCCACATCCTGGGTGCCCTGTGGGCCATGGCAAGGAATGTGTCTTTTATTCAGTTGTAACTAAAAGCCACTAGGGAGTTGTAAGCAGGGGGGAGAGAGAATCCCATGAATTCTAAAATATCAGTCTGGCTTCAGTGCAGAGAATGAAAAGGGGAGTAGTGAGAGAATTCTTTGGACACTCGATTTTCTGCAATACTTGCATGGGCAAGAATGAGGAGCACCACACCTGTTTACATACTTGAAAATCTGGAAATACTGATTTAGCTGGGAGTTGTCACTACTTTGGACCATGTTGGCCTTATGCTAAACCCACACACAGACACCCACACACATTGTATTTGATGAATATCTGGAACTTTGATTAATTTGATTCTTTTTTGATGCCTTCACTCATGTTTCTAGTCTCTTCGCTTGCCATGTCTTTTTTTTTTCTTCAGGTTATCTTGTCATTTAGTTCTGTTGCATACCCAGCACCCAAAGAGAGATCGTCCTCCATCACCCTCTATCCAGTTTTCTTTGTACCCCTCCCCCTCTCCCTCCTTCCCTCCCCCCAACCCCCGTAACCACCCCACTCCTGTCCATGTCTCTTAGTCTCGCTTTTATGTTCCACCAATGTGTGGAATCCTGCAGTTCTTGTTTTTTTCTGATTCACTTATTTCACTCCGCATAATGTTATCAAGATTCCACCATTCTGCTGTAAGTGATCCGATGTCATCATTTCTTCTAGCTGAATAGTATACCATGGTGTATATGTGCCCCATCTTCTTTATCCAGTCTTCTATTTTTTTTTACAGTGATTAAAAGCCTTTAGGCAAACTCTTGGCCAATACAGCAAGAATCCATAAAAGAGTAGTGTCCTTAACATGTTCACCAAGTCCAAGTTGGCCCCATCACCATGCCAAATCCCTGAAAAATGCAACCCAACCACAGTTCAGTCTGTTAGGAGCTGTCACAGGGAGCAGGAGTCCAGGAAAAATACACATCCAGGAAAAGTCCTCATGGCACTGGAATTGTTGTGACCATTCTATACTTTGCAGCTCATGTCCAAGTCCCAATGACCACTGCTTCTAACTGGTAATGATTGAGGTAGACTGGAAAAGCCATTTGCAGCATGCGTGGATATGGAGCTTCTGTTCTCCTCTGCCTGGAGAGATGAGACCAGGTTGCTTTTCCCTGGAGCTCTGCCACTGTGGCATGGTCAAGAGAACCTTAGGATACACTAACCTGAGTGGCAAAGGTAGATTCCTAATAGAAGTTGGCAAAAGGGGGAAAGAGAGCTCTAAATTAGGAGTAGGTCCCAGCCTGAAATATGAGTGGGGCATTGAGGTAGGAGGGATAAAGGAAACACTATATATTAAACAAAGCAGCAGAAAATAGGACTATCAACACCCACAACAGAGATCTTCGAGGGAAGAATAAAAAACCTGACTATTCAGGCAAAACATAGTTAAGTGGTCCATGTGCAAATGAGATCAGTTTACCTGCTTCTTGGAAGAAATACCCTAGACTCGTCCACAGTGTCATAGATGGGAACAACGGCCCTGGGCACCTTCAGCCTTCAGTGGCCAACCCCAGCTTTCTGTGCAAGGTTAGGTCATAGGTGGCTGGAGCAGGGCTGGAAGAGACTGAACCCTCCCTTAAAGGAGCGAGGGGGAAGCCTACCTTCCAGTGTCCCTGTTTCCTCACAGCAGAGGCATGTAAGCCTGACAGGCTTTAGCTCAATGACCTTCCTTTCCACTATTGAAGCAGGACCCAGATGGCATCCTATGAGACCCCTTTGGGGCATTGGAGTCTTTAAGGGTGTATCCTAAAAGCTGGTAGTTCCTCTGATCTCTATTGGGCTTTTTCTGCCTCTAGGTATCTTAAAAGCCATGCTCAGAAGATCTCGCTGAGGGGTTTGAGGATCCCTATTCGCCTATATAAATCTTTTCCATATATCTGGAGCTATTTGGAAAAAGACAAAACAGTGTTATTAGCTGGATCTAATAAAGAAGGTGGTAGTTTGCAGGTGAAAAAGATTTGGTGTCTCCTGTTCATCAGCAGTCAAAAAAAAATTAATTTTTTTTTTTTTTAAGTAAGAAGCGTGATATGGTAGACCCGTAGGAGTTCCAGGATATGACTACCCCCTTAAAAATTTTTTTTTTTTTAAATTGACCTTAAAATGTTTGCTGAGTACACTTTAATAATACCTTAACTTTAAAGATTGTAAGCATGGCAAAATACAGTAAATGCTTTTGCTCCATATGCAGGAGCATTTTCAGTTTAGCCAGTTTAGGAAATCCAATAATAGAACAATGCATACAGACAATGAGCTATAACATGCTTAGCAGCCTCTCCTGTTCTGACAGAGGTTACTACAGATCCAGAATATGTATCCACTGTAATGTGGGCATACGACTGTTTGCCAGATGAAGGTATATGAGTAACATCCATCTGCCAAAGTTGTCCTGGTAGGGGTCCTTGAGGGTTAACTCCAAATGAAGGGGCAGTATAGGACCCTTGGACAGGATTTCCCAATCTGCCGTGCTGCTTTCCGAGAAAGTTGAAACTATTTACATGGGGCTGCAACGTTCTGGTGATGAATAATATGACTTGCTCGGTCTGTCATGGTTGCTCCATATAATTTTCTTTTGGGTAGCTTGATCAACAAGGGCATTCCTAGGCCCTGGCCGGTTGGCTCAATGGTAGAGCATTGGCCTGGTGTGCAGGATTCCCAGGTTTGATTCCCAGTCAGAGCACACAGAAGAAGCGCCCATCTACTTCTCCACCCCTCCCCCTCTTCTTCCTCTCTGTCTCTCTCTTCCCCTCCCGCAGCCAAGGCTCCACCAGAGCAAAGCCACCCTGGGCACTAAGGATGGCCCATGGCCTCTGCCTCAGGTGCTAGAATGGCTCTGGTTGCAAGAGAGCAACACCCCAGATGGGCAGAGCATTCCCCCCCCCTCCCCCATAGGCATGCCAGGCGGATCCTGGTCAGGCACATGCAGGAGTCTGTCTGACTTCCTCCCCATTTCCATCTTCAGAAAAATACAAAAAATAAATAAAGAAAAAATACAATAAAAAAAAAAAAGTAAAAAAAAGAAAAGAAAAAAAAGAAGGCATTCCTTTGTGCTAAAGCTCCAGGGAGCATGGAGTGAGCTTGAGTATGTCCTATGAAACATGGAGCTCTATGTTGACATATAAGTCTTTGAAGAAGGAGGAACTGCTGAAATAGTTCATCAGCATTTGTCCCTAAGACAGCAGTCTTTATAGTGGAAACACCATAAGTAAATATTTGCTGTCTGTCTATAGATTAAGGGGGGATTATGGCAAATGCTGAAAAGCCATGATCTTTGTGCCCCTCCCCTTCTCCAACCCCCTCCCTCTCCTCCCCCCACGCTGTACCTCCAACACTGTTGTCCATGTCTCTGAGTCTCATCTTTATGTCCCACCTATGTATGGAATCATATAGTTCTTAGTTTTTTCTGATTTACTTCTTTCGCTCAGTGTAATGTTATCAAGGCCCACCCATGTTGTTGTAAAAGATCCTATGTCATCATTTCTTATGGCTGAGTAGTATTCCATAGTATATATATACTAAAGCTTTTTCATCCACTCGTCCTCTGATAGACACTTAGGCTGTTTCCAGATCTTTGCTATTGTGAACAATGCTGCCATAAACATGGGGGTGCATTTCTTCTTTTCAAACAGTGCTATGGTGTTCTTGGGGTATATTCCTAACAGTGGTATAGCTGGGTCAATAGGCAGTTCGATTTTTAATTTCTTGAGGAATCTCCATACGGTTTTCCACAGTGTCTGCACCAGTCTGCATTCCCACCAGCAGTGCAGGAGGGTTCCCTTTTCTCCACATCCTCGCCAGCACTTATTCTGTGTTGTTTTATTGATGAGCACCATTCTGACTGGTATAAGGTGATATCTCATTGTGGTTTTAATTTGCATTTCTCTAATCATTAGTGATGTTTAACATTTTTTCATATGCCTATTGGCCATCTGTGTGTCCTCTTTGGAGAAGTGTCTATTCATTTCTTTTGCCCATTTTTGGGTTGGATTGTTTGTCTTCCTGGTATGAAGTTTTACAAGTTCTTTATAAATTTTGGTTATTAACCCCTTATCAGATGCAATGTCAAATATGTTCTCCCATTGTGTAATTTGTCTTTTTATTCTGTTCTTATTGTCTTTAGCTGTGCAGAAGCTTTTTAGTTTGATAAAGTCCCATTTGTTTATCCTGTCTTTTATTTCAGTTGCCTGTGGAGACAAATCAGCAAATATATTTCTGCGAGAGATGTCAGAGAGCTTACTGCCTATGTTTTCTTCTAAGATGCTTATGGTTTCATGGCTTACATTTAAGTCTTTTATCCATTTTGAGTTTATTTTTGTGAGTGGTGTAAGTTGGTGGTCTAGTTTCATTTTTTTGCAGGTAGCTGTCCAATTTTCTCAACACCATTTGTTGAAGAGACTGTCTTTACTCCATTGTATTTTCTTACCTCCTTTGTCAAATATCAGTTGTCCATAGAGCTGTGGGTTTATTTCTGGGTTCTCTGTTCTGTTCCATTGATCTATGTGCCTGTTCTTATGCCAGTGCCATGCTGTTTTGAGTACAATGGCCTTATAATACAACTTGATATCCGGAAGTGTGATACCTCCTGCTATATTCTTCCTTTTTAAGATTGCTGAGGCTATTCGTGTTCTCTTTTGGTTCCATATAAATTTTTGGAATATGTGTTCTATATCTTTGAAGTAAGTCATTGGTATTTTAATCGGTATGGCATTGAATTTATAAATTGCTTTGGGTAATATAGACATTTTAATGATGTTTATTCTTCCTAACCATGAGCACAGTATATGCCTCCACTTATTCGTATCTTCCCTGATTTCTTTTATCAATGTTTTATAATTTTCCGAGTACAAGTCTTTAATCTCCTTGGTTGATTTATTCCTAGGTACTTTATTTTTTTGGTTGCAATGGTAAAGGGGATTGATTCCTTGATTTCTCTTTCTGACAGTTCATTGTTAGTGTATAAAAATGCCTCTGATTTCTGAGTATTGATTTTATATCCTGCCACCTTGCCGAATTCATTTATCAGGTCTAGTAGTTTTTTGACTGAGACTTTAGGGTTTTCTATATACAATATCATATCATCTGCAAATAATGATAGTTTTACTTCTTCTTTTCCAATTTGGATGCCTTTTATTTCTTTTTCTTGTCTGATTGCTGTGGCTAGGACTTCCAGAACTATGTTGAATAAGAGTGGTGAAAGGGGGCACCCCTGCCTTGTTCCTGATCTTAAGGGGATTGCTTTCAATTTTTGCCCATTGAGTATGATATTGGCTGTAGGTTTGTCATAGATAGCCTTTATCATGTTGAGGTATGTTCCCTGTATTCTAACTTTGCTGAGAGTTTTGATCATGAATGGGTGCTGGACTTTATCAAATGCTTTTTCTGCATCTATTGAAATTATCATGTGGTTTTTCTCCTTCCTTTCATTTATGTGATAAATCACATTGATTGATTTGCAAATATTGTACCAGCCTTGCCTCCCAAGAATAAATCCCACTTGATCATGGTGTATGATTTTTTTCATATATTGTTGGATCCAGTTTGCTAATATTTTGTTGAGGATTTTTTCATCTAAGTTCATCAGGGATATTGGCGTATAATTTTCTTTTTCTGTGTTTTCTTTGCCTGGTTTTAGAATCAGAATTATGCTCGCCTCATAAAAGGAGTTTGGAAGTCTTCCTTCCTCTTGAATTTTTTGAAATAGCTTGAGAAGGATAGGAGTTAGTTCTTCTTTGAATATTTTGTAGAATTCACTTGTGAAGCCATCCGGCCCAGAACTTTTCTTTTTTGGGAGTTTTTTGATAGCTGTTTCAATCTCATTTGTTGTAATTGTTCTGTTTAGGTTTTCTGATTCTTCCAGATTGATTTTTGGACGATTATATGATTCAAGGAATTTGTCCATTTCATCTAGGTTGTCTAGTTTTTTGGCGTGCAGTTCTTCATGGTATTTTCTTACAATATTTTGTATTTCTGTTGTGTCAGTTGTTATTTCTCCACTCTCGTTTCTAATTTTATTTATTTGAGTCCTCTCTCTTTTTTTCTTGGTGAATCTCGTTAAAGGTTCATCGATCTTGTTTACCTTTTCAAAGAACCAGCTCCTGGTTTCATTGATCCTCTGTATTGTTTCTTTAGCCTCTATGTCATTTATTTCTGCTCTGATCTTTATTATTTCCTTCCTTCTACTACATTTGGGCTTTACTTGCTGTTCTTTTTCTACTTCTTTTAGAGGCAGGGTTAAGTTGTTTATTTGAACTTTTTCTAGCTTCTTGAGGTATGCCTGTAATGCTATAAACTTCCCTCTCAGGACTGCTTTTGCTGTGTCCCATAAATTTTGAGTTGATGTATGCTCATTATCGTTTGTTTCTAGGAATTTTTTAATTTCCTTTTGATCTCAATGTCAACTCATTCGTTATTTAATAACATGCTATTTAGTTTCCAAGTGTTTGAATGTTTTTAAATTTTCTATTGTGGTTGATTTCTAGTTTAATGCTATTGTGATCAGAGAAAGTGCTCGATATGATTTCAATCTTCTTAAATTTGTTGAGACCACTTTTGGGCCCTAACATGTGGTTTATTCTAGAGAATGTACCATGAGCGCTTGAAAAGAATGTATATTCTGCTGTTTTAGGGTGAAAGGTTCTGAAGAGATCTATGAAATCGAGTTGATCTAATATGTCCTTTAAGTCTGCTGTTTCTTTGTTAATTTTCTTTCTTGAGGATCTATCTGATGATGTTAATGGGGTATTGAAATCCCCTACTATTATAGTACTGCTGTTGATCTCGCCCTTTAAGTCCATCAAAGTCTGCTTTATGTATTTAGGTGCTCCTATATTAGGTGCGTAGATATTTTTAATGGTTATATCTTCCTTTTGGATTGCTCCCTTTATCATTATGTATTGACCTTCTTTATCTCTAGCTATGGTCTTTGTTTTAAAGTCCATTTTGTCTGATATAAGTATTGCTACCCCAACTTTTTTTTCATTTCCATTTGCGTGAAATATATTTTTCCATCCTTTTATCTTCAGTCTGTGTGAATCTTTTGATTTAAGGTGTGTCTCTTGTAGACAGCATATGTATGGGTCCTGTTTTCTTATCCACGCAGCTACCCTATGTCTCTTGATCGGATCATTTAATCCATTAACATTTAAGGTTATTACTGATATGTAATTGTTTATTGCCATTTTTTTTCTTTAAAACTGTATTCCTCTTTTGCTATATTCTTTTTTTCCTTTGATCTGTTTACAACAGGTCCCTTAGCATTTCTTGCAGCCTTGGTTTGGTTGCAGTGAATTCCTTGAGTTTTTTTTTTTGTCTGTAAAGCTTTTTATTTCTCCTTCAATTTTAAATGATAGCCTTGCTGGATAAAGTAGTCTTGGTTGTAGGCTCTTGTTCTGCATTACTTTGAATATTTCTTGCCATTCCCTTCTGGCCTCAAGTGTTTCTGTTGAGAAGTCAGAAGTCATCCTTATGGGGGCTCCTTTGTAGGTGATAGTCTTTTTTTCTCTAGCAGCTTTTAATATTTTCTCTTTATCATTTAGCTTTGGTATTTTAATTATGATGTGTCTTGGTGTTGGTTTCTTTGGGTTTCTCCTTATTGGAGTTCTCTGTGCTTCCTGAACATGTGAAATGTTTTCCTGCCTTAATTGGGGGAAGTTTTCTGCTATGATATGTTTGAACAAAGTCTCTATCCCTTGTTGTTTCTCTTCTTCTTCAGAAACCCCTATGATGCGGATGTTATTTCTCTTCATGTTGTCACAGAGCTCTCTTAGAGTTTCCTCAGACTTTTTGAGTCTCTTTTCTTTTTTCTGCTCTGCTTCCGTGCCTTTATTTATCGTGTCCTCTAACTCACTGATTTGATTCTCTGCTTCATCCATCCTGCTTTTAATTCCTTCCATTGTATTCTTTATTTCAGATATTGTATTTGTCATTTCTGACTGATTCTTTTTTATTATTTCAATGTCCTTTTTTATATTTGTTATCTCTTTATTCAGGTTTTTTTAATGACCATCTATGGTTGTTCTAATATCTTTGAGCATCCTAACAATCATTATTTTAAACTCTGCATCTGGTAATTTGGTTATATCTGATTCACTTAGGTCCTTTTTTGGGCATTTCTCTTGGTTTATTTGTGTTGTATTTCTCTGCCTCCACATTTTCTTTTCACAGGAGTGGCTGTGCTCACGCCCTCGGGTACACAAGCGTTGGTGGCCTTGTCCTTTGCCCTGCCCCCGTGTGTGACATTATGCTTGGTCCTGAGGGCACTGGCAAGCACCTTTGCTCAGCTGCGGGTCTCCGCCTGTTTCTGGGCTTTCGCCCTGCCCTTGCAGGAGGAGCCCACTTGAGGAATGGCTGCTAGCCTTGGCTCTACCGCTGGGCAGGAGTGCGTGCCCAACTCAGCTCAGTAGCGGAACTCCGCCTCTTCTGGGCTTTTGGCTCCACCCCCATGGGAGGAGCCAGCTACCAAGTCAGACTGCAAGCCTGGGTTGCATGGGCGGAGCAAGGCTGTGTTCCTCTGCCCTTGCTCAGGGGCTGGTCTCCACCCTTTCCGGGGTTCCCGCCCTTCTCCCGCAGGCTGGATTACAGGCTGCCGGCAGCTGAGCTTGACCGCTTTTGCATGCCCCCTTCTCCCCAGCTAGGCAAGATTGAGCTCACACCTGAGCCCAGTGGTGGCCAGCTGGCTTCCGCCCCTGCCAGCAGAACCACACTTTTGTCTTCCACTGCCACCCGCCCTCAGGCGCGCCCTCAACCGCGTGGGTGGGGGCGTTGCAGCTCGGACCCTAAGACTCACTACTGTAGACCCAAAAGCTCCCTCCTTCTATGCGAATATGCTCTGATTGCCATGGGGGAGTTTGTTTGGCTGCTCTCCTGCTTCCCTTTGCTGGTATTGCTGTTTCCGGGGGAAATATTCACTTCCGTTTTGGGGAGTGTCTCGTCCCAGGGGTTAGGGTGGCTATCTCCCAAAATGTTTCTCCCTGTGCCTCCTAGATTACACTCTCTTCCTGTTACTCTGGTCCTCTCCTCTCTGCCCCTGTCCCCAGGAGCCCCAGGTGAGTGGTTGTGAGAGAGATGTTCTGCGCAGTCCCTTTAAGAAGGATCCTGGGTCTGAGAAATTAGACTCTTTCTCACAGACAGTATCCTGCCTTGTTTCCAGCTAAATACTGTCCTTACACCTCTTCTGGGCTCTGGGGCTGCAGGCTGGGGCTTTGTTCCTGGGGCTCAGGACCCTTTCCCCTCTGCTAAACTCACTTCCCGCCACGCGAGTCTCTCCCTGCTGCCGTTCGCTCTGGGGAGCTGGGCAGTCCTCTTCGTGTTTCTGCTTTTCCTACCAGTCTGGGTGTGGCTTCTTCAGTCTTCCTTGGTTGAAGAGTCCTCTTAGTTTAGTCCAAAGTTGGTTTTTCCAGATGATAGTTCATAAAATTAGTTTGTAATCCACTTCAGTTCTGGGAGGTAGATGTTGGTTCGTCCGCCTACTCCAGTGCCATCTTCTCTCTCCTTCCACCCTTTTTGATGTGTCTTGCCATGTCTTTTTGAAGTTTATTTTCCTGTCTGACTTACATCAGAAAACAATTCTCCTCATGAAGGAGTTGTCTTTCTTTAAGCCTCCTAACAGAAGTCCATGTGCAAATTAAATCTTTTAAATGGGAATAGTTAAGGGTGAAATTGGGAAAGTGTAATGCATAAAGTCAAATAATAATTAACTACGTTAAAGAAAAACTAAAGCTTCATTGTAAAAACAGATTTTATTAATCTAGCAAAACAGATTTATTCAGGCACAAGTGTAATAGGGAAAAAGAGATGTCAGTGTAACACTGGGCTCACTCTGAGTACAGCAAAGACAAGTTGGATTTAGAGCCAAGGAACAAGGAGCAAGGGATCAGTATGGGAAATCACTAAGAGGAAATAACCATAAAGGAGGATTCTGGCAAGACTGAGTTGACAAGATTCTTGCTGAAGGCGAGCCAGGGACGTGGTAAGAGAAGAATTTGATCAGATATGGAAGTGATCAGGTATGGTGATATGAAGGGTGAGGGATTCTTCCTAAACTAACTTAACAGGGTTCTTGCTGAACTGGGCCCTGTTGACCCAACAAGGATGAACACTGAAGCCCAAGATGAAAACCTATTTGAGAAGAGCGGGCTTGAAGGTACTGGATTAAAGTTGTTCAAATAGTCATTGTCAACCAGGAAGAAATAATCACACACATATAGCTACCCTTTTATGGATAATATGAATAAGAAGGATTAATCTTGTGTAGATTGCAGGGTCCAGGAAAAATCATACTATGACTTCTATTCAGAGGCAATAGCATTAAGAGGATATTAAACGCAACCCTAAGAGGAAAAAAAAATTATAAGAAAACCACATGCATTTTCTGAAGGTGGCATGAAAAGGAGAAGCAATAATCCAGTTAAATCTTCAATAGCTTAATGACTTGAGAGGAGTAGATAACTATTATCAGAACCACTAAGGACTTCACTTTATTTTAGGAAAATGAATTATGGTGCCTGCAGGATTCACTACCCTTGCACAACTCTACCCATGTCCCTCACCTCCACACTCACAGCATATATGAAAAAGATTTTCAAACAGCCAGTTTATGTAATATGACCCTGCCCCTTTGGCTACAAGTTTTGGATTAAGAGCACTTGATCTAATGGCAGCCAATGCATAGGTCTGTCTGTAACCTCTGAAATGTATAACTTAGCATAAAATGGTGATCTGGACCCACGATTTTCAACCTTTTTCATCTTATGGCATACATAAACTAATTACTAAAGTTCTTCTGCACACTAAAAAATATATATTTTTTACTGATATTACAAAAAATGCTATAATTTTGATTCATTCATACTAGATGGCTATTGTGTGTTGGCTGTTGTTATTTATTTTTATTTGACAATCTAAGGGAGAAGAGGTCAGTGCTTCTGACTGAATAGTCAGGTACTGCATGTTTTAAAAACTCTTCCAGCCTGATTGGTGGCAGCACAGTGGATAAAGCATCAATCTGGGATGCTGAGGTCCCAGGTTTGAAACTCTAATGTTGCTGGCTTGAGTGTAGGCTCACCAGCTTGAACATGGGTTATTGGCTTGGCATGGGATCATTGATAAGAGTGCATGGTCACTAGCTTGAGCCCTCAGGTTGCTGTCTTGAAGTCCCAAATCCCTGGCTTGAGCAAGGGGTCATTGGCTTGGTTTGAGACCCCATACCCCCTGACCAGGCACATATGAGAACCAATCAATGAACAACTAAAGTGCCACAACTATGAGTTGGTGCTTCTCATCTCTCTCCCTTCCTGTATCTCTCTTTATCTATCTCCTCTCTCTCTCAAAAAAAAAATTCTTCCAGCACACTGGTTGAAAATTGCTGATCATACACTTAGTACAATTTATATGAATTGAGAAAAGAGAAAAACAGGCATGGTTTGAAGCCAAATATGCATAGAAAGAAACCCTTGAGATAGATTTGGAGCCATGTATAAGAGATTAGATTTAGGTCCAGGAAACGGCAGGACATTATGAGTTATAAGCAGAGGTTATCAGGTAAAGAAACGTTCTAGAATACAGATGGAGAAAAACTAGGCTATTTGGTGTAGTAGATTAAAGATGACTGCACATGTGCCCCTCAGTAGATAAGTGGATAAAAACATTGTAGTACATTTACACAGTGGAATACTATTTGGCCATAAAAAAAAGAAGGAAATCTTACTTTTGTGATAGCATGAATGGACCTGAAGAGTATTATGCTAATTGCAATAAGTCTGTCAGAGAAATAGAAATACCTTATCATCTCACTTATATGTGGAATCTGATGAACATAATAAACTGACCAACAAAATAGAAACAGAGACATGAACACATGGAACAGACTGACAGCTTCAGATGGGGGGGATTGGGAAACTGGATGACAGAAGGTGAAGGGATTAAGCAAATAAACAAATATAACACATAGAAACAGATAACAATGTGGTGATAGCCAGAGGGAAAGAGGGGTGAAGGGTAGGTGGAGGTGGACAAAGGGAGGGAAAATGTGAATTTATAGAGACTTCGGAATGATGGGTGCAAGATGCGATGTGCAAATGATGTTTTATTGAGTTGCACACTTGAAACATGCATTCCAATAAATTCAAATAAAACAAGATTTTTTACTGTAAAAATAAATAAATAAGGCTGCAAATTCTTTGAAACTTTGTCTTTTCCAATGATGAAGCCTATATCTCTTCTTTTTTTCATTTGATGGGCTTTATTTTTCTTGACTATATGACCAATGAAACACAGTGGAAGTAATTTATGCCATTTTGGAATTTCAAGAGATTGTTGGCATCCAATTCCTGTCTCTTCAAATACTTGCTCTAGGAAATAAGCAACAGGCTATGACACCAGGAAGGCTCATGGAGATGCCCACGTAGAGAACTGAGGTTCCTGATCAATAGCTTGGCATGAACTACCAGCCAACAACATCACCCATTTGCCAGCCATGTGAGTAAGCCATCATAGAGGTGGGTCCTCCAGATACAGTTGAGCTGCCACAACTGACATCCCATGGAACAGGATAGAGCGCCCCTATATGGGGGTCCTAGGGTTGTGACAGTCTCAACATACAACGTTTCAAGTTTATGATGCTCACTCCGATAAAAACTTTAAAAAATTAAGACATGAGTGTTTCGGCCACTGCTGTTAGTGTCATACTTATGGACTATGGGCAAACTAGTTTGGTTGCATATGGCAGAAGAATATGCAGTAACATGGAGTATCAGTCAGGGAGTTGACATCCTCCAGTAGGCTTACCTACGCCATTTTGGACTGTTAAAAGTGCAAGTGTTCTGTTTGTGTTGTTTTGTTTGGTGACTTTTTGGCCCTTATCATGGTTTCTAAATGAAAGTCAGAGTCTTCAGATGGTAATGCTTTGAAGAAGAGGAAAGCCATGATGATGGTTGACACAGAGCTACTGGCATCACATGGAGAGGAGCTGTCATCTGAGGACCTCATTCAGCTGGAGAAGCAGCTGATTGAAGAGGAAGAGATAGAAACCCCAGAACCCAAGAGATTTACTACCAAAGATTTGGCAGAGGATGGGTTGGCAAAATTTGAGGCTGAGGACCCCAGCGATGACAGATTCAGTAAGGTCTACAGAGCTGTTATGGATGCCTTGCAGTGCTATAGGCAGATTTTGGAAGTCTGCCTTCAGGTGAAGTCATCAACCTTCCAGACTAGCCTGGAACAATTCTTTAAGAAGGTAGAGAGTCCTGCAACAGATCCTGTTGCCTCTACATCAGCTGCTTCTCAAGATGAAACATCTGTAGTACAGGTAGAATCATCTCCAGTGTCTCCTGTATGTTCCTTCGGCAATCCTGATTCAGCTGACCAAGTATCTCCAGCACCTTCTGCAGGTTCACCTGCTTCTCCAGCTTCCTCCTCCTCATAGTCACTCTCTCCCACCTTTCAATGCCCCTTCCAGTGTGCAAGCCAACCACAGAAATAAAGGTAAGAAAATTTTTTACACTCATTATTTTGTCATTTTTTCTTCTACTATAGTACAGTGTACAGTACAGTATATTTCTGTCTTATTACAAAACTGTCATAACCTGAGGACCCCCGTACAGCTCCACCCAAACTGTGGGTTCATAAGCAAAATAAATAACTCTATCAGTGTTTTAATATTTTATTATTTTTAATTGCAGTGAAATATATGTAACAAATTTTATCTTAATCTTTTTTTTTTTTTTTTTTACAGAGACAGAGCAAGAGTCAGAGAGAGGAATAGATAGGAACAGACAGACAGGAACGCAGACATGAGAAGCATCAATCATCAGTTTTTTGTTGTGGCACTTTAGTTGTTCATTGATTGCTTTCTCATTTGTGCCTTGACCATGGGGCTACAGCAGACCAAGTAACCCCTTGCTCAAGCCAGCGACCTTGTGTCCAAGCTGGTGAGCTTTTGCTCAAACCAGATGAGCCCACGCTCAAGCTGGCAACCTTGAGGTCTTGAACCTGGGTCCTCCTCATCCCAGTCCGATGCTCTATCCACTGTGCCACCATCTGGTCAGGCTATCTTAATCATTTTTAAGTGTACAGTTTTGTCACTAAATATATTCATATTTTTGTGTAACAATAATCACTATTCATCTCCAGAACTCTGTTCATCTTGCAAACTGAAACTTTATACACATTGAACAATGACTCCCTACTCCTCTTTCCCCCCAGCCCTAATGACCACCATTCTACTTTATGTTTTTATGAATCTGACTATCTCAGTACCTCAGATAAGTGGAATCATATTGTATTAGTCTTTTTGTAACTGGCTTATTTCAGTTATCAAAATGTCCTTAAAGTTTATTCATGTTAGTAGCTTGTGTCAGAATATCCTTTTTTATGGCAAAATAATATTTCATTCATAAACACACACATACACAGACACACATACACACACATTTTGTCTATTCATTTATTGGTTGATGGACACTTGGGTTGCTTCTACTTTTTGGTTATACTGAATAATGTTGCTATGAATGTGGATGTACAAGTATCTGTGTGAGCCTCTTCTTTCAATTATTTTGATTTCTCAAAAGTAGAATTGTCTGACCTGTGGTGGCACAGTGGAAAGATAATAAGCACATAAGATGATGAGCAACCAATGAACAGCTAAAGTGAAGCATCTACTTCTTGTTCCCCACCTTCCTCTCTTTGTAAAATCAATCAATAAAACACATTTTTTTAAAAAGGTTGAATTGCTTGGTCCTGAAAGAGTTGCTCAGTGGTTAGAGTGATTTCCCAATGCATCGATGTCATGGGATCTATCCCCGTTCAGGGCACACACAAGAAATACCCAATGAGTGCAGCACTAAATGGAACAACTAAGTAGAACAACAAGTTGATGCTTCCCTCTCTCTCTCTCTCAAATCAATGGACATTTTTTTAAAAAGTGGAATTGCTCACTGTCATTTGTTTCTGAAAAGTGAAAATCATTTAAACTAAGGAGTACCATTCTATTTGTTATGGGTGTACCAAACTGTATAATACTACCTAACTATACTATATTGTCAAAAGCAAGCAATCCCTTTAGCATAGGATACATAGCAAACAAATAACTAAACATACAAGTACAAATTTTATAAATAAAGAAATGATAAATATATTTACTGGATATTATGGTCACTGTTCCTCAAATTTAAATTTAAAGTTCTTAGGCAACATGTACGGTCAACATGAGAAAACTGTTTTCAAAATCATTTAAAATTTAGTGAATTCCTACAAGTGCAGATGTTACAGAGCTTTATAATATTATTAATACATGCTTACAAATGAGTTTATTTTCAGGTCATTGACTACTTAAAAACACACTTTATTTTGTCTCTGACTTCTTTGGGTGTTTTGATTTTTATGTGATTGTCTTAAGATTCATGAGTTAACAAAGCTATTGTTTTAATGATTAGCTTTAAACTCCCATTCTATCTAGTCTCTTTCCAATAATAAGATTTGTTACCTTCCATTTGCCTATATCTTTTTTTTTTTCCCCCCTGTATTTTTCTGAAGCTGGAAATGGGGAGAGACAGTCAGACAGACTCCCGCATGCGCCCGACCGGGATCCACCCGGCTCGCCTACCAGGGGCGACGCTCTGCCCACCAGGGGGCGATGCTCTGCCCCTCCAGGGCGTCGCTCTGCTGCAACCAGAGCCACTCCAGCGCCTGGGGCAGAGGCCAAGGAGCCATCCCCAGCGCCCAGGCCATCTTTGCTCCAATGGAGCCTTGGCTGCGGGAGGGGAAGAGAGAGACAGAGAGGAAGGAGGGGGTGGGGGTGGAGAAGCAAATGGGTGCCTCTCCTATGTGCCCTAGCCGGGAATCGAACCCGGGTCCCCCGCATGCCAGACCGACGCTCTACCACTGAGCCAACTGGCCAGGGCCCCATTTGCCTATATCTTGACCTTAATAGACTCTCTGAAAGGGGAAATGAGGGGCATTGAAGTAACTACAAGATAGAGAAGATCTCAAGTCTTAAGAGAGAAAGTTTTCACAGTTAAATATTCCCTGTATATTTGAGTTGGTATGAGAAGGATTATGAGAATGTTAATATGTGAAGGGTTTTAATATGTGCAACAGTTCTTTGCTGTGGCTGCATAACATTAGCATCATCTGGGGATCTTTTAAAACTATCCATTAGGTCTTACCCCCTTGTACCAACTCAGGCCATTTGGAGATGGGATTCCATCAAAAATATATTTTTAAAGTTCTCCAGATGAGTCTAAGGAGCACTCAGGGTAGAGGATATCTGGAAAGAATAAAAACTATGTTTGTACATTTTGCACATTCTGCATAAGGCCAACTTCATTATGAGTGCTCATTAGACATTAAGGATGCCTCTATTGAACCAGGTCTCTTAGTAACAGATGAGGCTTCAATTAGATAGCTAGCAACTCTATTCTATAGTGCTTTCAGGTTTCAAGTTCATACAGATAAGATGAACAGTATCCATGACAACAGCAGATGTGATTCATCCATTCCCTAGTTTTCTATTTCCTTTGGGACATTCTGTGTCCTAGGATGACATTTGGGTTGGTTCATATACTCTCTCAACCAAAGCTAGTGATTTGAGCATTTCATCTATACCTTTTTAATATTATAATACTAAGGCTATGCAAAATGCATGATATCAATTTACGTGCACATTTTAAAATTAATTTTACTTTATTTTTTTAGTGAGACAGACAGACCGAGACAGGACAGACAGGGACAGATAGACAGAAGGAAGAGAGATGAAAAGCATCAATTCTTTGTTGTGGCACCTTAGTTATTCATTCATTGCTTTCTCATATGTACCTTGACTGGGGGGCTCCAGCCAAGCCAGTGACCCTTCGCTCAAGTCATCAACCTTGGACTCAAGCCAGTGACCTTGGACTTCAAGCTAGCAACTTTTGGGCTCAAGCCATCAACCATGGGATCATGTCTATGAACCCATGCTTAAGCCAGAGCCCTGCGCTCAAGCTGATGAGCCCGTGAGCAAGCCGAATGAGCCAGTGCTTTCAGCCCCCTTGGGGTTTGGAACCTGGGTCCTCAGCATCCCAGGCCAATGCTCTGTCCATTGTGCCACTGCCTGGTCAGGCAGGTTACAGACATATTTTTTTTAAATGGTATAATATTTGCATGATTATGATAAAAAAATACTGATTGATTAATTTACTCCTTATGCATTTACTGAATATTTGTTACATAGTCAATACTTAAAGGCTGATCCCTCAAGGATCTTGTGATCTAAGTGATAATAGTACTTATTTTATGCCATAAATTTATTTTATGATTTAGGTTCCCAAGCTTGTGTATGGTGTTGTATTAGTCAAGGTTTCCAGAGAAACAGAACCAATAGGATGTGTCTATATTATGAAAGAGATTTATTATAAGGAATTGGGCTTACATGATTATATGGAGGCTGGCAAGTCTAAATTTGCAGTGTGGGCCAGCAGGCAGGGACCCAGGGGAGCCAATGGTCTATCTCTAGTCGAGAGGCAATAGCCTGGAGACTCAGGAGAACTGAGTGCAGATGAAGTCCAAAAGCAAACTGCTGGAAAATTTCTTCTTATCTGGGGAGCAAGTTCTTTTTGTTCTATTTAGGCCTTTAACTGATTAGATGAGGCCTAATTGGAGGGCAGTCTGTTTACTCAAAGTTTACTGGTTTAAATGTCAATCTCATCCAAAAAGGCCTGTCAAGTTGACACATAAAATTAACCATCACAGGTGCTTAGAGATGATGATACGCACACTAAATTCTGCTCGCCATGTGACAAACATGGTGCTACTCAGTTTACATTCTTTAATCTTCACATTGATCCTATGAGAGAACGACTGCTACTGTCTTCATTGTGTGGTGGAGAAAAATGAGACTTATGAAAGTTAAATAACTTGTTCAAGTTACACAGTTAGTAAGGGTTGGTCCCGTGTATTAAATCCTGAACCTCCTGGCTCAGAGCCCTTGCCCTTGACTCCCACAAAGCTTCACAAACTTTTGGGGGTACATTTTCTTTCTGCTATCCTCTGAGGTATGTATGCTATTATTAAAGGGGATGCTGTTTTGTTTTGTACCTTACAAAAAAAAATTTTTTTATTTTTTTATTTTTCTGAAGCTGGAAACGGGGAGAGACAGTCAGACAGACTCCCGCATGCGCCCGACCGGGATCCACCCGGCACGCCCACCAGGGGCGAAGCTCTGCCCACCAGGGGGCGATGCTCTGCCCCTCCGGGGCATAGCTCTGCCGCGACCAGAGCCACTCCAGCTCCTGGGGCAGAGGCCAAGGAGCCATCCCCAGCGCCCAGGCCATCTTTGCTCCAATGGAGCCTTGGCTGCGGGAGGGGAAGAGAGAGACAGAGAGGAAGGGGGGGGGGGGGTGGAGAAGCAAATGGGCGCTTCTCCTATGTGCCCTGGCTGGGAATCGAACCCGGGTCCCCCGCACGCCAGGCCGACGCTCTACCGCTGAGCCAACCGGCCAGGGCCTACAAAAATTTTTTTTTATTATTTGCTATGTTTTATTTAATACTAACTTGAAATAATGTTAATTTGAATAATGTGGTATTCTAATGTGTTGAAGTCAGAGCAAACACCTATTTTTTTATTGGAAAATTTTCATTAAAATAAAGTGCGCCTCTGCTTCTTACTATTTAAAGTGGAGAGAACATACTTCTAACTAAGGTTTATAAAGTGCCTTGAGATCCTCCAGTGACAGATACTCCAAGGAG
The DNA here is from genome assembly GCF_036850995.1 of Saccopteryx leptura. Lineage (NCBI taxonomy): Eukaryota > Metazoa > Chordata > Mammalia > Chiroptera > Emballonuridae > Saccopteryx > Saccopteryx leptura. The sequence goes on from NC_089507.1 coordinate 66,419,437, forward strand.
AGGTATTGCTCTGTTGATTTAAATAATTAAGTCAGTAAACTTTAATCTTTGTGATGAATATAAAATGTTAATATACCTTCTCGGTTCTTCTGACTTAATTGCACAGCAATGTAATGTTGTCAGGAGAGCTGTGCTGAAACTCAGTTAGAATGAAATCATTCCGGCCCGTAGCTCAGTTGGTTAGAGCATCGTTCCCATATGCCAAAGTTGTGAGTTTGATCCTCGCCATAACACATATAAGAATCAACCAATGAATGCATATATAAGTTGAACAGCAAATCAATGTTTCTCTCTCTCTCCCTTTCTCTCTCTAAAATCAATATACTTAAAAAAAAAAAGAGAATTACTATCTTACCCATTGTAAGAACTGAGAAAATTAGTGGAGTCAAGAAATCATTCTTTAGTACAGTGCCTTCTTATCTGTCCTATACCTGATCTACTTAGAATTTTTTTTTTTTTTTTGTATTTTTCTGAAGCTGGAAACGGGGAGAGATAGTCAGACAGACTCCTGCATGCGCCAGACTGGTATCCACCCGGCACGCCCACCAGGGGGTGACGCTCTGCCCCTCCGGGGCGTCGCTCTGCCGCGACCAGAGCCACTCTAGCGCCTGGGGCAGAGGCCAAGGAGCCATCCCCAGCACCCGGGCCATCTTTGCTCCAATGGAGCCTCGGCTGCGGGAGGGGAAGAGAGAGACAGAGAGGAAGGAGGGGGGGGTGGAGAAGCAAATGGGCGTTTCTCCTATGTGCCCTGGCTGGGAATCGAACCCGGGTCCCCCACACGCCAGGCCGACGCTCTACCGCTGAGCCAACCGGCCTCTACTTAGAATTTATTTTAACTAATTATTTAGTTAACTATCAGTCATTAATTAAAAAAAAACTTTGCATTGTCTCCATCTCTTTTTTCCTTTTTTTTTTTTTTTTTTTTTTTTTTTACAGGGACAGAGAGAGTCAGAGAGAGGGATATAAGGACAGTCAGACAGGAAGGGAGAGAGATGAGAAGCATAAATTCTTTGTTGAGGCACCTTAATTGTTCATTGATTGCTTCCTCACATGTGCCTTAATCACATGTGCCTTAATCGTGGGCCTTCAGCAGACCGAGTAACCCCTTGCTCAAGCCAGCAACCTTGGGTCCAAGCTGGTGAGCTTTTTGCTCAAACCAGATGAGCCCGCGCTCACGCTGGCGACCTCGGGGTCTCGAACCTGGGTCCTCTGCATCCCAGTCCGATGCTCTATCCACTGCGCCACAGCCTGGTCAGGCTCTTTTTTCGTTTTTTTGCTCAATCCCTTTTATCCAATTTTTTTTAAAATTTTTTATTAATTTTAATTTATTGTGTTTACATGGATTCAGTGTCCTACCAAATATAACTCCCTCACCCCCCGCAACTGTATCCCCCTTTATACCCCTCCTGCCCCCCTTCCTTCAACACCCTCCCCTTTCCCTCTAGGATTTACTCTCCTGCTATCTATATCTCTGTGTTATGTATATATAATTTCATGAATCCCTTTACCTTCTCTGATCCCATCTCCTCATCCCCCTTACCTCTGACTGCTGTTCCTCTGGTCCTTGTGATACCATCTCTGCCTCTATTTGTTCCTCAGTTCATTTTGTTTGTTAGATTCCACATATAAGTGAGATCATATGATATTTGTCTTTCTCTGCCTGGCTTATTTCTCTTAGCATAATAGTCTCCAGGTCCATCCATGCTGTCTCAAAAGGTAAGATTTTCTTCTTTTTTTTTTTTTTTTCTTTTTACAGAGACAGAGAGAGAGTCAGAGAGAGGGATAGATAGGGACAGACAGACAGGAACGGAGAGAGATGAGAAGCAGCAATCATCAGTTTTTCGTTGCGACACCTTAGTTGTTCATTGATTGCTTTCTCATATGTGCCTTGACCGCGGGCCTTCGGCAGACCGAGTAACCCCTTGCTTGAGCCAGCGACCTTGGGTCCAAGCTGGTGAGCTTTTGCTCAACCCAGATGAGCTCGCGCTCAAGCTGGCGACCTCAGGGTCTCGAACCTGGGTCTTCTGTATCCCAGTTCGACACTCTATCCACTGCGCCACTGACTGGTCAGGCAAGATTTTCTTCTTTTTAATGGCCACATAGTATTCCATTGTGTATATGTACCACAACTTTTTAATCCACTCATCCACTGATGGACACTTGGGCTGTTTCCAGATCTTGGCTATTGAAAAACAATGCTGCAATAAACATGGGGGTGCATATCTTCTTTTGAATCAGTGATTTGGTGTTCTTAGGATATATTCCTAAAAGTGGGATAGCTAGGTCAAAAGATAGTTTCATTTTTAATTTTTTGAGGAAATCTCATACACTTCTCCACAGTATTTAATGTTTTAATAGACTTTCATAGCAGGCATATAACGTAGCCTCAAATTAAGCCCACTTTAACCATTTCCATCCCTAAACTCAAACCGGAATCTTAACTCTTACTATTTCAATTGAATGAAAGGTTATACCTGCCTTCTTCAGAGAAAAAATGAGGGGATGGAGGAGCACATGGGTTTAGTAGAAGCTTTGTTTTTAGAGTGATGGACCAATCAGTAAACCTGGAATCTGATCTCAGAAGAATACTAGATAAGGGTGTAAGTGAAAAGATAAAGAGAAGGTTCTTTCAGTGGAAGCCAGTATTCTTTACCCTAGATGTAGTCTGCATAACAATACCCAGCACAAACAAACACAATAAACACTGAAACACAACAGAAATAAATACTGAAAAGTAATACAGTTATATATGAGTTCTCTGAATATCCAGTGCAAACCTGGTAATAAGTACAGCTATACTCAGAGATAAAATAGTATGTCATATATACCCATGAAGAGTTTGAAATCCCAAGATATGAGTTTCTAATCTATCTTACTATTTTTTTTAAAGAAGGAAACATGTCTCTATTGTTCAATGTTGACATTGTTTTTCCATTACTTTCCTAATGCTGAACACTTGATACCACTCATTTATGAGGGACATTCTTACTGAAAGCAAGGTATCAGATTAACTTCATACTCTTAGAGAAGATAAAAAAACAAAACATTGGATAACATTTAATTAATACTTTCTATGTGCTGTTTATTCTGTTACACTCTTGTTTAACTTTCACCAGCTCTGTGTGGTTAGAGAAACTTTATAGATTAGGAAACTGGGTCTTTGAGATGTTAATGTTTTGGTCATACAGCTGGTAAGTGACAACCTCAGTATTCCTTCTCAGACTGTCACATTCCAGAGACAGCCTTCCTATTTGCTATGCTATTCTGCTTCTATCATTTACCTACATATTTCAGGACATTGTGATTTGTTTGTTTGTTGAAATAGATTTGGTTCACAATTAATTAAAAAAAGAATAAGGGGATGTGAATAAATTCATCTTTAATATATTAAAAAAAATAGATTTGGTTCTGCTATAAAAATACCGTTCAGCTGGGCAAATATTTCTCCTAAGTATCTGCAGTTCAATTATATGATATTCATTAGGACTTTTTATAAGGCAGATAAAATATATTATGCTCACTTTGTTAAAGATGGCACTGCCCACGTGGAAGCCCATCGCCCAGGTGATGGTATTGGTTGCCCTTCTTGCTTGGGATGGGCATGATTATATTAATGCGTGTTGAGGGTGAGCTGTGGGCAGGCAGGATCCTTGTAGTCTGAGGCTTGGTTTTAGGACTAAGCCTTTCCCACCTTTTTTGATGTGGGGTGGTACATTCTCATGAGGAATTCCATTATGCCTCAGATAAGTGACTTTGTATCAGAGACTTCCTTGTTTGCATATTGGATTAAAGGTTTTGGTTTATACACTATAAAGTGTGGCAGACCAGAAGCTTGCTTTCTCTAGGTTCCTGAGATTAGCATTAGAGAAGAGAGCAGAGAGAGGAGAGCAGAGAAAGGCCACGTGGAAGAGGCCAGGAGAAGCAGCCAACATGGCAGAATGCTGAAGTTGAAGCCAGTTGTGCAGAGTTTGTGCAGGGAGAAGGAGATGGGAACAGAGATGAATAAGTCTGGTGAGCTAGAAACCTTTTTTTTTTTTTTCATTTTTCTGAAGCTGGAAACGGGGAGGCAGTCAGACAGACTCCCGCATGTGCCTGACCGGGATCCACCCAACATACCCACCAGGGGGCGATGCTCTGCCCCTCTGGGGCGTCACTCTGTTGCATCCAGAGCCATTCTAGCACTTGAGGCAGAGGCCACAGAGCCATCCTCAGTGCCTGGGCCAACTTTGCTCCAATGGAGCCTCGGCTGCGGGAGAGGAAGAGAGAGACAGAGAGGAAGGAGAGGGGGAGGGGTGGAGAAGCAGATGGGCGCTTCTCTTGTGTGCCCTGGCCGGGCATCTAACCCAGGACTCCTGCACGCCAGGCTGATGCTCTACCACTGAGCCAACTGCCAGGGCCTAGAAACCTTTGATTCTAGGAAACTCAGATAAGTCAGTGGCTTTGGGAGCTCTGAATAGAAAGGGAAGTGTTTTCCCACTGTGTGTATTACTTGCCCACTGGGTGCAAGCTAGGATTAAAGATGATGACTGTTGCCTGACCAGGTGGTGGCACAGTGGATAGAGTATCGGACTAGGATGCAGAGGACCCAGGTTCGAGACCCCAAGGTCGCCAGCTTGAGCGCGAGCTCATCTGGTTTGAGCAAAGCTCACGAGCTTGGACCCAAGGTCACTGGCTCGAGCAAGGGGTTACTTGGTCTGCTGTAGCCCCATGGTCAAGGCACATATGAGAAAGCAATCAATGAACAACTAGGGTGTTGGTTGCAAAGAAAAACTGATAATTGATGCTTCTCATCTCTCTCCGTTCCTGTCTGTCTGTCCTATCTATCCCTCTCTCTGACTCTCTCTGTCTCTGTAAAAAAAAAAAAAAGATGATGGCTATTGGGCAGATAAAATATATTATACTCACTTTGTTAAAGATGGTGATGCCCACGTGGAGGCCCGTTGCCCAGGTGATATTAATGTGTGTTGGGGGCGGGCTGTGGGCAGGCAGGACCCTTGTAACCTGGGGCATGGTTTTAGGACTAAGCCTTTCCCACCTTTTTTTTTTTTTTTTCTTTTTAGGGGAGAGCACAAACGCAGTCCCCCACTACCACAAATTATGCAGTGGAGTTTCCCACATTTGGGGAAATCGGAGGGGTCAGCACATCTGGAGTGCAATGGATAAGCCTTGCCCTGGGAAAACCACCTTCATGATCATGGTATTTCCCCTGCCAGGTAAGTATGCCTTTCCCACCCTTTTTGATGTGGGGTTGCACAATCCCATCATGCCTCAGATAAGTGACTTTGTATTAGAGACTTCCCTATTTTTTATATTGGATTAAAGGTTTTGATTTCTGCACTATAAAGTGGAGCAGACCCGGAACTTGCTCTCTAGGTTCCTGAGATTAGCATTAGAGAAGGGAGCAGAGAGGAGAACAGAGAAAGGCCACGTGGAGGAGGCCATGAGAAGCACCCAAGATGGCAGAATGCTGAAGGAGAAGCCAGTTTGTGCAGAGTTTGTGCAGGGAGAGAGAAGGAGATGGGGAACAGAGGTGAATAAGTCTGGTGAGGTAGACATCTTTGATTCTATGAAACTCGGATAAGTCAGTAGCTTTGTGAGCACTGAATAGTGGGTTTTGGAGCCCAGTGTATGTTTTTACTTGCCCACCAGGTGTAAGCTAGGATTAAAGATGATGGCCCACCAGTTTTTGGCTCCATTGTTTCTTTACCGACTGTCTGAATCTAATGTGAACCTGCATGGGCCAGGCTGCTGTGATGGTGGCCATGGCTTCTGGCTTTACAAGTACTTATTTGGGTGCTAAACTATTGTAAAAAATAATTAAAATTTCATTTTCCCTACTAAGAAGCAGTCTCTATAATTTTTTTATTTGGATGTCTACACAAAATCTCCATGTTGTCATTTCTCCATTTTTTTTCTGGATTACTTAATGGTTTGTAAAGCCAGTTTCCATGGCCACCATCACAGCTGCTTGGCCCATGCAGGTTCGCATTTGATTCGGACAGATGGTGATGAAACAACGGAGCCAAGAACTGGTGGGCCATTACCTTTTAATCCTAGCTTGCACCTGGTGGGCAAGAAATACATACAGTGGGAAAATACTTCCCTTTCCATTCAGGGCTCCCAAAGCCACTGACTTATTGGAGTTTTTTTTTTTCTAGATTTTATATATTCATTTTTTTTTTTTTTTTTTTAAGAGAGAGGAGACAGAGAGAGAGAAGGGGGAGGAGCAGAAAGCATCAACTCCCATATGTGCCTTGACCAGGCAAGCCCAGGGATTTGAACTGGTGACCTCAGCATTCCAGGTCGACGCTTTTACCCACTGCACCACCACAGGTCAGGCTTATCAGAGTTTTAATAGGATCAAAGGTTTGTAGCTCACCAGATTTATTCTCCTCTCTTCCCCATCTCCTTCTCTCTGCACAAACTGGCTTCTCCTTCAACATTCTGCCATCTTGGCTGCTTCTCCTCTCCTCCATGTGGCCTTTCTCTGCTCTCCTTTCTCTGCTCTCTCTAATGCTAATCTTAGGAACCAAGAGAGCAAGCTCCCAGTCTGCCCCACTTTATAGTGTAGAAATCAAAACATTTAATCTAATATACAAACAAGGAAGTCTCTGATACAAAGTCACTTAGGGTGGGAAAGACTGAGTCTTAAAACTAAGCCTTACGGTATAACAACCCTACCTGCTTATAGCCTGTCCCCACACCCAGTGCAAACTATAAGCGAGCAAACCTATATATCATATTTACAAACTTATTTGACCAATATGATTCTTCAATGTTAACATTCCATTAATTTGAATCAGAAATAGAAACAAGATCTAAAGCTTAAAGTCTTTCATAAACACAATTTGGAAAATAGTTCTATATGGCTGGAATAGACAGCCCATGAGAATGCAGAGAAATAAAATGTGGTTCGAAAGTCTGATTAGGGGCCAGTTGGTAATATGGCCCATGGCTACGCTTTGTAGAAAAAGTGCTGCTTTCAGCTGTTGAATACTCCATACTTTGAAATTAATCTGCTCTAGGCACAGTACCTAGCACAGAATACTGCATATTAAACTTCAAAGGAAAACCAACCCTGGCAAGACAACAAAGTTTTATTAATAGAATATTATTAAGAATCAGTTGGATTAATGTCTTAGTCTTATTTTTAGTGGCAAAAAATAGTTTTGGGTAGAAAATATAAAAGAATATTAAAAAATGATTAATTAGATATTAATAGAAAGAACAAGGTTTTTGGAATAATATTTCATACAATGCCTAGTGCACTGGGAGTGGTTCAAGAAATACTGAATAATAAAAAGTTTACATTGTGTATGTGTGTGTACACCCAAACTTTAATCATTCCAGTAAAAGATAAATAGTAAAAAACAAAGTTTTGTGTATTCAAATATATTCACATAAAACTCAAAATTTAATTTTGGAAAAACCTAATGGGAAACCAGATTTGATGAAGCTTATTATTTATTTTTATTCTCGCTGTTAATCCTTTAGACAGCTTCCTTGAAATCTCAAGTTCCCCAATGCAATACCATAATAATTTAGAGAAGATTATCCAAAAGATGGTGATGAAGAATAATTGGCATTTAATTGGATGTGAATACAAGAATGAAACTACGTCCCAGGGGCAGCAGATATGAAAAAGACTTAACGAAGAAGGACAAAGTAAAGATGATCAAAGCAACAAAAAGATAACACTTTTTAGGTTTCAGGTACTAGTCTTTGAAATACCATTGAGGGTTTCCATGACAGAGTGGCTTGTCGGGCTCCTGAACACACCTGCTTTATTTGTTTGGTTTTGAAAAATTTTAAAGAAATCTTGGGGTTAAAGAGTGAGGGTGGCTTTGTAAAACAATAACTTTAAACCATACCACTCTTCTACTCTTCCTCCTCATTTACACAATCTCACTCTGTGCTAATTCCCTCCTCTGTGGGTGTTTTCACCTAAAGCTGTTGCAGCTATAAGTTGATGCTTCTCATCTCTCTCTCTTCCTCTCTCACTAGGAAAAAAAAATTAAACAATTGAAAAAAATATTTTTGTGTGTGACGGAGACGGAGACAAAGTAGAGACAGATAGGGACAGACAGACAGGAAAGGAGAGAGATGGGAAGCACCAATTTTTGTTGCAGTTTCCTAGTTGTTCATTCATTGCTTCTCATATGTACCTTGATGGGGGGGGGGAGGTACAGCAGAGCGAGTGACCCCTTGCTCAAGCCAGAGACCTTGGGCTCAAGCCAGAGACCTTGGGCTTCAAGCCAGTGACCTTTAGGCTCAAGCCAGTGATCATAGGGTCATGTCTATGATCCCACGTTCAAGCCAGTGATCCCTCTCTCTCAAGTGGTGAGACCACGCTCAAGTTGGATGAGCCCACACTCAAGCTGGCAATTTTGGGGTTTTGAACCTGTATCCTCTGAGTCCCATCTGGATGCTTCATCCACTGCGCCACAACCTGGTCAAGAAAATACTTGAAAATTTTTTTAAGTTAAATATTTAAATACTTCTACTTTTATTCTATAGTCTAAACTGTCTTTACTAATTAACTGCTTATTCAAAATATTCTTCAGAAATGTTAAGGTATTAATAGCGTTGTTGTAAGTTTTACATGAAATAATGTGTTCAAGAATATGTAACATATACGAGATGCTTAATAAATTATTTTTTTCTAATAGGATTTCCTGTTCAAAATTTATTATTGTTTTGTTGCCTCCAAGATAAAGTCTGGAGATTCAGACTGATATTCAAGATCATGAGAGTTTGGCTACATTCATTCCACTAATCTCAATTATTATTTAATTACACAAATTTTTTTATGCCCAAAACAGGCCATATTCATTCCAACATCTCTGCCAACTTTCTTCCTTTTTGTTCTGGAGGATACTACTTCCTCTATTTAATCATATGTTCCAAGTTCAAGTCCAGACTTGTCACCTCTACGGAACTTCCTTTAATTGTTCTAGGTGGAAAAGATACAGCAATGAACAAGATAGACAATGTCTCTGCTCTCCTGATGTTTACAGTTTATCGGGGGAACAGATAACAACCATTTTGACAAAGAAACAAAATGCAACATGTACATACAATGAAATATTGTTCAGCCTTTACAAAGGACAACATAGATGAACCTTGAGGACATTATGCTAAATGAAGTAAGTCAAGCACAAAAAAGCAAATATTTCATGATTTGAGGTGAGAAGATATGAGTAGTCAAATTCATAGAAACAGAAAATAAAATGGTGGTTTCCAGAGACTAGAGAGAGGGGGAAAAGGAAGTTGTTATTCAATGAGTATAGAATTTCAGTTTTGCAAGAACAAAATGTTTTAAAGATCTATTGCACAACAAAGTGCATGTAGTTAAACTGTGCTCTACATTTAAAATGATTAAGATGGTAAGTTTTATGTTTCTTACCATAGTAAAAGAACAAATAATTGAGATAATCTTAGCAATTAGAAGTGTATTAAGAAAATAAAACAGGATAACAGGATAGTTACTGAAAGGCAATGTTATTTTAGAAAGCTTGTGTGAAGACTTTAGAGCTGCGAGGTGAGTGATGATATGTATCAGTGTTGAGAGTCAAAAGAAGTACTAAGTGCAAAGGTCATGAGCCTCAAACGAATTTGGCATTTTCAATAAAGGGGAGCAAGGCAACATTCAAAAGGCACACAAGGAGTTTGTTGAGAAATGCAGACACTAGATTCTGTAGGGACTTGTGGGCTATGGAAAAGAGATTGAATTTTATTTAAATATGACAGAAATTTATTAGACAATATTAAGCAGTGGATGACATGGTCTGATTTACAGTTTTTAAAAAGTCAACTAGCTGTAATGAGGAATCAGATTCATAAAGGTAAATAAAGAAGAATCAATGTTGACTTTCCTGCTATTGGTTTGGACAACTAGAGGAAAAATGTAAGAGAAACAGGTTTGGGTTTGAGGAAGTAAGAAGTTAATGGTTCAGTTTTAGCCACTTTTAGGTTTTTAAAAAAAATATCTGTATTGAGATAAAATTTACATACCATAAAATTCACTCAATATTTAAAGTGTACAATTCAAGGATTTTTTTAGAATATTCACAGAGCCATGTAATCATCATCACAATATAAATTTAGAACATTTGTCTCACTCAGAAAGTAAACTGCACTTGTAACCTTGCCGTTCGGCAACCTCTAACCTACTTTTAGTCTATAGATTTATCCAACTGGCCATTTCACATTAAGGGATGCTATAAAGTAGTGGTCCCCAACCTTTTTTGGGCCACGGACTGGTTTAATGTCAGAAAATATTTTCACGGACCGGCCTTTAGGGTGGGACGGATAAATGTATCATGTGACCGAGACAAGCGTCAAGAGTGAGTCTTAGACGGATGTAACAGAGGGAATCTGGTCATTTTTTAAAAATAAAACATCATTCAGACTTAAATATAAATAAAATGGAAATAATGTAAGTTATTTATTCTTTCTCTGTGGACGGGTACCAAACGGCCCATGGACTGGTAGTGGTCTGTGGCCCGAGGGTTGGGGGACCACTGCTATAAAGTATGATCTTTAATGGCTGGATTCTTTCATTTAACTTAATGCTTTCAAGGTTTATTCATGTTATAGTTTGATCAACCAGTACTTAAATACTTAAAAAAATTATTGATTGATTTTAGAGAGAAGAAAGAAGAGAAAGAGAGAGACTGAATCATTGATATATTCCTGTATGTGTCTTGACCGGGAATCGAACCCATAATCTGGCAAGTGGGACAATATTTTAACCAACAAAGCTCTCAGGCCGGGGCTCAGTCCTCTTTATTGCTGAATAATATTTCATTGTATAGATGTACCACATGTTTATCCATTTTTCAGTTTATGAACATTTGTGTTAGTTTTACTATTTATTATGAACAATGTTGCTATAAATGTTCTTGTAAAATTTTTTGTTTGGACACGTGCTTTCATTTCTTTTCAGTATATAACCTAGAGTGGATTAGATGATGCAGGATTATATGATAACTTTATGCTTAACATTTTGTAGTCCCACCAGCAATAGATAAGGGTTCCAATTCCTTCATGTTTTCTTGTCAACACCTGTAACTCTCTGTTTTTGTTTTTTTGTTATTTTTTTGTATTTTTCCGAAGTGAGAAGTGGGGCTAGGGGTGAGGGTGGGGGGTTGGGGGGCAGACAGACACATTCCCACATGTGCCAGACTGGGATCTACCAGCATGCCCACTAGGGGGTGATGCTTGGTCCATCTGGAGTGTTGCTCCGTTGCAACCAGAGCCATTCTAGTGCCTGAGGCAGAGGCCATGGAGCCATCCTCAGCACCTGGGGCCAACTTTGCTCCAATGGAGCCTTTGCTGCAGGAGGGGAAGAGAGAGATATGGAGAGAAAGGACAGGGGGAAGGGTGGAGAAGCAGATGGCTGGGAATCAAACCTAGACTTCCACACGCTGGGCTGACGCTCTACCGCTGAGCCTACCGGCCAGGGTTCTTTGTGTTTTTATTGTACCCATTCTGGAGGGTGGGTAGTATCTCATGGTTTTGATTTTCATTTCCCTAATGACTAATGATGTTGAACATCTTTTCATGTGTTTATTGGCCATTTGTATATCTTCTTTGGAGAAATGTCTATTCAAATTCTTTGCTCATTTTTAAATTGTTTTTTCTTTTTTATTTATTGTTGAATTGTATGACTTCTTTTTATATTCTAGATACAAATCCCTATCAGATACATAATTTGTGAATATTTCTCCTATTCTTTGTGAATACTTTCATGATGGTATTGCTTGGAGCACAGAGTTTTAAATTTTGATATATTCAAATTTATCTATTTTTTTCTTTTGTCATTTTTTGCTTTTAGTGATATATCTAAGAAATGGCCAGGTTAAATTTTAGTTACCTACTAGACATCCAAATGGAGGTTGCAAGTAGGGAGTTGCATATGAGCTTGGATTTCAGAAGAGAGATCAAATTGAATAGAAATTGGAGAGTTATCAATGTATAGATAATATTTAAAACCTTTGAACTTGATGGGGTCATTCAGAGAGAATGAACCAGTAGGAGCAGACAAGTCCTGAAGGATAAAACTTATAATCATCACACATAGCAGGGGGTTTCAGTGTATACCCCAGAGTACTGAAGTAAGCTACAATGAAAAGTACCTAAGGAGGTAAGTAAACACTAAGACTACCCAATTAGGAATAGGGCAAATCACTCCCTGAAAGAGCTTGCATGATGGTTTCCACATTGTGGTTATTATAGTAAAATAGACTTTTCAGAAGTAAACTAGAATAGTTTTTTCCACATGTTCTTAACTTGCTTGATAGCTTCTAACACTGAGATTAATTACTCCTTGCTGCTCAAAACCCTGTATACAAGATGCACATACTGATCAAAGAGGCAAACGTAATTCAACGCAGCCTGTTTAAACTAACAAAGAATTTTTAGTAGAACAAATCAGGTAGCTCACAGAATCCTTGACAGGTTGGAAGAAAAAGATATCAGGCTAATTAGCAGGAACCATGTCCAGATCCAATCACACTCTGGCTGGATGAGCAAACCATGGCTGCCGCCTCTGACCCAGAAGCATGCTGCAGAACGTGCTTCGGAGGGAAACTCCCACCATCACTGCTGACACAACTGACACATGAGATGTCAGGAACTCAGCTTCTCTAGGATTGCTAGATGCCAGGTACTCAGCTTCAAATCAGCTTCTACTGCTACCCTGTACAGCAAGCTGCTCAGCTGTCACTTGCCCCAGGGAAATAAATGTCTAGCATGTTGCCTGTTTCCTCACATTATGAATTGAAATCTCATGTGGGTGCATCTGATTGTTGGAACCAAGTTCATCGGCTTGCAGATCCTAGATGCCTAGGGCGGTGGGAAGATGGCTTTTCAGGATTTTATAATGGTAAGGCAAAACTCGCAGTGGAGAGACTCCTGAAATGTAGAGGATATTCAAAAGGTGATGCGAGGCCATGCATGAGAGGTCTGTACTATAATGTGCCTTGTACATTTACAGCACTTCATTAGTATTCAGATATTATCTAATTAACAAATGTGGCTGTTAAAGTTCCTCTATTTAGAGATGACAATTCTACATCTAAATATAACACAGTGTGAACTATATTTGTGAAATCACAAGTTTACCAACTATTTGCAATTTTTTAGAATCAGGCCTCAGAATCAACTCAGTGACCTTGCATTATGGAATACTAATAATTTCTCTTCGTAGAGAAATAAACTTTATGATGTTACTCATTTAATAGGATCTACATTCATTGTTTTTTGTCTGTGATATAGCTGACAAAAAAAAGTCACCACTTATAGTATTCACCATTAATTGAGCATAAATCTTTAAAACAGCAACTTAATGGGGCCTGAATAAAATAAAAATTTTGCTTTACTTAGCCATTAATTATTTTCGTTGTTCAACCTTATTGAGGTATAAGTTACATAAAAGTAAATAAACCCTTTTTTATGTTTGATAAATTTTGATAAATATATTCACCCAAATAATCACCAGCCACAATCAAGATACAGAACATTTCGCCTGACTTGTGGTGGCGCAGTGGATAAAGCGTCGACCTGGAATGCTGAGGTTGCCGGTTCAAAACCCTGGGCTTGCCTGGTCAAGGCACATATGGGAGTTGATGCTTCCTGCTCCTCTCTCCCCCTTTCTCTCTCTCTCTCTCTCTCTCTCTCTCTCTCTCTCTCTCTCTCATTCTCTCTCCTCTCTAAAAATTAATAAAAGTTAAAAAAATTAAAAAAAAAAGATACAGAACATTTCTGTAACCACCAGAAGTTCCTTTATGCTTCTTTATAGCATCCCCAGCTCCTCAGTCCTATAAACTCACTAATCTACTTTGTGTCACTATAAACATTGTTTTTTTTTTCAAATTACTGAGGTGTAATTTACATATAAGATAATGTATCTATTTGAAGTGTGCAGTTTGCTATAGCCATTGATTTTCAATAAGTAAAATTATTCTCTTTATAATGTTTTGCTCTTGAATTCTCAGCTGTAGTTACTGAACTTAAAAAAAACTTACCAATCATTTGTTAATATAGAAAGCATTAAATCAATTCTCTTAGTTTTTTGTACACATACGCTCACACAGAGTTATTTTCTGCTCAAAAGCTATGTGATGTCACAATATTCTTGATCCATAAATGATTCCTGAAAAATTGCTGATACAAAGGCCGAAGAAAGCAGATATAAAACTAAGCTACTGATTTAGAATCAAGCTACTATCACTACTACCATGTACTCATGAATTATTAGTTCACTGAAATATAGATGTTAATGGTAATTTTAGCTAATCACTCCTATAAAATTATTTTTAGAAAGGTAGAGTATAAATCTTAAGTAAATAAATAACTAGATACACAGTTTTATGTGCAAGGGAGAGGGTGAATAGAGTACTGAACACGTTATCCTGGGAATTTCACTAATGGTACATTTTTTTTAAAAGCTTATTTGAAGCTATTAACATGTTTTATGAGTTATTGATTTATAAATGTCTTCCCAGTTTGACAAGATAATCAGATCTTAGAGGACAATGCCAGCTAATTCTTTTTATCATGTCGGGTGGATAATGGTTTGAGTGTAGTCCAGTTTCCTGAATGTGAAGTGAATAGTATGGTTTTCCACTGGTGTGGTATTCCAATTTGCATGTGAATTATAGGAATAAAAGCTGGGAGTAAATTACTGTAGTTTAGACATTTGGAACCCTTGAGAAAATTTTCAGGAAGGGACGCCTGAACCACTTAAAATTTGCAAAGTAAATAAGAATAGCAACTGTACAATCAGCCAATAGCCACTGTGTAATCTATTACTTCCTTTTAAAAAACATCATGTACTGTGAATGTGCTATGTGTGAAGCACCACTTAAAGCCATGGTCGTAAACAGATGAAGGAGGGCTTCTGTTCTGGAGTTTATCTACTTTCAACAGGCCAGAAGAGAGAGAGCATTAAGTAAATAATTACAATCGCAGCGTGTGAAGTTCAATGAGAGAAATATATCTGGATTGTCATGGCAGCAGGGATAAAGAACACTGGATTTAGGCTGAGAGAATCATAAAAAGCTTAGCTAAAGTGGTGGTATTTTTGCTAAGTCCTGGAGGACCAGCAGAAGTTCACCAGACAGAGAAAGTAGACTCTGTTTGGCTGTGTTCCTAAGAAACCTCTTACTATTAAAAGTCACATTATAACTGCTTCCATGAAAAAGTGTAAGTAGAGAAAAGATTGCTAGAGATCTTCAAGATTGAAACAGTAAATTATTTTTCTCCTCCAAAAATTTAAATAATGAAGACATCTCTGTTGCTACAAAGGTATGTTTATATTATAAACAAGAAAAAATAAAAATAAAAATGGGCACATCAAAACTAACTATTTTCTAATTTACTCTTTGGTTCACACAGCTAAAGTTCCTTCTGTAGCAGACTCCTGACTTCACAGTTTTGCTTGCTGCATTTATCGCAGCTGCCAAAGGTTAAAAATAAAAATGGAAGGAAAGAAACAGAGCCCCAGAACAGAAGTCCAAAGGAAGACGTTGGCGTAGCATCTGGCCGTGCACTCAGAGCAGTCATTTGTTTCCATCGTTTGTCTGCACGAGTCCTCCTCACCTTCCCCCACCCGAGCTTAACTAGTGGGCTTTTAGTTCCCAATAGAGATTGATTTACAATCAATAGTAGTTTACAAAATGCAAAGTAGGTTTCATTATTAATTGACCTCATTATATCTGATTCCCATTATTAAAGCTTTTTCTCTTGGAGGAATGCCGGAAGTTTGGTGTGACTGGAGCATCACATACATGCGGAGTGATTTATGAGATTGAGGCTGGACCAGCAGCCAGATCTCGGAGGTCCCTGTGTGCCAGGCTAAGGATTTGGATTTTATTCTGGAAGGAATAGAGGGTGCTTGGTTGATAAATTTCAGGGAGGGTTAAGAGATAGCATAAGAATTGATTCAGAAAAGTATCCCTAGCAACAATGTGTTGGTGAGTGGTGACAGAGACTATTAGGAGGCTATTAGGATAATGAGGGTCTAAAGCAGAGGTCCCCAAACTTTTTATACAGGGGGCCAGTTCACTGTCCCTCAGACCGTTGGAGGGCCAGACTATAAAAAAAACTATGAACAAATCCCTATGCACACTGTACATATCTTATTTTAAAGAAACAAAACGGGAACAAATACAATGTTTAAAATAAAGAACAAGTAAATTTAAATCAACAAACTGACCAGTATTTCAATGGGAACTATGCTCCTCTCACCACCAATGAAAGAGGTGCCCCTTCCGGAAGTGCGTTGGGGGCCAGATAAATGGCCTCAGGGGGCTGCATGTGGCCCGTGGGCATAGTTTGGGGACTCCTGGTCTAAAGTAAGACAGAATGAAAACAAAGAGGGAAATAATTTAGAGAGATAAGAACGTTGAATGATTTTACTTAGTGACAAACTGGTAGTAGGTATGTGTGTGTGGCAATGTGTGTATCAAGGTGTCTGATTATGTAGGGGGTATTTAAATCGACTCCTACTCTTCTGATTTAGGACTCCCTGGTGAGATAAAAAAGATGGTAGGAAAAGAAAGAACAGGATTCCTTAGGGGAGTGTGGAAGAGGATAGCTCATTTATGAATTTCAGGTACATATGGGATATCTAAGAGAAAATGCTCAGTAGGTAGGCCTGAAATTTAGGGAATTACATCATAGACACAAGCTTTTAAAAAATAAAATTCAATTTTATAAAAATAAAACATACATACCTTTAAACAGCATAAAATTGTTCATAATAATGTATAAAAAATTGTGATTATGATGTGGCAGTTATCAACTTATTGCCTTCCATATCCAAATACACCCTCATTTCCTGCTCTGCAACTTGTCTCCAGCTAGGGTAGCCTCTCACTCATGGTTATATTCTAGATCTTGTGATTGGAAATAAACGCAAACCTTTATCATCTCAGTTTCTTGGATACCACTCTCCCATCTATACCTTCTCTCAGTTCATCACCAGTCATCCTTTGACCTCCACTGTGACCTACAGTTCACTGACCCACCACCTTTAAACTGTCTCTCTTCTTGTGACATCTCCATTACCCTTCTTACCCAGTCTAATTCATGAGTAAACATAACAATGTCCCTCACATCTACTCTTGACTCCCTTGCCCCTTCTCTTAATTGTACTGCTTCATGAAACTATAGTTGGGTTCAATTTTTCTTTCTTTGAGCCTACAGCCATGCATCTTGGCATTTTTGGATAAAAACTTGCAGCATGCTGACTGGTCTGACAATTCAATATGTAAATCTTAAGTGGACCCTTAATGCTGCCAGGCAATCATTCAGTCTGCTATCCAATCACTTCACATTTCTCTTCCACCCTCAAGCTTTTAACTTCTTCTCTGTTGTCATGCTCAACTTTCTCACCAAGACAATTGATGCAATAAAAAGAGAACTTCCATGGAATGTCTACCGCCATATCGACCAATATCTACACCCTTATACTTTGCCTTCCTGCAGAGTTAGTTTAGCCATGCTTTATCTAAAGTCAATCCATCTTCTTGTGCACTTAATCTTTCTCTCTTGGTACACAGACATTCATCTAGCAATTTTTCATCTTCTGCATATATTTTTTCTCTCTACCAGAGTGTTCCAATCTCCTAGAACATCTTCCGTCTAAAATGATACCTTCTCTTGGCCTCATTTCCTCAGTAGTTCCCCCTTTCCTTTAATCCCCATTGCAGTAAAATTTCTGAGAAGAGTTGTCTACATTGGCTGTTTTCAGTTTCTCTTTTTTTATTTTTTCAACTCATCTCAAATAGGATGTCTCCCTCAATACTCCAAAGAATTGACTCTTGTCAGGGTAATCAATGATTTCCATATTACTAATTAGTACATCTGGTAGCCAATTCCCAGTCCTCATCTTGTTTTATCTATCGACACATTTGATATTTTAATTTTACTATTTTCCTTGATTCACTTTCTTCACTTGGTTTCCACTACACCACCCTCTTTTGGTTTTCCTCAGACCTCATTGTTAACTCTTTCTGTCCCCTATTCTTCTTCTCTCTAAACTTATCTTGTTAGAGTGCTCTAAGACTGAGCATTTTTCATTTTTTGATTTTCTTCTTTTTTTTTTCTTATTTATATCACTTCCTTAATTCTGTCATCTTGTGTCAAGCCCATGGTTTCTAAGTCTGTACTTTCTGCCTAAACTCTAGATTTATATATACAACCTCCTACTAGACATCTCTACTTGAATGCATATTGGACATCTAAATATCAGTATGTTAAAGATTAAACTACTAATCCCTGTTTGTTTGATGGCAATTCTATCTTTAGGCTTGGGTGCTCAGATAAAAATTCTTGAAATTATATTTGACTTCATATTAACTTCAGTAGCCCATATATAATCCATTAAGAAATCTTTTGGCTCCACTTTCAAATATATCCAGAATCCGAAATCCTTATAATAGTCTCTTAAGCACTAGACACTCTGGTCTTCTATTACCCCCCTGACCCCTTTCCTACTGTTTTCCCATTCCACTGAATGCCGAATGCCACGAGGAAAGGCCATGCAGGTCTTCCAACATACCAGGCATCTTTCCATATAAGGGGCTTTTTTCAACTCTTTTTTTTCTTTAGAGTAGTCTTCTTCCAGACATTCAGCTGGTTTCTTTAAGAGTTTGTTAAAGCATCATCTTCTCAAGAAGACCTATATCAAACAACACCCTGATCCCTACATTCTCTGTCTACCTCAGCTTGCGAGTATATCTCTGATATAAGATCCTTTCCTTTAGACTCTAAATGCTTCATGTACTACCTATGATTTAAGCCTCCCTAGTGGCTTTGTGGAGAATAGCATAAAAGGGGGAGGTGGGCAAGAGAGCAAGCAAGAACATAAATGCTTGACAATTTTTCTCCATGCTCCTGATTTTTTTTATCCTATTCCAAGCTTTTACTCAAGGATCTGAAGGGG
Source organism: Saccopteryx leptura (assembly GCF_036850995.1). NCBI lineage: Eukaryota > Metazoa > Chordata > Mammalia > Chiroptera > Emballonuridae > Saccopteryx > Saccopteryx leptura. Next base: position 66,438,392 of record NC_089507.1, read on the forward strand.
TTATAGAATCAAAAGAGAAGAAAATGGAGCTAACAGAAGTGTTCAGGGCCAGGAAAAGTGGGAAAAGCTGAGGAAGAAACCATAGAAAAATTCAGAGAGGATTTCAGTGGGTTAAGTTTAATGGCTGCTACCATCTTTTACCTGTAATAACTAAATGTTCACCATACTTATAGCTTTTGTAAATGGAAATGTAGCCTGAAATTTTGGGAATAGGGAGAAAGTCCAGCACCCTGGGGCAGAACAAAAACTAGAGTGTACAAAAATCTACCAAGAGACATGCAAATGAACCAGGAAAGAGGGAAAAATGAAAAGGGTTAGCAAACCAGGGTCTTGTGATGAGTACAATGTTGCCACCTGCATCTGCATTTTCTGTACAGCTTGCTACACTTCGTTACTATGAGAAATTGAGCACAGGTGAGAAGACTGGGAGGTAGCAACCTCAGTTTCATGCTCATTGTTGATTCTCCCTCAACATGGCAAAGGTGAAGGATGGAAGTCAATGTTTTTATCCTTGACTCCTCTCTAACAACCTTCTTCACATTCAATTTGGATGCAGAGAACCCAGGGGCTTTTTGTGACAATGAAAAGATCTGACCACAACTTTTGACATTCAAAATTGTGAGAGTGATATTTCAATGTATATTTTACCTTGACAGTCTTCTGCTCTGTGGCTGCACTTCATGGGAAAGAACTATGGCTCCAGGAATGATTAATCAGTAACTGACTCATTCTGTAATTGGAAATTCAGCACAAGCCTGAGAATGATAATGCCACTTCAAAACCCTTTGTTTATAAAGTGTTTTGTTATAATTTAAAAAATCTTCTTGTTTTCACATAAACCCATGAGGTAGGTTATTGTCATTGCCATTCTAAAGATGAGAATGTGGAACTTGGATAACTCAACAAGGTCATAAGAGAAGTTATTGGCCTCATCAGGGTGAGAGCTCAACAATCCCTGTGTCACCAAATTATTGCCTTTTGAGTCACATAATTATAGTGACAAATGGAATGACCAGAGATAATGTGTTAAGAAGTGGTACAGATGTAGATGCACAAAGCTGGAAGATAAAAGGGACCATTATTCATGCAACAAATGTAGTCTGTCCCATGCTTTTAAGCTACTAAGGATAGAGAAAGCAAAGCTATACATATATATTTTTTATTGCTGTTGTTATTTGTGCTGTCTCCATTACTTGAACACTGTTTTTGCTTTTAGGTTTGTCAGCTGGCTCCACAGTGGCTCTTCTCATTGGTAGAAATCCGCAGAGTAGAGGTTGATAGTCTCGTAATGTGTCATATGTCCCTGTTTTACATGGTGAGTTGGTAATTAACCGGATTAAAATAAAGCCAAAAGGCAACAGAATTTTTAACAATCTCATTCTGCCTTTCCTTTTCATAATCTAATGAGATGCATTGCTCTATTGAGAAAGACATCCAGGGTGAGAACAAAAGAGACCAGTCATTTTTTTTTTTTACTTTGATTTTCTGATGAGGTGATTAACAAAGGAAGGCTTTACATATCAGGGATGTGAATCATAGACAAGGCCTGAGGTGGGGTCGGAAGATATGCTTAGGCTTTCTGATCCAGAGAAGGGAATTATTTCACTCAGATCTGATACTGAAGGTTTAGAAGGAAAGTCCTCATTGTCTCATTGCAATTGCTACCCCATCCAAAAATGACAGGAGTGAACACAGGTGACAGCTGTAAACAAAATAGACTGAAGGAATGGCCTCTGGGCGTTGACAGCACCACAGCCCTCATGGACAAACACATTTTTCAAGTTTGTATGTCAAGAGTAAGAACAGTTATAAGTAGGAGAAAGGGCAAATGCATAGTTAATGTGAAAAAAGCCTTGGGAATCCCATGTCTAATGAACATGGTCCAAGGGAAAGTTGTCCAGCCTATCCTCCTCCCTTTAGAGAGAAAATTATCTAAAAAACTACTCAAGTCAAGTAGTTCACTATTGCTGAATTTTTCCTTCACATCAGGACAATTAGTAACTGGATATTTTGGAGGAGAGAGAGAAAACATGGTACCTTGTATCCCCCCCCCATACCTGCACTTACAATATTGCAATTCCTTATGTTTTTATGTATATCCACCCACAGATGCAGCTCTAAGAGGGATATTGTGTGGCTTGGTCAGTGTGGTGTCCCTAGTGCTGAGTATATTGAGTTGGCACTCAATACATTAATGATGGTTTTTGGTTATCCAAAGGAATGAATGGTGGATCAAGGAGAAGAGTGTTACAGACAGAAAAAATTATTTTTTCCCCAATCTAATTTATGTACTTTTTTAAGAGTACATATAATGAATAGTTAAGACCCAAACTGCCTAGGTTTCAAATCCCATTCTGTCATCTCCAAGCTGTGTCATTACACGATACTTCTTAACCTTGTCTGTGAATGGGAATGGGGGCTACAATCCCCACTTACAGCAATGGATATATCAGGGATATAAGTTTTGCTGCACATTTAGAAAACCCACACAGAATAGTTCAAATTGGATAAGGGTTCATCTTTCACTATTCAATATAAAGAAGTCAGTTGGAAGAGGCTGTATGGCAGGTCTGCTATGCAATTATGACCTAGACTCTTTCCATCTTTTAGCCAGCCTTAAATTATGCCTTTTTCTATGTTCATTTGGTGGCTGCTGGAACTTAAGATATTGCATCTGCTCTCCAGAGAGAAAAAAAGGAGAGGAGCAAAAAAAGCAAGCTATGTGACAGTGATTTGCTTCCCTTTAATAAAATTTCTCAGAAGTCTCAATCAAAAACTTCCATTTATATCTCGTTGTCTAGACTGTGTCATAAGAATCTCCCATCTAAAAAGGAGACTAAGAAATGTTTTTGCATATTTCTATTTCCAAAATAAAAAAGATTATGTTGGTAAGAAGAAAGTTGGGATTGGTTATTAGCTATAACTAACAGGAAAAAAAAAGAGATATAACTAACAGTACAACTAACAGTGTTGAAGCAGGTAAAGACACACACAGTGGGCATTCAGAAAATGCTGCTGAACTCACCTTTAAATTAAGCTTGTTATTGTAATTGAGCCTGACCAATGGTGGTACAGTGGATAAAGTATTGACCTGGGACCCTAAAGTCCCAGGTTCAAGCCCCAAGGTTGACGGCTTGAATGCAAGCTCACCAGCTTGAGTGCAGGGTTGCTGGCTTAAGTGTGAGATCATAGATACCATGGTTGCTGGCTTGAGCCCAAAGATTGCTGGCTTGAAGCCTAAGGTCACTGGCTTGAGCCCAAGGTTGCTGGTTTGAGCCCAAAGATTGAGCAAGGGGTCACTGACTTGACTGGAGCCACCAAGTCAAGGCATGTATGAGAAGCAATTAATGAACAACTGAAGTGCTGCAACTGCGAATTGATGCTTCTAATCTCTCTCCCTTCCTGTCTGTCTCTGTCTCTCTCTCTCTCTCACATAAATAAATAAATAAATAAATAAGTAAATAAATAAATAAGTCTGGCTTGTGATTGTAATCGAAAATGTATATAAATATATGTAAATGCTGAATACATAGACTTGAACATTGGGATTTCAAGACATGGTTTTTAGTTGGCTGCCCAGCTGATAGGTAATGATCAGTGATGACACGGTATTTACTGTGGACCTGAATTTTTATATCCATTTACTTATTTAACCCTTATCCCCAGCTCTGGAAAGTAGTGATGGCTATTATTCTCACTTTGTTAGTGAGGAAACTGAGAGTTAAGTAAAATGCTACCACAACCATCAAATGGGACAGCTAGGTAAAACTTAAACTCAGACAATAATTCCCAATGTAAGTGAGAAGGTATCTTTCAATAAAAGTGAATTAAAAAAAAACTAATTTCCTGGTTCCCTGGATGGAATAAGTTAACTATAAAATCTTACAAATTCACTTAAGTTTTGTCTTTGTGATATCCTGTTAAAAATTAGGAGAATAGATAGCAGATGGCAATATCTGTTAGAATATAAACCCAATAAGGGAAAAGACAGCCATTATTTTCTGGCTGCAGAAAGTGCCTAAATTAGTGTCTCAAATATTATAAAAATACTTGGAAAATCTTATTTGTTAGTGAAGCTTACATTTTGACTTTCCCAGCTATCAAGCTTTCCCATATAAATATGCTGCAGTTTAAAAGCTTCCTTTGGAGATAGAACTAAAAGTTTCTTTAGTCAGAATAAAAATATGCTGTTTATAAAAACATTTAAAGTTAAATAATCACCAACCAAACAGCTTGCAAGAAAAGGCACATATAATCAGGTTGCGTACATATGTGTATATATGCATATATTTTACATTTATGTATTATAAGTACTCATGTTTATTTATAAACAGCCTGATTATCTTTAGAACATCTGTTGAGAGAAGAGCACATTACACAGCCATCCTTCAAGGAAGACACAGATGGTAGGTAGTGACTGATTATGAGGAAGTACATTTTATCTGCACAAGGTCAGGCAAAATGAAGCTGCGAGCCATTTCAGTATTAGGATGAAGGCAATTGAAATGCAAATGTGAGAGGGAAAGAGGAGGGAGCAATTACTGCATTTGGACTCACCAGTGACCACATAATTATCAGTATTAACCCTGTCTGCAAAGGTAGGAAAGGGGGGGCATTTGTCTTCTTTTTCACTTTCTCTTGTCAATTTACAATGGATTAGCAGGGAAGTGGGTGGCACCTGTACCCGCTTCTGATTGGCTGCTTTTGCATCCTCTGAAAGGAGGAAGAGGGGGAATCAGCAGGTGGGTTCCCAATGCAGTTTCATAAACTGGAGATTGGATGATATTTCTACTATAATGAACCCCAGGGGGTTGCTTTCTTTCTCTCCTTTATTGTATTTTGCTAGTTAATGCCAAAAATGTTCACCATTCACTCTGCCCTCAAAGAAACCCTTTTGCCAGGGCTGGTGGCTACAGCTTTCAATCACACACACTCAAGTATCAGTAAGTATTTTCTGACTGGTTTGTACCTTTTCCTGTGGTTTTGGTGGTTGTTCTATATTCTTCATGGTTGGACATCTACTGTCATAAAGTGGTTACGGGGAACAAATGAAGGTTGGGAAGTCTACTCAGCCCTCTGTGGTACTTCTCAGCTGCTTCATATACTGCAATTACTGCTTTGGGGTAGAGGAACCCCATAATGAAACAAATCTCCATATATATATCTATATTACTGCTTGTAGTGCATTATTAATATTGTTATTATTGTTAACATTATTGGAGCACAATCTTAGACGAAACCACGGACGTCTAGGACAACTACCTTTTGATTTCAGTAGCGAAGCTTTTCATCTGTTATCTTGTCATTGTTTTGTAGTCTTTGAAAATGTGTAATTTCCATGAAAATGTATATTTCTCTAAGGCTAGCAGAGATGAATGAGTAACAAGAGACAGTGATACCTATTTATTTCTTCCTTTCTATAGAAGTTTTATTTGGTATGTTTTCTTAAAACTTTGTAATAAACATACACTGATGTTTGGAATTTGACATCTACTTTTGAATACTTTATAAAATTTATTTTCATGGCATTAGGGTTTTTGTTTGAGAAAGACTATTCAAATGTATTTTTATGATAACAGGATAAAGATATTGAATAGGTTAGTTAAACCTGATTATTAAAAGAAAATAGCTACTTATGTATTTTTGGTAACTTTTTTCCCTTTAGAAGAACACCTGCACCTCATTAATTTGGATAATATTATTTAGCAATTTTTCATAGTTTAATTTAGGTGAAATTTTTTCAGCCAGGTCTTAAATCAATGGTAGAATAAATAGGTTGAGAAAACAAGGCTGTAGGAAGAATGTTGCAAAGAATAATGAGAAGACACTGTTTTTAACGATTCCTCATGTTTTACCCAGAAATAGTTTGGGAGAATATCTGCGTTCAAACAACTGGTAGTTACAAGGCTTTTTGCTGTACCCACTAATGGGTGACATTTCATTCAACAAATAGGTTTAAAAATCTATCTTGTCCCAGAAATTGTGGTTGGCTCTAGGGCTATCAGAATGAATCAGAGAGATCTCTGCCTCCAGACAGCTCAAAGCCAAGTGAAATGGGAAATAGGAAGTCAAATAGAAATAGTTAATGTTCTTATATGAACATTATAACCTACAGAACAAACTGTGTCTATAAGAGTTAAAATATGCTTAAGGATTCATTCAGGAGGTGACGTTTCAGTAGGGTTTTGAAGGGAGGATTAAGAAATTTTGGAGTAATGAAGTAAGTGAGTAATACACTGAGCAGGAGGAATAAGGAGGTCAGAGGTTCTGAATTGTGAAATGGCCTAAATGCATATGAGTAGTCTTGAGTGTCTATGTGTTGACCTGGTATGTCCTCGTGGGATATAACCTAGACTGTGTATGGGTGTGACAAGGATGTTAGTGTTGATGAAATGATAAGAGATAAGGCTGGAAAGGCAGGCCAAGAGTCTAGACTTCAGGGTCCATATTCCTCCTCTTCTTCTGCCATCAGGGGAACTATGGGGATAAAGTATGAGAAGCAGCAGTCCAATGAAGAAAGTGCTGGATTTCTTAATTTTTGAAGCTTTCTGAGCTAGTGTATATAAAATGGTATACAAATACATACCTCTCAGGACTAATAAGAAAACAAATTTAAGAAAAACCTGAAAAGTACCTGGCAACCTACTTGGTACATGGTTGACTTAGGTACTTTTTTTTTTCCTCTTAAAATAATATGTACAGAAATCCTTTAGAAATTATTTTTATAAGTGAGCAAACCCTCTAACTGAATCTTTTTAATGTGTGTTTTATAAATATTACTTATAGCTTAGATTATTTATTAATTACAGTAAGCTTCTAAATTTTTAAATTATAAAATCATGAGTAAAAAACCTGAAAATTAGAAGATTTGAATCTTTAGGTTTAATTGTAGCTATCATTTTTGATTAAAAATAGATTAAAACTCATGCAAAGTTTTTGAAAATTATTTCCTTTCAGCTTTTTTTTATAAGCAGTAGAAATAACACATTTCCAATCTGGCTCTTGTGGGGATCTTTGAAGGATAAATTGAATAATGAATGCAAAAGTTATTTGAAGAGCTCTGTAGAAGGATAATAATAATACTTCACAAAATCTGTAATCAGGTAAATGTAGGTTATTTTAATTCTTAATACCTTAACACATTTCAAGAATCTCATTGGAATATAAATTTCCAGATGAAAATTTAAGTGTCTAAAACTTCTGACTATTTCCTTAAATATGATAAATCCTCAATTCCACACCTCATTTAGAAATTCCTCTTTTTTCTTTGTTAGATTTATGCACTGTGGTGGAAATAGAACAATTCTTTTTGTATTTATTTTATTAAAGCCCAGTGCTCTTAGTGTGTTGGCCAAGTTCATCAGTCAGTTTTTATAGCAGTACATCTTCTAACAGCTATTTTGTGTGTGTGTGTGTGTGTGTGTGTGTGTGTGTGTGTGTGATAGAGACACAGACAGAGAGAGGAACAGATAGAGAAAGACAGGAAGGGAGAGAGATGAGAAACATCAGTTCTTCATTGTGTCACATTATTTGTTCATTGATTGCTTTCTCATATGTGCCTTGACTGGGGGGCTACAGCAGAGCGAGTGACCCCTTGCTCAAGCCATTGACCTTGGGCTCAAGCAAGCGACCTTGGGCTTCAAGCCAGCGATCATGGGGTCATGTCTATGATCCCATGCTCAAACTTGTGACCCCGTGCTCAAGCTGGTGAGCCCATGCTTAAGCCAGATGAGTTTATGCTCAAGCTGGCAACCTCGGGGTTTCAAACCTGGGTCCTCCACGTTCCAGTCTGATGCTCTATCCATTGCGCCACTGCCTGATCAGGCTAACAGATATTTTCAAATAGTCCTAACTTTTTAAAGAATTATGATTGTTTGTCATCATATATCCTGACTATTTCTGATTTGTAATCTTAACATAATAATGATTGATGAAGTCCACAGTTACTATGATGGACTGTTCCACATTACGTGGGTCTTTACTAGTTGCTCCATCTCACTGGATTTTGTGAGCAGCTGATGTTTTTTTCTAGTGGTGATTTAGTCCTTTGTCCTTGATTGCTGCCATACACTAATCTGTTAGTCTCATGAAACTGCTCATGTTACTGTAAATTAGGCCATTGCCAGTGCATTTTAGGATGGAAAGTGTACTTAGATCCAGTGATCAGTTTATAGAGGTTGTAATCACCCAGGTTTATACTTGACAGTTCTTGATCAATTCTTTTTCTTTACTGTCTTATGTGACATGCAGAGTATTTTAGTTACGAGACTTAGATGTTGCAAAAGACATGATACCATTATTACATGATAGCAATACCTTTTAGAATTTGCTTGAAACTTTATAATGCAGCAAAATACTATCACAGTTTATGTATTGCTTTAATTTCATTGCTTTAACTAAGAAGATTTAATGTTATCTTCTCAGGAGAAGAAAATGTTTTTCAACTAAGAGATACTAACATTTGTATCAACAGTAATCATTGACTTTGTAAAAATAGTTTAGTGAAAAATGGTAGAAATCTAATTTAACGTTATTTGTTGTAAAATAAAAGAGAAATTGTTGGGAAAAAAACCCCTGCTATTTATATCCATATATTTGTTTTACTATTTACCCTTAAGGTCACTTGTAATTTGACTTTTGTGGTTGCCATAACATGTTAGAGTAAAACAAGATCATAATGAGATATTTACTTAAGGCAATACATTATTTCAGGATCAACTTTGTTTTATTTTATTTTTTAGCAAGAGAGACAGAGAGAGGAACAGACAGATAGGAAGGGAGAGAGATGAGAAGCATCAGTTCTTTGTTGCGGCACCTTATTTGTTCACTGATAGCTTTTTCATATGTGCTTTGGTGGGGGGGGGGGGGTGCTCCAGCCAGTCAGATGACACCTTGCTCAAGCCAGCAACCTTGGACTCAAGACAGTGACATTGGGCTTCAAGCCAGAGACTTTGGGCTTCAAGCCAGTGACTTGTGCGCTCAAGCCAGTGACCTGTGAGCTCAAGCCAGCAATCACGAGATCATGTCTATGATCCCACGCTCAAGCCAGTGACCCTATGCTCAAGGTGATAGGCCCATGCTCAAGCTGGGTGAGCCTGAGCTCCAGCTGGTGACCTCACCATTTCGAACCTGGGTTCTTTGCATCCCAGGCCATGCTCTATCCACTGCGCTACCGCCTGGTCAAGCCAGAATCAACTTTAATGAAAATATTGTAATGACAAAATAAGAAAAATCTTGTCATTCTCATGGCTTTAAAATGATAATTAAAAATTATTAAATATTAAATGCTCATTCAATCATACCTTTAACCTACATTTTTCTACTTATTCATTTTAGAAAAAATTGTCAGGTTAAGGGATTTTAGTCTATTTCCAAATGATAGTGGTAGAATTTCTTATAAGCAAAGTGAATTTTTCTAAAAGAAAATTGATTGCTAAAATATATATTCAACCACATTGAATACTTATTTCTTCAGTTCTTGACAAAGAATGAATGAACAGAAATTTACTGAGTGTCTTCTTTGGGACCAACCCTGTTCCTGACATGGAGGATGTCACAGTAAAACAAAGAAAGTTGCTGGTTTTTTGAGCTTTATGTTCTAGAGCTTATAGCAGTCTACTGTCCAACACTTTCCAAAACCCTTTTTGGTGGAAGGATTGTTTGAACTACAGTGATGAGCAGCTGTTTTCCTAAAGGGAAACTCTGACCATTGGTTGATGTCAGATTCCTGTACTTTTAATGACATTCAGGATTAGATCACAGCTATGTGGTCATCCTGGGAAGACTACATGGATCCCCATGTTCATCAAAACTCTAGTCTAGCCTGACCAGGCAGTGGCGCAGTGGATAGTGTCGGACTGGGATGAGGAGGACCCAGATTAGAGACCCTGAAATTGCCAGCTTGAGCGCAGGCTCATCTGGGTTGAGCAAAAAGCTCACCAGCTTGGACCCAAGGTTGCTGGCTTGAGCAAGGGGTTACTCGGTCTGCTGTAGCCCCACAGTCAAGGCACATATGAGAAAGCAATCAATGAAAAAGTAAGGTGTTGCGAGGAAAAACTGATGATTGATGCTTCACATCTCTCTCTGTTCCTGTCTGTCTGTCCCTATTTATCCCTCTCTCTGACTCTCTCTCTGTCTCTGTAAAACAAACAAACAAACAAACAAAAAAACCAAACCAACTCTAGATAGTCTGGGTCAGTGGGCCTTAAACTCTACAATGCCTATGGAACTTGACAAATCCAGACTCTTTTATTTTTTTAAAAATTTTTATTTTAATGGGGTGACATCAATAAATCAGGGTACATATATTCAAAAAAAACATGTCCAGGTTATCTTGTGAATTCTGTTGCATATCCATCACCCAAAGAGAGATTGTCCTCTGTCACCTTCTATCTAGTTTTCTTTGTGCCCCTCCCCCTCCCCCTCCTTCGTTCCTTCCCCCCGTAACCACAACACTCTTGTCCATGTCTCTTAGTCTCGTTTTTATGTCCCACCAATGTATGGAATCATGCAGTTCTTGTTTTTTTTCTGATTTACTTATTTCACTCTGTATAATGTTATCAAGATCCCACCATTTTGTTGTAAGTGATCTGATGTCATCATTTCTTATGGCTGAATAGTATACCATGGTGTATATGTGCCACATATTCTTTATCTAGTCTTTTATTTTTCTTTTTACAGTGATGAAAGCCTTTAAGCAAACTCTTGACCACTACAGCAAGAATCCATAAAAGAGTAGTGTCCTTAACATGTTCACCAAGTCCAAGTTGGCCCCAACACCATGCCAAATCCCTGAAAAATGCAACCCAACCCCAGTTCAGTCTCTTAGGAGCTGTCCCAAGGAGCAGGAGTCCAGGAAAAGTCCACATCCAGGAAAAGTTCGCATGGCACTGGAATTGTCACAATTCTATTCTTTGCTGCTCATGTCCAAGTCCCAATGACCTCTGCTTCTAGCTGGTAATGATTCAGGTAGACTGGAAAAGCCATCTGCAGCATGTGTGGATATGGAGCTTCTGTTCTCCTCTGCCTGGAGAGATGAGACCAGGTTGCTTTTCCCTGGAGCTCTGCGACTGTGGCTTGGTAAAGAGAACCTTGGGATACACTAAGCTGGGTGGCAAAGGTAGATTCCTAATAGAAGTTGGCAAAAGGGGGAAAGAGAGCTCTAAATTAGGAGTAGGTCCCAGTCTGAAATATGAGTGGGGCATTGAGGTAGGAGAAATAAAGGAAACACTATATATTAAACAAAGCAGCAGAAAATAGGACTACCAACACCCACAACAGAGATCTTCGAAGGAAGAATAAAAAACCTGACTATTCAGGGAAGACATAGTTAAGTGGCCCTTGTGCAAGTGAGATCAGTTTACCTGCTTCTTGGAAGAAATACCCTAGGCTCGTCCACAGTGTCATAGATGGGGCTGATGGCCCTGGGCACCTTCAGCCTTCAGTGGCAAACCCCAGCATTCTGGGCAAGGTTAGGTCATAGGTGGCTGGAGCAGGGCTGGAAGAGACTGAACCCTCCCTTAGAGGAGTGAGGGGGAAGCCTACCTTCCAGTGACCCTGTTTGCTCACAGCAGAGGCATGTAAGCCTGGCAGGCTTTAGCTCAATGACCTTCCTTTCCACTATTGAAGCAGTACCCAGATGGCATCCTATGAGACCACTTTGGGGCATTGGAGCCTTTAAGGGTGTATCCTAAAAGCTGGTAGTTCCCCTGATCTCTATTGGGCTTTTTCTGCCTCTAGGTATCTTAAAAGCCATGCTCAGAAGATCTCGCTGAGGGGTTTGAGGATCCCCATTCGCCTATATAAATATTTTCCATATATCTGGAGCTATTTGGAAAAAGACAAAACAGTGTTATTAGCTGGATCTAATAACGAAGGTAGTAGTTTGCAGGCGAAAAAGATTTGGCGTCTCCTGTTCATCAGCATTCAAAAAAAATTTAAATTTTTTTAAGTAAAAAACAGGATATGGTAGACCCATAGGAGTTCCAGGATATGACTACCCCCTTTTAAATTTTTTTATATTGACCTTAAAATATTTGCTGGGTACACTTTAATAATACCTTAACTTTAAAGATTGTAAGAATGATAAAATCCAGTAAATGCTTTTGCTCCATATGCAGGAGCATTTTCAGTTTAACCAGTTTAGGAAATCCAATAATAGAACAATGCATACAGAGAATGAGCTATAACATGCTTAGCAGCCTCTCCTTTTCTGAAAGAGGTTACTATAAATCCAGAATAGGTATCCACTGTAACGTGGACCTAGGACTGTTTGCCAAATGAAGGTATATGAGTAACATCCATTTGCCAAAGTTGTCCTGTTAGGGATCCTTGAGGGTTAGCTCCAAATGAAGGGGCAGATTGTAGGATAGGACCCCTTGGACAGGATGTCCCAATCTGCCATGCTGCTTCCTGAGAAAGTTGTAACCGTTTACACAGGGCTGCAGCGTTCTGGTGATGAATAGTATGAGACTGAATTGCTTGTTCTGTCGTGGTTACTCCAAATAATTTTCTTTTGGGTAGCTTGATCAACAAGGACATTCCTAGGGCCTGGCCGGTTGGCTGAGTGGTAGAGCATCGGCCTGGCATGCAGGATTCCTGGGTTCGATTCCCAGCCAGAGCACACAGAAGAAGTGCCCATCTGCCTCTCCACCCCTCTCCCTCCTCTCTGCCTCTCTCCTCTCCTCCCGCAGCCAAGGCTCCACCGGAGCAAAGCCGCCCTGGGTGCTAAGGATGGCCTCATGGCCTCTGCCTCAGGCACTAGAATGGCTCTGGTTGCAACAGAGCAACACCCCAGATGGACAGAGCATCCCCCCCCCCCCGTAGGTGTGCCGGGTGGATCCCAGTCGGATGCATGCAGGAGCCTGTCTGACTGCCTCCCCATCTCCAACCTCAGAAAAAAAAGAAGAAAAAAAAAAGAAATAAAAGAAAAAAAGGGCATTCCCTTGTGCTAAATCTCCAGGGAGTATGGAGTGAGCTCCAGTATGTCCTATGAAACATGGAGCTCTATGTTGACATACAAGTCTTTGAAGAAGGAGGAACTGCTGAAATAGTTCATCAGCATTTGTCCCTAAGGCAGCAGTCTTTATAGTGGAAACACCATAAGTAAATATTTGCTGTCTGTATATAGATTAAAGGGGGAATATGACAAATGCTGAAAAGCCATGATAATGGCATATAATTCTAGACTTTGAGCTGATTTTAAGTTGACAGTTTCAGTATAAAGTTGTCCATTGATTTGCAAGAGCAATTTGCCATTTAGTGGAAGTTTCCCAGAGCCATTGTTGTTGATCCTTTGAAAAAAGGAACAACAATAATTTTGAGGCTCAAAATTTATAAGCTGTAAGGGTCGCCTTTGCCCTTTGATAATCCAGGAGGCAACAAGATCAAAATATGGAAGTGTATTCCATGGGCTATTAGATGGTTCAATGTGCCCAAGCTGTAGCTGCTCTTGTACCAATTGAGCAGCTGCCCTAAGTTTCTCCTGAGAAAGGGGCTATTGGTCTACCCATACAGGATTATCTGATTTCCAAGTAATTGGGTCTGCACAATGCATTATTGAGGTAGCAGGACCTACCAAGGCCCCTATGCTAAAATTTGATATCCTAATCCACACCTTCTGGTATTGGGTGCCACTTCTATGGGGGTGAGAATTCCTCGCTGTTCTTTCCCTAGTCCCTTGGTGGGCAAAAATCCCCGATCAAGCATCTGAGTACTGACTAAACCATTAGGACTGACAGGCAATGCTCTCATATTTTTCAAAACATCTCTACCCCACAAATTAACTGGTCATCCAGGGAGCACATAAGGTTTAAAAAAATCCAGAATGACCTTCTTAATCTTCCCAATGTAGAAAACTAGAACTTTGTTGAGGGGATTTACTCTGCCCTATACCTTGTAATTCCGTGGCTGCTGCATGAGTGGGCCAGGAAGGAGGCCAATGTAGCTTAGCAATAACAGATACATCAGCTCCAGTATCTAAAAGTCCTTTAAATTTATGCTCATGTATTGTTAGTTCCAATTCAGGGCATTCCTGACCTTTTTTTTTTTAAATCCAATTGGCAAAATCAGAGGAGCCAAATCACTAATTTGCTTGGGGCCCCTTTTTCAGGATGTGGCCTGAGAAGCAGAATTAGCATCCTTAAACTATTCTTCTAACTGTCTGAATTAGCTGTAGACACATTCTTTTTTTTTTTTTTTATTAATTTTGATGGGGTGACATTGATAAAATTGTCTTCTGTCACCTTCTAACTGGTTTTCTTTGTGCCCCTCCCCTCCCCCAACCCCCTCCCTCTCCTCCCCCCCACCCTGTAACCCTAACACTGTTGTCCATGTCTCTGAGTCTCATTTTTATGTCCCACCTATGTATGGAATCATATAGCTCTTAGTTCTTTCTGATTTACTTCTTTCGCTCAGTATAATGTTATCAAGGCCCATCCATGTTGTTGTAAAAGATCCGATGTCATCATTTCTTATGGCTGAGTAGTATTCCATAGTGTGTGTGTGTGTGTATATATATATATATATATATATATATATATATATATATATATATATATATATATATATATACCAAAGCTTTTTAATCCACTTATCCTCTGATGGACACTTGGGCTGTTTCCAGATCTTTGCTATTGTGAACAATGCTGCCATAAACATGGGGTGCATTTCTTCTTTTCAAACAGTGCTATGGTGTTCTTGGGGTATATTCCTAACAGTGGTATAGTTGGGTCAAAAGGCAATTTGATTTTTAATTTCTTGAGGAATCTCCATACTGTTTTCCACAGTGTCTGCACCAGTCTGCATTTCCACCAGCAGTGCAGGAGGGTTCCCTTTTCTCCACATCCTCGTCAGCACTTATTCTGTGTTGTTTTGTTGATGAGCGCCATTCTGACTGGTGTGAGGTGATATCTCATTGTGGTTTTAATTTGCATTTCTCGAATGATTAGTGATGTTGAGCATTTTTTCATATGCCTATTGGCCATCTGTATATCCTCTTTGGAGAAGTGTCTATTCATTTCTTTTGCCCATTTTTGGATTGGATTGTTTGTCTTCCTGGTATGAAGTTTTATATACAAGTTCTTTATAAATTTTGGTTATTAACCCCTTATCAGACGCATTGTCAAATATATTCTCCCATGGTGTAATTTGTCTTTTTATTCTGTTCTTATTGTCTTTAGCTGTGCAGAAGCTTTTTAGTTTGATAAAGTCCCACTTGTATATCCTGTCTTTTATTTCAGTTGCCTGTGGAGACAAATCAGCAAATATATTGCTGCGAGAGATGTCAGAGAGCTTACTGCCTATGTTTTCTTCTAAGATGCTTATGGTTTCACGGCTTACATTCAAGTCTTTTATCCATTTTGAGTTTATTTTTGTGAATGGTGTAAGTTGGTGGTCTAGTTTCATTTTTTTTGCAGGTAGCTGTCCAATTTTCCCAACACCATTTGTTGAAGAGGCCGTCTTTACTCCAATGTATGCTCTTACCTCTTTTGTGAAATATCAGTTGTTCATAAAAGTGTGGGTTTATTTCTGGGTTCTCAGTTCTGTTCCATTGATCTATATGCCTGTTCTTATGCCAGTACCAGGCTGTTTTGAGTACAATGGCCTTATAATATAACTTGATATCCAGAAGTGTGATACCTCTCGCTTTAGTCTTCCTTTTCAAGATTGCTGAGGCTATTCGTGTTCTCTTTTGGTTCCATATAAATTTTTGGAATATGTGTTCTATATCTTTGAAGTAAGTCATTGGTATTTTAATCAGTATAGCATTAAATTTATAAATTTCTTTGGGTAATATAGACATTTTAATGATGTTTATTCTAACTAACCATGAGCACAGTATATGCTTCCACTTGGTTATATCTTCCCTGATTTCTTTTATCAATGTTTTATAATTTTCCAAGTAAAAGTCTTTAATCTCCCTAGTTAAATTTATTCCTAGGTACTTTATTTTTTTGGTTGCAATGGTAAAGGGGATTGGTTCCTTAATTTCTCTTTCTGACAGTTCATTGTTAGTGTATAAAAATGCCTCTAATTTCTGAGTATTGATTTTATATCCTGCCACCTTGCTGAATTCATTTATCAGGTCTAGTAGTTTTTTGACTGAGACTTTAGGGTTTTCTATATACAATATCATATCATCTGCAAATACTGATAGTTTTACTTCTTCTTTTCCAATTTGGATACCTTTTATTTCTTTTTCTTGTCTGATTGCTGTGGCTAGGACTTCCAGAACGATGTTAAATGAGAGTGGTGAAAGGGGGCACCCCTGCCTTGTTCCTGATCTTAAGGGGATTGCTTTTAATTTTTGCCCATTGAGTATGATGTTGGCTGTGGGTTTGTCATAGATGGCCTTTATCATGTTGAGGTATGTTCCCTGTATTACCACTTTGCTGAGAGTTTTGATCATGAATGGGTGCTAGATTTTATCAAATGCTTTTTCTGCATCTATTGAAATTATCATGTGGTTTTTTTCCTTCCTTTTGTTTATGTGATGAATCACATTGATTGATTTGCGAATATTGTACCAGCCTAGCCTCACAAGAATAAATCCCACTTGATCATGGTGTATGATTTTTTTCATATATTGCTGGATTGGGTTTGCTAATATTTTGTTGAGGATTTTTGCATCTAAATTTGTCAGGGATATTGGCCTATAATTTTCTTTTTTTGTGTTGTCTTTGCCTGGTTTTGGAATCAGAATTATGCTCGCCTCATAAAAGGAGCTTGAAAGTCTTCCTTTCTCTTGAATTTTTTGAAATAGCTTGAGAAGGATAGGAGTTAGTTCTTCTTTGAATATTTGGTAGAATTCACTTGTGAAGCCATCAGGCCCAGGACTTTTCTTTTTTGAGAGTTTTTTGATAGCTGTTTCAATTTCATTTGTTGTAATTGTTCTGTTTATGTTTTCTGATTCTTCTAGATTGATTTTTGGAACATTGTATGTTTCAAGGAATTTGTCCATTTCATCTAGGTTGTCTAGTTTTTTGGCATACAGTTCTTCATAGTATTTTCTTACAATATTTTGTATTTCTGTTGTGTTAGTTGTTATTTCTCCACTCTCATTTCTAATTTTATTTATTTGAGTCCTCTCTCTTTTTTTCTTGGTGAGTCTTGTTAAAGGTTCATCGATCTTGTTTACCTTTTGAAAGAACCAGCTCCTGGTTTCATTGATCCTCTGTATTGTTTCTTTAGCCTCTATGTCATTTATTTCTGCTCTGATCTTTATTATTTCCTTCTTTCTACTAGCTCTGGGTTTTACTTGCTGTTTTTTTTCTAGTTCTTTTAGATGTAGGGTCAAGTTGTTTATTTGAGCTTTTTCTAGCTTCTTGAGGTATGCCTGTAATGCTATAAACTTCCCTCCCAGGATTGCTTTTGCTGTGTCCCATGAATTTTGAGTTGATGTATGCTCATTATCATTTGTTTCTAGGAATTTTTTAATTTTTTCTTTGATCTCATTGTTAACCCATTTGTTATTTAATAACATGCTATTTAGTTTCCAAGTGTTTGAATGTTTTTCAGTTTTTCTGTTGTGATTGATTTCTAGTTTAATGCTATTGTGATCAGAGAAAGTGCTCGATATGATTTCAATCTTCTTAAATTTGTTGAGACCGCTTTTTGCCATAACATGTGTTCTATCCTAGAGAATGTACCATGAGCCCTTGAAAAGAATGTATATTCTGCTGTTTTAGGGTGAAAGGTTCTGAAGATATCTATTAAATTGAGTTGATCTAATATGTCCTTTAAGTCTGCTGTTTCTTTGTTAATTTTCTTTCTTGAGGATTTATCTAATAATGTTAATGGGGTATTGAAATCCCCTACTATTATAGTATTGCTGTTGATCTCGCCCTTTAAGTCCATCAAAGTCTGCTTTATATATTTAGGTGCTCCTATGTTAGGTGCATAGATATTTATAATGGTTATATCTTCCTTTTGGATTGCTCCCTTTATCATTATGTAGTGACCTTCTTTATCTCTAACTATGGTCTTTGTTTTAAAGTCCATTTTGTCTGATATAAGTATTGCTACCCCAGCTTTTTTTTCATTTCCATTTGCATGAAATATTTTTTTTCATCCTTTTATCTTCAGTCTGTGTGCATCTTTTGATTTAAGGTGTGTCTCTTGTAGACAGCATATGTATGGGTCCTATTTTCTTATCCATGTAGCTACCCTATGTCTTTTGATTGGATCATTTAATGCATTTACATTTAAGGGTATTATTGATATGTAATTGTTTATTGCCATTTTATTCTTTAAAACTGTATTCCTCTTTTGCTATATTCTTTTTCTCCTTTGATCTGTTTACAACAGGTCCCTTAGCATTTCTTGCAGCCTTGGTTTGGTTGCAGTGAATTCCTTGAGTTTTTTTTTGTTTGTAAAGCTTTTTATTTCTCCTTCAATTTTAAATGATAGCCTTGCTGGATAAAGTAGTCTTGGTTGTAGGCTCTTGTTCTGCATTACTTTGAATATTTCTTGCCATTCCCTTCTGGCCTCAAGTGTTTCTGTTGAGAAGTCAGAAGTCATCCTTATGGGGGCTCCTTTGTAGGTGATAGTCTTTTTTTCTCTAGCAGCTTTTAGTATTTTCTCTTTATCACTTAGCTTTGGTATTTTAATTATGATGTGTCTTGGTGTTGATTTCTTTGGGTTTTTCCTTAATGGAGTTGTCTGTGCTTCCTGAACATATGAGATGTTTTCCTGCCTTAATTGAGGGAAGTTTTCAGCTATGATATGTTTGAACAAAGTCTCTATCCCTTTTTCTTTCTCTTCTTCTTCAGAAACCTTTATGATGTTGATGTTATTTCTCTTCATGTTGTCACAGAGCTCTCTTAGACTTTCCTCAGACTTTTTGAGTCTCTTTTCTTTTTTCTGCTCTGCTTCAATACCTTTATTTATCATGTCCTCTAACTCACTGATTCGATTCTCCACTTCATCTATCCTGCTTTTAATTCCTTCCATTGTATTCTTTATTTCAGATATTGTATTTTTCATTTCTGACTGATTCTTTTTTATTATTTCAATGTCCTTTTTTATATTTGCTATCTCTTTATTTAGGTGTTCGTAATGACCACCTATTGTTGTTCTAATATCTTTGAATATCCTAACAATCATTATTTTAAACTCTGCATCTGGTAATTTGGTTATATCTGATTCATTTAGGTCCTTTTCTTGGAATTTCTCTTGGTTCATTTGTGTTGCATTTCTCTGCCTCCGCATTTTCTCTTCACAGGAGTGGTTGTGATCACATGCTTGGGTGCACAAGCCTTGGTGGCCTTGGCATTTGCTCTGCCTCTGTGGGTGATATTATGCTCAGTCCTGAGGGCACTGGCAAGTACCTTTACTCAGCTGCAGGTCTCCACCTTTTTCTGGGCTTTTGCCCCACCCTTGCAGATGGAGCCCGCTTGTGGATGGCTGCTAGCCTTGGCTCTACTGGCCAGACAGTACTGCATGCCCATGCTCAGCTCAGTAGCGGAACTCCACCTGTTTTTGGCTTTTGGCTCCACCGACGTGCGAGGAGCCGGCTCCCAAGTCAGACCAAAAGCCTGGGTTACACAGCGGGGCAAGGCTGTGCTCCTGCGCCCTTGCTCAGAGGCTGGTCTCCACCCTTTCCGGGGTTCCCGCCATTCTCCTGCAGGCTGGATTACAGGCTGCAGGCAGCCAGGCTTGACTGCTTTTGCACGCCCCCTCCTCCCCAGCCGGGCAAGACTGAGTTCACACCTGAGCCCAGTGGTGGGCAGCCGGCTTCTGCCCCTGCCAACAGAACTGCGCTTCCATCTCCCGCTGCCTCCCGCCCTCCGGCGAGCCTTCAGCTGCGTGGGTGCGGGTACTGCAGCTCAGACCCTAACACTCACTACTGTAGACCTGAAAGCTCCCTCCTTCTAAGCAACTCTTCTCTGATTGCCGTGGGGGAGCTTGTTTGGCTGCTCTCCTGCTTCCCTTTGCTGGTATTGCTGTTTCCGGGGGAAATATTCACTTCAGCTTTGGGGAGTGACTCGTCCCAGGGGTTAGAGTGGCTATCTCCCAAAGTGTTTCTCCCTGTGCCTCCTAGATTACACTCTCTTCCTGCTACTCTGGTATTCTCCTCTCTCCCCATCCACTGGAGCCCCAGGTGAGTGGTTGTGAGAGAGATGTTCTGCACGGTCCCTTTAAGAAGAATCCTGGGTCTGAGAATTCAGACTCTTTCTCCCAAACAGTATCCTGATTTGTTTCCAGCTAAATACTGTCCTTACGCCTCTTCTAGGCTCTGGGGCTGCAGGCTGGGACTTTGTTCCTGGGACTCAGGACCCTCCCCTCTCTGCTAAACTCCCTTCCCGCCACGCAAGTCTCTCCCGGCTGCCGTTCGCTCCGGGGAGCTGGGCAGCCCTCTCCGTGTTTCTGCTTTTCCTACCAGTCTTGGTGTGGCTTCTTCTGTGTTCCTTGGTTGAAGAGTCCTCTTAGTTTAGTCCAAAGTTGGTTTTTCCAGATGATAGTTCATAAAATTAGTTTGTAATCCACTTTGGTCCTGGGAGGTAGATGTTGGTATGTCTGCCTACTCCAGCGCCATCTTGTCTCCAATCCAAATCCAGACTCTTGAGTCCACTTTGAGAATTTCTGATTCTTTATATTTTGAGAGGTACTTAGGAATCCACATTTTAAACAAGTAATAAGTGGTTTTATTAATGGCGGCACCTAACCACACTTTGAGAAGCACTTGTGTTTAGATTTTTATATATTTGGCATTTACTAACATTATAAACTTAATCTAATTATTGCTAATTACCACTAAAATTATAAGTGTATATATAACCTTAACTGTTCATTGGTGTAGATCAGATATATGATCCCTGTGAGAAACTAATTTTAACATAAGATATAAGAAATGCTTACTTCCCCTGGAGAACTAGCATACTTCACCTTAGTGTATGATGTTCAATGTGTAACTGACCTTTTCCATTTTGGCATTCAGGAAGCTTTGCGTCAATCTGGTAATTGAACAACAATCATAAATTTGATCATCATAGATATTCTAATCCTTCTATACCACCTGACCCTTATGCCACCAAAGTCTGTAATTGTATCTTCCAACTTATTATTCTCTGTGGTTCTGATGATACATTTTCATTTATATTTAGCAACTACATTTTATATATAGCCTCAAGTACTCTGTGGAATGAAATATGCTGTAAGCAAAACACTTTGTAATTTAGATTTTTATGAATACAGGCAAGTATTTTCTTCAGTTTAGTCAGGGTATCACTACGCTAAAGAGGAAAGCTAGTTTTTTCATTTTGTAGTAATCATATTGCTGAAATTTGTATTCACTTAAGATATACTCAGAATGTGGCTAATCAATATTTACATTTACAGTAAACATCACTCCTGGTCAAACTTGATTATGGAAATGTGATAGGAAAGAGGCAGGGCACGAAGCCGAGTCCTGGACCAAGAATCAGGAGCCTGCAGCTTAGTCTTAGCTCTATTTAACCCCACCTGTATGGCTCTGAAACAATTGCAACCTCTTTGAACTTTGGTTCTTTCCTCCTTGAAATTACATGGTTTGAAGTAAATAATCTCTAGGGCTTTTTAGGGGTTATTTGCAGATTAATATAATTTATTTAAGCTTTATGTGATATTTACTCTTTTTTAGTATGTTTTTAAAAACAGATAAATGTATATATCTATATGAGATATATTTTTTATATTATTTATTTATTTTTTATTTATTCATTTTAGAGAGGAGAGGGAGAGACAGAGAGAGAGAGAGACAGAGAGAGAGAGAAGGGGGGAGGAGCTGGAAGCATCAACTTCCATATGTGCCTTGACCAGGCAAGCCCAGGGTTTCGAACCGGCAACCTCAGCATTTCCAGGTCGACGCTTTATCCACTGCACCACCACAGGTCAGGCGAGATATTTTTATTTAATAGAAAAATCCATCATTAGTAATTGATTCTGACATTAAGTATTGGACCAGACTTAATTCTATGTAATATACTTCTTTTACATGAGACTGAAATCGCCCATAAAGTGGTGATGACACCTCCAACCCCCATCTTTTTCATCATAGCTATATAGGTATATATGCACATCTGGGTATGTCTATATATTCATCTAGAAAATTAAGTTATATTCAGAGAAATGTAAAGTTTCATCTCTAAATTTGTCTCATACCTCCCCCCTTCTTCTTTCACACTTTTTAAGCCTCTTGTTCACTAACTTAATTCTTCAAGAGAGATTGGAGATAGAGATTAAAAATTACTATCATAGTGACTTTCTAATGCTAATTTCTGAGGAACTAAAATTGAGCTGGAGAATGTTTATTATTTCTATAATTACTTATTTAAAAGACTAGGTATATAAAAACCTTTTATTTGCACGCACACTTGCACACGAGAGAGAGAGTGAGAGACAGACAGACAGACAGACAGACAGACATAGGCAGGAAGGGAGATTAGAAGCATCAACTTGTAGTTGTGGCACCTTAATTGTTCATTGATTGCTTCTTATATGTGTCTTGACTAGGGGGCTCCTGCCAGCCAGTGACCCCTGCTTAAGCCAGCGATTATGCACTCAAGCTGGTGACCTAGGGGTTTTGAACATGGGTCCTCAGTGTCCCAGGTCAATGCTCTATTCACTGTGACACCACTAGTCAGGCTATAAAAATATTTTTGATGACTCAGAAATATGCTTCCAGCATGCAGTGATAGCTTTGAAGAGAACACAATACCTTAAAGCATTATGAAATTCAAAGCCTCTTGATAGAATTTGCTAAATATACAATGCAATCTTGTTGCCTAGAGAGGTAGAAACAAACACATTTTCATCACTTAATGGCTGAAGTGTCCTTTTATTTATTTCTTCTATGACAAACCTTCAGAGAGAGTGGAAGCTGTCAGAATGTGCCCAGAAGCAGCATACACTAGACATCTAGATAGTAAAAAGAACTTTAGGTATGAGCACAAAAATTAATTACTTTTCTTTTTTTTTTTTATTGCACTGGGACAACAGGATTGTCATCAAGAGAAATAAAAATTAGATAATTTATTAACATGTATTTGTACTTTGTCAAGCTTATCATACTTAAGAAATGTGTGTGTCTCAAATAGTGTAGTCCTAAAGACCATATTAGAGGAATATAAACAATCGGGGCTAAAATTTATGGCTCTCTTTTTCTTTTCATTTGACTTTCCACAAAAGTGTTCATCAATGGTTACATAGCAAATTATTTTTTAAAGATTCACAGGAGTAGGCCTTTATTTTCATTTATTTATTTATTTATTATTATTATTATTTTTTTGTATTTTTCTGAAGCTGGAAACGGGGAGGCAGTCAGACAGACTCCTGCATGTGCCCGATGGGGATCCACCCGGCACGCCCACCAGGGGGTGATGCTCTGCCCATCCGGGGTGTCGCTCTGTTGCGACCAGAGCCACTCTAGAGCCTGAGGCAGAGGCCACAGAGCCATCCCCAGCGCCTGGGCCATCTTTGCTCCAGTGGAGCCTTGGCTGCGGGAGGGGAAGAGAGAGACAGAGAGGAAGGAGAGGAGGAGGGGTGGAGAAGCAGATGGGCGCTTCTCCTGTGTGCCCTGGCCGGGAATCGAACCCGGGCCCCCCGCACGCCAGGCCGACACTCTACCACTGAGCCAACCAGCCAGGGCCCATTTATTTTTATTTTTAAATCATTTTTATTTTTCAATTACAATTGACATATAGTTTCAGGCATACAATCCAGTTATTAGACATTATATAACTTATTAAGTGATCATCCTGATAAGTCTCTTATCCATCTGACACCATGCATAGTTATTAGAATATTATTGACTATATTTCCTATGCGTACTTTATATACCCATGACTATTCTGTAACAACCAATTTGTACTTCTTAATTCCTTCACCTTTTTGACCCAACCCCCCAAACTCCCTCTCATCTGGTAACCATCAGAATGTACTCTGTATCAATGAGTCTGTAAGTCTGTTTCTGTTCTGCTTGTTTATTTTGTTTTTTAAAATCGTTTGTTGATAGATATGTATTTATTATAATTTTATTGTTCATATTTCCTCTTCCTCCTTCTCCCCTTCCCCTTCTTTTTCTTTCTTCTTCTCCTCCTCCTCCTCCTTCTTCCCCTTCTTTTTCTCCTCCTCCTCCTCCTTCTTCTTCTTCTTCTCCTTCTCCTTCTAATTCTTCTCCTTCTTCTAGAACACTCTTTTTTTTAAACTTTATTTATTTCATTCATTTTAGAGAGGAGAGAGAGAGAGAGAGAAGGGAGGAGCAGAAAGCATCAACTCCCATATGTGCCTTGACCAGGCAAGCCCAGGGTTTTGAACCAGCGACCTCAGCATTCCAGGTTGAAGCTTTATCCACTGCGCCACCACAGGTCAGGCTAGGACACTCTTTAACATTTCATGTAATACTGGTTTGGCGGTGCTAAACTCCTTTAGTTTTTTCTTGTCTGAAAAGCTCTTTATCCTTTGATTCTAAACAATAGCTTTGTTGGGTAAAGTAATCTCAGCTGCAGGTCCTTGTTTTTCATCACTTTGAATATTTCTTGCCGATCTGTTCTGGCCTGCAAAGTTTCTGTTGAGAAATCTGCTGAGTCTTATGGTAGCTCTCTAGGAGGTAACTAACTGTTTTTCTCTTACTGTTTTAAATATTCAAACTTTGTCTTTAATCTTTGGCATTTTTATCATGGTGTGGGCTTGATTGGGTTAATCTTGTTTGGGACTTTGTGCTTCCTGGACTTGTATATCTATTTACTTTACCAGATTAAGGAAGTTTTCTCTCATTATTTTTAAAATTGGGTTATTAATTCCTTGCTTTCTCTCTTCCTTCAGGCACCCCCATGATGAGAATGTTGGTACACTTGAAGTTTTCCCAAAGGCTCCTTAAACTATACTTATTTTTTTGTGTTTATGCTTTGTCATCCAAATTGCTGATTTAATCCTCTGCTTCCTCTACTCTACTGTTGATTCTTTGTAATAAGTTCTTCATTACAGTTAATATATTCTTTATTTTGACTCTTTTAAAATGTTTTATATCTTTGTTTTTATGTTTTTTATTTCTTTGTTGAATTTCTCACTAAGTTCTTCTATTCTTCTTCTAAGTTCATTGAGTGTGCTTATAACCAGTGTTTTGAACTCTGTATCTGGTAGATTGATTGCCTCTATTTTGTTTAGTTCTTTTTCTGGAGTTTTGTTTTTTCTTTTGAGACATAGCTTTTGTAAGGTATTTTTCCTCGCTGAGAAAGAAAGAAGGGGCCGAAGCCACAAAGTGTGGAATAATAAAAGGCTTTATTGAATACAGAGCGCTTCCCGCCTGACAAGGTTCCCTAGCCCCAAGTTCAGAGGCTAGGCAAGTCATAAGGGGTGACCCGTGTGGGGGATATTTAAAGGGTCCCTAGGGTTGTCGAGCTAATATGACGTGGTGAAATCTCACTGGCTGACGGAGGTGTCGCTCTTTCCCAAAGGGCTCCTGGGAAGTTTCTTTTTGCATGCTTGGTTGTGGGCAGTTCTAGCCAAAGTTCTTGGTTCTGGGTTCCACACGTGACCATCCCCCATTATCCACCGACCTTACATTCTGATCTTTTTTTTTTTTTTTTGTATTTTTCTGAAGCTGGAAACGGGAGAGACAGTCAGACAGACTCCCGCATGCACCCGACCGGGATCCACCCGGCATGCCCACCAAGGGTGACGCTCTGCCCACCAGGGGGCGATGCTCTGCCCATCCTGGGCGTCGCTATGTTGCAACCAGAGCCACTCTAGTGCCTGAGGCAGAGGCCACAGAGCCATCCCCAGCGCCTGGGCCATCTTTGCTCCAATGGAGCCTTAGCTGCAGGAGGGGAAGAGAGAGACAGAGAGGAAGGAGAAGGGGAGGGGTGGAAAAGCAGATGGGCACCTCTCCTGTGTGCCCTGGCCGGGAATTGAACCCGGGACTTCTGCACGCCAGGCCGACGCTCTACCACTGAGCCAACTGGCCAGGGCCACATTTTGATTTTTTGTGTTAAATAGAATAGGGGCGCCATTTATTCCTCTGGCTACTTCCTGCTGATTAGGGGTGTCGTGGGGAGGGGTAGGTTGGAAGGTGGTGGTTTTGAGGGGTGTCAAGAGGAACATCTGTTTGGCCATGAGTTGAGAAACTTCGCAGATGTGGTCCTGTAAGGATTTTAAAAAAAGAGGAGTAATAGGGGGATTTGTAGGGTCCCGCCTTTTGGTGAGCTGGAAATGGATGGAATCCAGTGGTTTCGACTTTCAGTGGTCCTGTAAGAAGGCAAGCTTGAGGCAAAACTGCATGTCAGGAGTGATGTAAAAACGGAAAAGGAAGGGGTTCCATCCATTCCCATAACTGAGACCTATGAGGAAATTAGAGGTCCAGAGTGTGATGGCAAAAACAGAAAAGGTAGCTCCCGTGTCCACAAGAAATGAGATGGACTTACCCACTAGTTGCAGCATACCATGGGTTCTCTGAGTCCAGGCCGTGTCTTAGGAGTTCGAGCGATGCACCCACCTGGCTGGCTTGGCCTCCCATTCGGGCGGCTTGTCCTCCATGTAGAGGCGCTGAGGAAAAGCCTGTTGCCCAAAAAGGCAATTGTTCAGCCAGTGACTGGGCTGTTTATATTCAGGGCAGGGCTCAGTGGGCAGCTGCAGGCAAGGACCCTGCTGGGACCAGTGACCCTGCTTGCCACACTTAAAGCAAGCGGCTGGTGAGATTCCTCTTTGCGGCTTGGACTTGGGTCGGGGCACCTCCTGTTCCTTGCCTCTGTTGCTCTGCCGGCCTCAGGGCTGCCACAAGAGTCTGGGTTTGGAGCGTTATCTTCTGCTGCATGTGGGCCTGGAGAACAGCCTTGGCCTGTTTCTACTAGTTGGGACCATTAAAAACTTTAAATGCTGTGTTCACAGGTCCCCAATAGGGGTTTGGGCATTGAGAATAAGAGAAGAGGGTGCTTGTGGGGAGCCCGGCACCCAGATCCAGCAGGAAATGCTGGAGCCAAAGGCAGGACAGGGCCAGAACTTCCTGTAAGAAAAATGGGGTTGGGCCTTGGGGTCCTGCAAACCGGTGTAAGAGCCAATAGTAAGTGGAGAATGGCCTGATGGAGGAGGGACTTAAGAATACAGTGGAGAAGGGAGGGGCCCCTGGCCAGCAGGGGAGGAGAAAGAGAGACTGGTAGTGGTGAATAAGAAACAGGATTTTGCAAAGGGAGGGGAGGGGGCTCTTGGAGGGAAGAGACCCAAACAAAAGAGGTCCGCAGAGGGACCAGAGAGAAGTCCCAAGAGAGGGGGGCCCGCGGGGGTCAGGCAGGAAGGGGAGAGAGTTGAGAGTCTGCAGAGAAGGAAAGATCAGGAGTGGAGGTTTTAGGTGAGGTTTCTCTGGCAAGAAAAAGGGCCTGCATGGTGGAACAGGAGGCACAGAGACTAAGGACGGGCGTGCGAGTAATTAGAAGCCTTGAAGGTAAGGGATGTCCAACTAGCTTCCAGCTTTTTTGACGATAGTTAAATTGGTGAGGGTGTTAAAACCGAAAGTCCCTTCAGGAGGCTAATTCAGTGGGTTCTGTGGCCTGGCCACAGCGGAGAAGAAGAACAGTTTCTTCTTCTTTACGGAGGGAGATTCCTGTGCCCCCACAGCTGCCCTCAGTCCTCGGAGTGGTCAGAATTGAGAACTGGCATCCCAAAACTCAAGCTCTGGCCATGAACGGATAAGGTCAAGTGGATGTGCTCCAGACGTCTCCACGAGCACACGCACTCAGAACGGAAAGAGGTCCCTGACGTAGCTACGGTTTCTGGACAGGGAGTCTCAGTAGAAAGAACTCAAGGGTGGCTGGAGGCAGGGGACTTACCGCACCGTGCGCCGAAGTGGGTGGAAGGTCAGAGATTCTGGTTCTTTCTCGGAGGGGAAGGGAAGAGGAGTGGTCCTTGCAGCCTTCAACTCCTCCAGGGTTTTCAGCACCAAGATGTAAGATATTTTTCCCCACCAAGAAAGAAGGAAAGGGCCGGAGCCACGAAGTGTGGAATAATAAAAGGCTTTATTGAATATGAAGAACTTCCCGCCCGACGAGGTTCCCTAGCCCTGGGGACAGAGGCTAGGCAAGTCACAAGAGGTGACCTGTGTGGGCGATATTTAAAGGGTTCCTAGGGTGGTCGAGCTAATATGATGTGGTGAAATCTCACTGGCTGACGGAGGTGTCGCTCTTTCCCAAAGGGCTCCTGGGAAGTTTCTTTTGGCATGCTTGTTTGTGGGCAGTTCTAGCCAAAGTTCTTGGGTCTGGGTTCCCCACGTGACCATCCCCCATTATCCACCGACCTTACACCTTTTTGTCTCGTCATTTTGGCTGCTTCTTTGTGTTTGTTTCTCTGTATTAGGTAGAGCTGCTATATCTCCTGTTCTTGGTAGACTGGCCTTATATATTGATAGTAGGTGTTCTGTAGGGCCCCGTAGCACAGCCTCTTTGGTCACTCAAGCTGGGTGCTTCAGCTGCATCCCCCATGTGGGCTATATGCAGTGAACCCTCCTGTTGCAGCTGAGTCTTGATTGCTGTTGGCACATCAGTGGGAGTTGACCCCCCCAGGTCAATTGCCTTCAAACAGCAGGTGAAACTACAGCCGATTATCTTCTGTGCAGTGGCCAACTCCAGTGGAACGGGACACCCTTCCATGGCCTTTTGGTGTCTAATGAGTTCACCCTTTGAGTGTGTTACTCATGGAAGTAGTTGAATTAGAAAATGATGGTATCCAATGAAGACAGTAAATCTTTTACAGTATTGTTATGATTTCACCTTTTACTACTCAATGAACTTCTTAAGAAGTGGGTGATTTGCAGTGAAACTGTTAGGGATTCATGTGTTTCAATGATTATGCATCTGCTCACATTGATAATGGAACAAAAACAGTTATTTCTGTGTTTCTTTTCCTTCTAAGTCTCATGTGTGTGTCTCTCCCTGGTAAATTTTAACTTAGAACCATGCTAGCAAGAGATTCTGGGAAATATTGTTTCCTAGATTTCAGCCTCTTTCATACAGGAGGGCAGGGAATGGTGCTGAGATACTTACTAATAGGTAATCTGAAGCACAGGGCTTAACACCTTAGAAAACTTATTTTTCGATTTTTTAATGTTTTTATTCTGCTAATGGGCATTTTTAAACTTTAAAGAAAATGAGCTCATGCTTTCCAAATATATTTGACACAGAGCTTTTTTCTTCAGGTCACTTATTTTCCATAGGACACCTGGTCAGGGAAGAATCTATTGTTTCCTTTGAATACTCTGGGCTCAATAAAGCATTATGATGAAGATTGGCCTTGATGGATGTTGCTCAAATAAGTTTGTAAAATATGATTTTTATGTTTGCTAGCTTATAGTTTGCACTGGGGGCTGGGCAGCACCAGGTATATGTGGTCTGTGAAATTGCAAATTACCTTCCTGCTTGGGAAGGGCCATTGTTTTGCTAATGGTTGTTGGAGGAGGGGTTTTCACGCCAGAGAGTTTTGCAGTGAGAGCAGAGAGAGACAGAGTAGAAGGAGAAGAGAAACAAGCCATGTTTGCAGAGTGAGAGCAGAGAGAATGCAGAGTGTGGAAGGAGAAGCCATGTTGGCAGGGAAAGAAAAGGTGTCAAGATGGGGAACCAGAGCTGAGGGGATTTGCAAGCTCTGCTAAGACTGGTAGGGCCTTAGATTTTAGGAGAAACTGGAGAAGATTCTCCTGGTTGTGGAACTGGAGAATATGTCAGTGGCTTTGGGAGCCCTGAGTGAAAGGGAAATATTTTCTCTGTGCATTTGCTTGTCGGCTGGTGTGAGACTTTAATAAAGGAATGGCCCACCATCTTTTGGCTCCACTGTCTCATTACTGTCTGTCCGAATCCAGTGATACCCTGCATGTGCATGGCCATGACGGCAATGGCTGTGACGACTGGTCATACAATGGATTAGATAGAGTCAGTAAGGATCAAATGTCACAGAATTAGTGTTTTAATTCCTATGATGCTATCAGTTTCTTGGGAACACAGGATAATTCAATACTTGGAGCCATTGGAAAATTCTGCTGAAGTTTGTAAATACACTTCCATCAACAGAAGTTTTTCAAACTCAGTCTACCGTTTGGTCGTCTTTGGTATGTCATGAGCAAATTTTAGGAGACTGTAAAAATATAATATAGAAGCAAATGAGAATCAACTGGTATAATCTCCATAAAATCTTATGATTGGGATGTTGTACCGTAGTTGAAATGCAATGGCTGGTCCTGATGAGGAAAATTCAAGGCCCAATGTTCAAAGAGAATGTCATACTAAGGCAGGGTTTGTAAAGTCTCACTTCCAGGACCTGGCAAGTGAATTCAGAAGCTAAATATGTAGGTATTAATTCAAATTCAGGTAGACTTGCAGGACTTCTTTCCAGTCTTATCAGAAAGTCCATCTAAGGCAGGTGTGAAGCAGGATTTGACCCTGTTACTGAGGGAGAAATGGCTGGAATTAGATGGGGCTTCAGGGCCCTACTCAAGCAGGTTGCTTTTCAGTATAAGACCCTAGTGCTAGTCACAGACTAGAAAAGTATATGTTTTCATGGGGAAGAGCATAGGACAGTGGCAGGCAGTAGGAGTTCAGTATGGTGGAGGCTGGTGCAGGGTGGGGGTAGGAATGGGAAAAGCAGTGGCTTGAAGTCTACATTCATGGCTTATTCTTTTTTTTTTTTTTGTATTTTTCTGAAGCTGGAAATGGGGAGAGACAGTCAGACAGACTCCCGCATGCGCCCGACCGGGATCCACCCGGCACGCCCACCAGGGGCAACGCTCTGCCCACCAGGGGGCGATGCTCTGCCCCTTCGGGGCGTCGCTCTAACGTGACCAGAGCCACTCTAGCGCCTGGGGCAGAGGCCAAGGAGCCATCCCCAGTGCCTGGGCCATCTTTGCTCCAATGGAGCCTTGGCTGCGGGAAGGGAAGAGAGAGACAGAGAGGAAGGAGGGGAGGGGGAGGAGAAGCAGATGGGCGCTTCTCCTGTGTGCCCTGGCCGGGAATCGAACCCGGGTTCCCTGCACGCCAGGCCGACGCTCTACTGCTGAGCCAACCGGCCAGGGCCTCATGGCTTATTCTTATAAGTACTAGTTCTGTTGGTAAACAACTTTGCTATGAATTCAAAGTATGATGAATGTTTAAAGATAGGCTTTTGAACATGCCTGTTTTGTATGTTTGTATTTTCCTCTTTGTAAATAATGTATTACAAATAAGACAACTGGATTAATTAACTAATCTCTAAAATATCTTCTCAACTACATAAACCCATAATTCTAAGACTCTTCAAGAATATAATTTATAATTTGTGAATACTGAGCTTTTGTCTGTTTCTACTAATTTATTAACCTAGAACAACACCTTGCAAAAAATAAATATTTGGCCCTGGCCGGTTGGCTCAGTGGTAGAGCGTCGACCTGGTGTGCAGAAGTCCCAGGTTCGATTCCCGGCCAGGGCACACAGGAGAGGCGCCCATCTGCTTCTCACCCCTCCCCCTCTCCTTCCTCTCTGTCTCTCTCTTCCCCTCCCGCAGCCGAGGCTCCGTTGGAGCAAAGATGGCCCGGGCGCTGGGGATGGCTCCGTGGCCTCTGCCCCAGGCACTAGAGTGGCTCTGGTCATGGCAGAGCGACGCCCTGAAGGGGCAGAGCATCGCCCCCTGGTGGGCAGAGCGTCGCCCTCTGGTGGGTGTGCTGGGTGGATCCCAGTCGGGCGCATGTGGGAGTCTGACTGTCTCTCCCCGTTTCCAGCTTCAGAAAAATACAGAAAAAAAAAATTTTTTTTTGAATTTGAAAGAATGTTGCATAGAAAAAAGTAAAAAAGTGGACTATTGCTTTAAATCTCTATCTCAGAATTAAATAATATATTTAAAAATCTTGTTGCATAAATGATGTAAAAGGGGATGATAGAAGTTTGACTGGAAACCTGGATCGTTCTTTACAATAATATATATATATATATATATATATATATATATATATATATATATATATGTATACTGTGATTGAGGTAGATCAACGAGAGTCATAATGCAAATTTTCCAACAGGTTTGCTTTAAATTTACTAGAATGCTCTTGATCTTAGCTTAAAGGAAAAAGGAGTAGATAGAATCATACAGTAAAATGTTTTTGTATTAATATTTATTTTTAGTTAGCTTTAATTCTAAAATATTCTACCTTTATCCATTATCATACTGTGGAATACTTTTAGCATATGATGGCATAATATGAGAAATTTTAAAGAATCATTAATTTAAATAGGAAACCATGAATTACAGGTTGTCATTTTCAGAGGTGAAATCAGTCTACTTGTTGAAATCATCAAGTTGTAAGACCAGATTACATCACTAGGTGGCAGGAGTTGCAAGGTGAAAGGAAATTCTGTTACCACATATGAAGAGTGATAGTTGATATACACCTGCATCCTAATTTATTTTTGTATGTAGACATATTCATTTTGGAAACCCTCACTGGGGAAAATATACATTTTGTTTGGATCTCTACTTATGAAATACATATAACAAAAACAGAAAACAGGCATTAAACTCTTAGTTTCAGAAAAAAAATAAAGAAAAACTAGTTTTAAATAAGAGCAATAGTTTTTATTACTTGAAATCACTGGATATTAAGTTAAAAAATTAGAGGATATTAAGGGGTTAGTAGAGTTAGCCCCAGGTAGAACTGAAAAGCAGTGGATTAATTCCTCTCTGGTATCCTGCATAAACAGATGGTTTTCAGCTTTCCCCCTTCTCTCTTGGCAAGTCCCTTTTCCCAGCTGCTGTTCTTCCTGCTGCCCCAGCTGCTCCATGGTCACCATTGTGGGCACTCAGCAAACTAATTTTATTTGTACATTCATTGAAACATTTCTATTCTATGTGTCATCTTCTTAGAGTCAGAAGTTTGACTTCTTTCCATTTACTGGCTGGTCAAGAAGCAAAGCCATGCCCATGTGTGGATGGGGATTAGGGTTTGATGGGAGAACTCACTCAGCTTAGTTTCATTCTCTTGTCTGCGATACAATGCCCCTATGACGGCATTGTCATAGATGTTGTAGTGGTCAATAACTGAGCAGGAATCAGAAAGCATACGCAATGGGGTAAATGGAGAGAACATCGGCTAGTGGTAAGGAACCACACTGGGACTATACACAGTGGGAAACTATTCCTACCTTTGCTGTGGAGTAGGGGCCTCCCACATGGAGCTGTGGACATAAAAAGAAGAATGAAGTCACTACGAACTTGGAACTCTTGACTGCTGGTAGTAATGAGAAGTGTGTGTGTGTGTGTGTGTGTGTGTGTGTGTGTGTGTGTGTGTGTGTGCTGTTAAAAATAAAACAGGCATATTACAAATTTTAAGAGTTTATTTGAGCAAAAATTCATTCAACTTGGGCAACATCTAATCTAGCTGATAGAAAGGAGCTCTGAGGAGCTGTACAGAATGAAAGACTTTTATAGGCAAAAGGGAACAGAAAAAAGAAGCTATACTAAGCAAAAAAGTAGCTTAGTTATTGCTAAGTTACTTTCCTTTAGGAAATGACAAGGTTTTATTAAGCAGGTTACCTTACTAGTGCTGATCAGGTGATTTCAGATTGGTTTAGAATTCCATTTCTAGAAGAGTTAAAACTGTAGTTAATTCCTAGTTTGGTGATGTGGGGTTCAGCATAATTCACTCCATTTTGAACCTGCTGTCATTTTTTAAAACAATTTCTTTCTTTAGATCAGCCTCTCAACCTGAGAGACTTGATCAAAACTTAAGGCATTGGCTCTATTCCCAGCTTCTGCTCTGGAGTTTTTGCTGAATCTCTGTGTGGTAGTCACAGGTCATGATGTTAGGGTCACGTTCTTTAAGTTGATCTTTTTCTGACATTCTATATCTAGGGAGATCAAAGCCATGCCCATGTGTGGATGGGGATTAGGGTTTGATGGGAGAACTCACTTGGTGGTGGTTAGTGGCTGAAAACACGCATTTTAAGCTTTGGAGAAAATACAGTGTAGTAGGGAGACTACTATATTTATAATAAGCAGATCATTTCCAATTGGTGGTGTGCACTTTGGAGCCATGGTTTCCTGTTTTATAAACCAACAAGCTTAAACTAGCTTTTATTTATAAAAGATTATCCCAGTCTGACCAGGCAGTGGCATAGTGGATAGAGCGTCAGACTGGGATGCAGAGGATCCAGGTTCGAAACCCCGAGATCGCTGGCTTGAGCGTGGCCTCATCTGGCTTGAGCATGGGCTCACCAGCTTGAGTGCAGGGCCACCAGCTTGAGTGTGGGATCATAGACATGATCTCATGGTCACTGGCTTGAGCTCAAAGGTCACTGGCTTGAGCAAGGGGTCACACACTCTGCTGGAGCCCCCCCCCCCCTTCTTTAAAGCACACATGAGAAAGCAATCAAAGAACGACTAAGGAGCCATACTGAAGAACTGATGCTTCTCATCTCTCTCCCTTCCTGTCTGCTTGTCCCTATCTGTCTGTCTCTCTCTCTCTCTGTCACAATAAAATAAAATAAAATTAAAAATGAAAAAATAAGATTATTTCCAATCATGTGAATTTGAAAAACATTTGGGTTAATTTCTATATTTCTAAGAGTATACTGGATTTATATAAGTACTCATTTGTCTTTAAGGCAACTAAACACACCGTTTTTACTTTAATTTTGGTAATGCCATGTATAGGAAGAAAAATATCACACTTTTATAACATACACACATAGACATACATAAAAATACAGATAGATGCAAACAGAGATCTTACAGCTTCTGTTAAAAATTTTAGCTGTAAACTTGGTGCAATAAGGCAAAACTCAATAGTTTCTAAAAGAATAATGAATCGAATTAAATTTTTTTCTGTTCTGCTCTTTTGTTGTTGGTTTTTTAGGCTTCACATATAAGTGAAATCATATGACATTTGTCTTCCTTTGACTTATTTCACTCAGCACAATACCCTCTAGGTTCAGCCATGTTGTTGCAGATGGCAATATTCCATTATTTTTTATGGCTGAGTAATATTCCATTGCAAATATGTACCACTAGTTATTCCATTCAGCTATTGATGGACACTTAGCTTGCCACCATATCTTGGCTATTGTAAATAATGCTGCAATGAATATATGGATATACATGTCTGTGATTTAGTGTTTTGGGTTTCTTTGGATAAATACCCAGAAGTGGAATAGTTGGGTCCTTCTTTGTCTTTTGTTATATTGCTTTTATTTTAAAGTCTATTATGTCTGATATAAATATTGATACGACAGCTTTTTTGTTTGTTTGCTTCCATTTTCATGCAATATCTTTTTACATCCTTATACTTTCAGTCTGTGTTTATCTTTTGCTCTGAGTAGTCTCTTATAGACAGCATATGTAAGTTGTGTTTTCTTATTTATTTAGTCAACATAAGTCTTTTGATTGGACCATTTAATCTATTTGGAATTTAAAGCAATTGTTGATAGATATGTAGGTATTGTCATTTTATTAGTCATATTTTTTGAAATATTTTTTCCTTTCTTCTTAAAGAAGACCTTTTAATATTTCTTGTATTACTGGTTTGGTGGTGGTGAAGTACTTTAGTGTATTTCTGTCTGGGAAGCTCTTTATCTGTCCTTCAATTCTAAATGATAGCTTTGCTGGGTAGAGTAAACTGGATTGTAAGTTCTTTCTTTTTATCACTTTGAATAGTTTTTGGAGACTTAATATTTTTTTATAGGCCTAGTTTTCAAAATTTGCCTTTCCTTCTTTTCCTCCTTCTGATAAGACTTACCTTGGTTTTTAGAGAAGATCAGATATAATACTACTTCTCAAAAGGCACAGAGAAAGAATGTAAGTTCCACCAAGAAAGACTTTTCCCCCTAAGTTCAGATCTTTTACAATGTCTGCAAACTTGTGAGACAAATAAGAAAGGTTTAGGGATTGGTAAAAGATTAGGAGGGCTTTGAATTATTTCTAGAGCTTCATTTCTATTTTGTAAAAACTAGATTTGTAAGATGAGTACAATTATTTTTAATTACATGAAAAATTGGGTTACAACCCCAATGGTATCAAGAGGTTACTCCATCCACTTAATTATATTATGCTAAATTTGCATTTTTTTTTTTTTTGTAATGAGAGGAGGGGAGATAGTGAGGCAGACTCCTACAAATGTCCTAATCAGGATCCACCTGGCAACCCCATCTGGGGCTGATGCTCAAGTACCAAGCTATTTTTCCTGCCTGAGGCTGATGCACTAAAACACAGCCATCATTAACTCCCAGGGCCATGCTCGAACCAATGAGCCACTATCTATGGAAGAGGAAAAGGGAGAGATGGAGGAGAGAGAGGGAGGAGAAGCAGATGGTCACTTCTCCTGTATGCCCTGACCAGAAATCAAATCTGGGATATCCATCCACTTGGCTGACACTCTATCCACTGAGCCACCAGCCAGGGTTAAATTTGCTTCTTGTATTAAAAAAATTTGTTTTTTAAATTCATTTTTAGAGAGAGGAGAGAGAGAGAAAGAGAGAGAAAGAAGGGGGAGGAGCAGGAATATCAACTCCCATATGTGCCTTGACCACACAAGCCCAGGGTTTAGAACTGGTGACTTCAGCATTCCAGGTCAAAGCTTTATTCATTGCACCACCACAGGTCAGGCCGAATTTGCTTCTTTATATCAGAGAAACAGAGACAGATTTAATGGCAGGCTCATTGGGTGCATGTCCTGAGCCCCGAAT
Source organism: Saccopteryx leptura (assembly GCF_036850995.1). NCBI lineage: Eukaryota > Metazoa > Chordata > Mammalia > Chiroptera > Emballonuridae > Saccopteryx > Saccopteryx leptura. Next base: position 66,475,048 of record NC_089507.1, read on the forward strand.
TTTGAAGGGCCTCACAAAACCCCAACTTTACACTTTTTTCTAACAACACCAAGTTTGGTTTCATATGTGCAATTTTAACATTAATAGTACATAGTATTTTTTATTTATTTAAAAATAAGTTTAACATGTATTTTTATTTTTTCTGTCTCTCTCTTTTTTTAAGGAGCCCACTATTTTCTTCTGTGCCCGGGACCTCAACTGATCTTAACCTGCCTCTGCAGGGAAAAGATCTTCAACTAACATGGAATTTAAAAATTTCTATGTTTGCCCCTGGCTGATTGGCTCAGCGGTAGAGCATCAGCCTGGTGTGTGGAAGTCACTGGTTCGATTCTCGGTCAGGGCACACAGGAGAAGCACCTGTCTGCTTCTCCACCCTTCTCTCTTTTTTCCCTCTATCTCTCACTTCCCCTCCCACCGGCAAGGATCCATTGAAGCAAAGTTGGCCTGGGCACTGAGAATGGCTCCATGCCCTCCGCCTCAGGCACTAAAAAATGGTTCCAGTTGCAACGGAGCAATGACCCAGATGGGCAGATCATCGCCCCCTAGTGGGCATGCCGGGTGGATCCTGGTCAAGCACATGGGCGAGTCTGTCTCTCTGCCTTCCCCCTTCTCACTTCAGAAAAACACACACAAACATACACACACACAAAACCCCAAAACCAAAACAAAACAATAAAAAAAATATCTATGTTCTGCCTGACCAGGAGGTGGCACAGTGGATAGAGAATCGCCTGGGATGCTGAGGACCCAGGTTTGAAACCCTGAGGTCGCCGGCTTGAGAGCAGGCTCATTAGCTTGAGCCCAAAAGTCACTGACTTGAAGCCCAAGGTTACTGGCTTGAGCAAAGGGTCACTTGCTTTATTGGAACCCCTCTCTCCAAGTCAAGGCACATATGAGAAAGCAATCAATGAACAACTAAGGTGTCGTGACAAAGAATTGATGCTTCTCATCTCTTTCTCTTCTTGTTTGTCTGTCTCCCTTGCTGAAAAAAATAATTTTTCTAGATTTAGAACTGTATGTCGTCTTTGGAATGTTTTAGTCAATTCTTCCACAAAGGGTTCAGAATGTTTTTCTTTCCCTTGGATACTCTAATGCCAGTGGCCGAGGCCATGGCCAGAAAGGTTCACATTGGATCTGGGCAGACAGTAGGAAAACTGTGGAGCCAGAAAGGGTAGGGCCATTCCATTTATTGGAGGCTCGCAAAGACAGGCGAGCAAATAAACCACAAAAGTGAAAGAGCTAATAAACAAAGGAAAATCTGTTATTTGCAGTAAGGGCAAGGGAGCAAGGAAAACTGCACCTCACAGTGGTGGGAGAGCAATCTGGGAGAATCACTGCCCAGGGGAAGCACCTATAGCTTTATATAGTCTATGCAACGTGCCTCTGCCATGTGCTCACGCACTAATCAAGGAAAGTGCTGGCAGCTGGTAAACCCGCGAGCAAGCCTAACACAGCTGCCCCACCAGTACATACTTTATTTTAGCTCAGAGGAGAAGTTAAAACAAAGAGTTCCCATAAGGCTATGCATATTAGTTTCCAATTTGGCCAACTTCTGATCATAGAGCTACTTAAAAAATATCTTTTTGAATACCGTGTTAGGTTTCATTTGGGACAAACAGTAAACACTTCTAGCAATGTTGTACCACCCTATGGACATAAGGGGGTCCCCAAAAAGGTAAAAATGATACTACCCTCCCAAGATCTAGAGCCACTCCCAAGGATAGGCTAAAGAAAAAGACATTTCCCTGAGAGCTGGCAAGAGTTGATAAGACCTTAGCTGCAAGTGGGGTGCAATCCACATTGCTGTCCAGCATTATCTGTGGGGCTCCCAAACTGACAGTTGCCAAGCCAAATTCTCAGGACCCAAAATGCTACAAACAAGAAAGCAATAGTTGTCCCTGGGAGAGAAAGGATAGACAAGCAATGGGTAACCAAACACAAATTCACAAGTCACAGTTCAAAGAACTTTCATTTTTCAAAAATTAACTTTTAGAGAGAGGGGAAACAGAGAGAGAAAAAGAGAGGGGAGAAGCGGGAAGTATCAATTTGTAGTAGTTGCTTCCTGTATGTGTGTTGACCAGGCAAACTCAGGGTTTCAAACCAGCAACCTTAGCATTCCAGGTCCACGCTTTATCCACTGCGCCACCACAGGCCAGGCCAAAGAACTCTCTTACAATTCTTTTTTTTCCCTGCCAGTCTGAATTTGGAAAGGAAGGGAAAACGTAGAATTTTTATCTTTCTCCACCAAGCACCAGAGGTGAAGATCTGGGCGAGCTGACTTTGGGAAGAGTCCTCCCAGGTTTTCCCAGGGTTCCGCTTGTAGGTTCTGGAGTGAGTGGCATGTCCCAACAGGTCTCATCTTGGTTACCAGAAATTATTGGGGAGAAAAAATAATTTTCCCTCTTTCTTTTATGGTAAGGCTTTGGCTGAGACTTCTATTTCTCTTGAATGCCTCACAAATGGATAAGTTTACCAAGGTTAAAAATTCTCCACTGCAGTCAATATATTGTACTATAGGATTACCTTTGGTAACGCTAATTTTACCAAAGGTAAGCCCCCTTGTTTAGCCTTAAAACAATATTTCATTCACCTGAGGCCTCACCCTGGCCTCAATCCTGCTCAAGTCAGGGTGGGTCGGACCCTGGACTCATTCCAGCTTCTAAAAATATCCAGTCTGGATATTTTCAGGCAGACCCAGTCAATCTCTGGCCGGTTTTTGGGCCTGGGTGAGAATGAAATGCTCAAAGCTCACAACACAAAAGCTGTGGAGTTAGGTTCAGAGTGGGACTTCCTCAAGGTCTCTGGAGACAGTGCGACAGCCACAAGCTCAGGCGCCCAACAGGTACCTACATCTGCTTGTCACTGCTCTTGGGGGCCTCTGGGGGTCCCCTTTGTTTCTCTCTTCTGACACTAGAACTGTTCAAAAATAAAATGAGGCGTATTAAAAATATTCAAATTTATATCTCAAGCTTGCTCAGGTGTCAGAGCTGTCATTCAAGCTGCCTGATGACAGGCTAGTTCCGCCCACCCCAAACCCCTCCCTATTTATGCAAAACAGTTCTGGCACTATTACACTGAGGAAGGGGACACGGGACTACAGCAGGGAGGAGCAGACCCTGGACACCTCCCAAGTTCAAGTTGGAAGTTTCTACAGAGAAATGAGCCCAAACACAGTTCAATATTCTGCATATAATAGACAGTTCTGCTCTATTGGATCTGAAACAAAAATAATTAAACAACAGGTGGATTTTCTTGTTTCATTGTCCTTGGTCCAGATTATTATTCTGTGAGAAAAGATTAATATGCCCCCACCCCCAAGAAATGCTTCACTACCCCAGTCTGCTGACTTGTTTACCGAAGAGAAGTATTACACATAACTAGGATTTTATAAATAATTAGGTCCAATTTAGACCCTCAGATTCTCCTGGTATGGAGCACCAGGTTGCTAAGCATTTGGGGTCCAGTAGGCAATCCTCAGTACTCTTTTTCACTTTAAACATTCTCCAGGCAAATTTAGGAAAGCCCACTGTTCCTATGACTATACACAAATGACCCTCAGTGGAAACATTCTTTTTCAATCCAGACACAATTACTTCATAATGGACTGTTCTAATCTCCTTTTCAGATAATGCTGCCTCATTCTCCTGTGAGTAATCCTGCATGCCGCCTTCTTCCTGACTTTCAGTAAGTCATTCACTGCCGTTTACTTTTTTGATACTGCTGGGACACAGCTTCTCCTCTCCTTGCCCTTTGCCACTGTGCTGGGTCAGAAATCATTTCCCCACATGGATCCTGTGCTCTGGTTATATTGAACTTGTACTTTTCCAAACTTGCTAGCCATAGACCGTCATGCCTCTGTGTTGGCTCCTCCTTCTCTTCAGTTTATCTTGCTTTCATTAATTACCTTAAGTGTCAATTCCTCTGTGATGTGAAGCCATGACCGACCTCTCCAGGTAAACTCTGCACATCTTTGTCTTGGTTCCTATAGTACAATGTACATCTTTTCAGTACATCGGAGCAATTACTGTTGCACTGTACTTGCTTATTTTCCGCAGAACTCTGAAACTCTTTGTAAATTGGGACTTTATTAATATCTAAGTATCTCTAATAATCACAATCAGCATAGAATAAATGTGAGTTACTAAATAAATGTGTGTAGGACTATCCGCTTGGCATAGAAATGAATTCTCATATTCCATTGATGAGATGTAGTCTAATGGCCAGCCTCACCTATGGGAGGCTTGGAAATATAGTCTCACTGCAGTCCCATGTTTGGAGAGTAGCTGGCTTATCTGCCATAGGAATGATGTTATAGGAGGAAACATTCGGAAATGTTCTATAGTTCTTTTAAATAAAAATTGTATCATCATGTAGTGAATATGATCACTGTTTTTGCCTTAACATCTATTTTTGTCTAATATTAATATAACTACACCAGATTTTGTTAGAAAGATTTTTTAAAAAATCTGGAACATATTTTTTTATTATTATTTAAAAATCTTTATATTAATCATTTAGATGTTTTCTTGAAAAGAACATATAGCTGCAGACTAATACAATATGACAATCTTTATTGGTAAATTTAAACATTTAAATTGGAATTTTATGCTTAATGTAATTTATTATATATTTAGGTTTAATGCCTCCATATTTTTTAACAGTTTTTATTTGCTTTTTTATATGATTCTTTTCTCTTTCCCTGCCATCTTTTGAATAGATCAGGATTTTTAAAAATTTAATTTTTCCTTCAACTGGAGTATGGGATCATTACTTTCTTTGTTATGCCAAGCTGTTTTTTTTTTTTTTTTCAAAATGGCTTTGTTGACTTATACTCCCATCTGCAGTGTATGCAGATTTTCTTTGCTTTACCTTCTCACCAACACCTGATATTATTTGGGTTCTATTATTTTTGGCAATCTGGGCAGTGTGCAATGGTATTTCAGTCTGTTTTAACTTGCATTTATCTGATTATAAGTGAGGATAAGTGAGGTTGATTATTTTTTATATATTTACTGGCCACTAAGATCCTTCTTTTTCTAAAATGTATATTTAGGACATTTATTTTTTATCATGTAAATTAGTCATAGATATTAATCTTCTCTATACTAGTCCTTTGCAAATTAATTATATGTGTTGCAACTGTCTTTTTCCACTTTGTTGCTCATTTTCTTCTCTTTCTATGGAGTCTTTAATGAAAAATATTTTTTAATATTAATGTAGTTAGGCCCTGGCCGATTGGCTCAGTGGTAGAGCATCGGCCTGGCGTGCAGGAGTCCCGGGTTCGATTTCTGGCCAGGGCACACAGGAGAAGCACCCATCTGCTTCTCCACCCCTCCCCTTCTCCTTCCTCTCTGTCTCTCCCTTCCCCTCCCGCAGCCAAGGCTCCATTGGAGCAAAGTTGGCCCCGGGCACTGAGGATGGCTCTGTGGCCTCTGCCTCAGGCGCTAGAATGGCTCTGGTTGCAACAGAGTGACACCCCAGATGGGCAGAGCATTGCCCCTGGTGGGCATACCAGGTGGATCCCAGTCGGGGCGCATGCGGGAGTCTGTCTGACTGCCTCCGTGTTTCCAACTTCAGAAAAATACAAAAAAAAACCCCCAAAACATAAAAAAAATTAATGTAGTTAAATTTATCATTCTTTTTCTTTCTGGTTAGTTTTTTTTTTGTATTTTAAGATACCTTTCTTTCTGGCCTGTGGTCGCCAGTTTGAAATTGTGAGCTTGCCTGGTCAAGGCACGTACAACAAGCAACCAATGAACAACTAAAGTGAAGTCACTATGAGTTGATACTTCTTACTACCCCACCTCCTCTCTCTGTAAAATCAATAAATAAAATCTTTAAAAAAAGATATCTTTCCCTCCCCTGAAGCCTTGAAGATATTTTTCTATCTTATCTTCTAAAAGCCTTATTGCTTGCTTTTGTCTATAATTTACTTTAAAATGACAGTCCATGGCAGGAGACAGAGCTTTTTTCAAATGAAGATACCCATTTACCCTAGATCAGCAATTTCCAACCTTTTTCATCTCATGGCACACATAAACTAATTACTAAAATTCTGCAGCACATCAAAAAAATATATATATTTTGCCTATCTGGCAAAACAATAGGCATAATCTTGTTTCATTTATACCAGACATCTATTGTTGCTGTATTGTCTGTTGTCATTTTTTATTTGACAATCTAAGGGAATAGAGCCTCTGTCTAAGTAGTCAGGTATTAATTCTTTTATTATTATTACTATTAAAGTGAGAGGTGGGGAGGTAGAGACAAACTCCTGCATGCACCTCAACCAGGATCTACACGGCAAGCCCCCTATGGGGTGATGCTCCGCCCATCTGGGACCGTGCTCTGTTGCTCAGCAACTAAGTCATTTTAGCATCTGAGGCAGAGGCCGTGGAGCCATCCTCAGTTCCTGGGACCAACTTCCTCAAACTGTTTGAGCCATGGCTGTGGGAGGGGAAGAGAGAGAGAGAGAAGGGAGAGGTGTGGAGAAACAGGTGGTCATTTCTCCTGTGTGTACTGACTGGGAATCGAACCTGGACTTCCACACACCGGGCCGCTTTACTGCTGAGCCAATCGGCCAGGGCCTAAAAATTTTTGTGGCACAGTAGGGTTTCTCTTGCAGCACACTGGTGGAAAAATCACTGCCCTAGATCATTTATTTATAATTTGTAATAACACCTCTTCTCCCGTTCGTAGTAACACTTCCGCCATATATCCCATTTCCTTCCATTTGTGATAACCTCTCCCCAATGTGTAATAACATCTCTGCCATGTAGCACACATTCATGTATGTGCATGTTAATTTCTAGACACTCTTTTCTGAGTCTACCAAAATAGACTCTCTTGGTCTATTTACCTACCCCTGCAGCACTATTAAACAATCATATTCATGCTAGCTTTATAATAAATGCTACTATCTTGTGGCAAATTTCTTTCTAATCCATCCAGTATAGCCTTTAGCTGTAATGCCCAAGGTTCCAGGAGTCATTTTGAGTACTAGTTTATCATAATGTGTTCCTGATACATCTTTATTTTGTAGCATCTGAATATTTCTTTTATTTCTTGAACTCTTAGCTATGTATTTAAAAGTATCTTTATTACAAATTATCTCCCACTGGTGTTTTATATATTTTGAGAGAAAGAGAGAGAGAGAGAGAGGGAGAGAAAGAAAGAAGTATTAAGTCATTGTTCCATGTAGTTGTACACTCATTGATAACCTCTCATATGTACCCTGACTGGGGCTTGAGCCTGTGTCCCTGGGATTGAGCCAGTGACTTTGGTGTTCTTGTGCTCTGGGGTGGTGCTCCATCCACTGTACCTCCAGCTAAGGCCCCACTGGTGTTTTTTTCTGGGTGTTTTCCAGGTTATTCTATTTTCCATATTGCCAGGGCCAAAACCTATTCCATTTGATAAGGAGAATCTATCTACTATAAAGAAAGTTTCTAGATTTTAAGGGGAAATATTACTCTGAAATTTTTGAGAGAGTATGAACATGGAGAGAAGGTTGGGAAAGAGAAGTTTAGTTTCATGATTTATCCCCATCATCACACAGTCAATTATTCTCAGGTCTTGATAGGTCCTACCAATTAAAATATTGTATCTATGGTGAAATATTTTCATAAAGATGTTTAACTGCTTATCATGATTTTTTTTCTATAACGAATACTCAGTAAATTCTTCTTTTTTTATTGATTTTAATTTATTGTGTTTACATAGATTCTAGAGTCGCCTTGAATGCATCCCCCCTCCCCTGTATTCTCCTCAACATCTCCCTTGCCCCCCAGTAAATTCTTCTTGATGGTAGTATCTCAAAAAACAACCTTTCAAAAACAAACATTTATATAATCCTTACCATGTGCCACATACTGTTTTAGATGGTTTATATTCCAGTTGTGTAGTTAGCTCATTTAATACTCGTGCAACTTGATGAAGTAGGTAGTGTTATAACAAATGGATTAACTGAGACGATAGTTAATTAGGTTGCCTAATGTCAACAGCTGGTAAGTGGTGGAGCAGGGATTTGAATCCAGACAGCCTGTCTCCAGAGTCAGGACTTTTAACCACAAAACCATGTATAATTCAGCTGTTTCTCTGGAGTTTGTTGTTTCTGAAAGGTGATAGATATCTTAATGATAAAACATGATCATAAACTCTGAGGAGGGAAATAAGAAATTATATAAAGTAATTTTACTACTTTTATTTGGCATGATTCACAATAACTTGGCAGTGAGCTGTCAAATGTAAGCATGATTTAGAAGTAGACTATAGTATGCTCAGATTATGTTTTACTCATTCAACACTTTTGGGTATCAATTATGTGGCAGATATTTTGCTACATGCTGAGGTTACCAATATGACTATGATATGCCCTCCCTCCTCCAATTCTCAATAGAGTCTAGCAGAAAGTTAGCCAGAATGGCAGAAGTGGATTCTACTATACAGAGGTATATCTCTGTTATCTAAGGAAGTTCCTACTTATTTACATAAACAGAGTTGGGGGTGGGAAGTGAAAGAGAAAAAAGTAAATATATGTAAAAGAAGGCAAGCAAAAAGACAAATTGTTTTGATCATTTGCTGACTGTTCCTATTTTACCTGAACTAGTGGCTTGTTTCTATGTCTCTGGGACAGTGACCAAGGATTTCTTTCCTTATGCTTTGGACACTGCAAATATTATGTAGATGTGATAGTTTTGAGTATATTTGTTTTAGGGATATTGGTGGGAAAGGAAAAAGAAGATGATGCATCTTAGAGTTCACTAATTGTCTTTTTTCTTGAGATGTGAAATAAAGAATGCAAAATGGTGGTGTTCTAAAGTAATAAGGCAGTGTGAACATGGCTTCCCTGAACTCTCATTCCACTTGTGTAATCAACTTGCTTGTAACTTTGAACAATTTGTGCTTGGGCATTTTTTTCACTACCTAATTCTCAGAATTGTAAAATAAATGCAGAACCGAAATGAAGTCAATCAAAGCATCAAAAACCAAGGCAGCGTGACCTGTGGTGGCACAGTGGAAAAAGCATCGACTTGGAAATGCTGAGGTTGCCGGTTCGAAACCCTGGGCTTGCCTGGTCAAGGCACAAATGGGAGTTGATGCTTCCAGCTCCTCCCCCCTTCTCTCTCTCGGTCTCTCTCTGTCTCTCCTCTCTAAAAATGAATAAAAACAAACAAACAAACAAAAAAACAACAACAAAAAAAACCCAAGGCAGAGCCTGACCAGGCGGTGGCACAGTGGATAGAGCATGGGACTGGAATGTGGAGGACCCAGGTTTGAGACCACGAGGTCGCCAGCTTGAGCATGGACTCATCTGGTTTGAGCAAAGCTCACCAGTTTGGACCCAAGGTCACTGGCTCGAGCAAGGGGCTACTCGGTCTGCTGAAGGCCCACGGTCAAGACACATATGAGATAGCAATCAATGAACAACTAAGGTGTCGCAACAAAAAACTGATGATTGATGCTTCTCATTTCTCTCCGTTTCTGTCTGTCTGTCCCTATCTATCCCTCTCTCTGACTCGCTCTCTGTCTCTGTAAAAAACAAACAAACAAACAACAAAAAAAACCCAAGGCAGATAATTAAATATAGGTGCCCTAAGTTTTTAGGTTGTTGTTCACTTACACATATTGTACTTTTGCCTGCTTTGTGAATACTTTTCAAGTCATGTAAATACTTTCATAAAAATCCATGCAATATGCTCTTCTAGTCCACACTGACTCTACTAGTCCACAATCAATAATTTAGTTTCTTGGGTTCCTCTTTTTTTTTTTTTTTGGTGAGAGGAGGAGAGATAGTGAGGCAGACTGCCACATGCAATCCAACCGGGATTTACCTGGCAACCCCTTCTGGAACCAAGGTTCCAGTACTGGGCTATTTTTAGCACCTGAGGTTGATGTGCTCCAACAGAGCTATCCTCAGCACTGAGGGCCACACTTGCAATCAAGCCATAGACTGTGAGATGAGAAGAGGGAAAGAAGGTGGAGAGGAAAGGGTAGAGAAGCCGATGGTCACTTCCCCTGTGTGCCCTGACCAGGAATCAAGCCCAGGATGTCGATATGCTGGGCTGATACTCTACCACTGAGCCACTGGCCAGGGTTGGGTTCCTCTTTAGTAGCAGGAATAGCTCCATACTGCTCTTTCCATTTATTCCATTTTATCTGGCTCCTTTTCTTTTTGTGACAAATACCATGTAAAAGACCATTAAGTGGTAGTCTGGCAAGATAAAACATTCATGAAAGTAGATTTGATCAGAATAATCTAATTACTTTATTGATTTTTATACTAAGAAAATGTGTTTGTCATTGTATTTGTTATATGTCATAATAGAAACCACATAAAAAAAATTTAGAAAAATAGAGAAAAGAAGTAGGCCAAAGCTTGCAAAGAAATGTGTATTAAAATAACAATTCTTTTTTTTTTTTTTTTTTTTTTTTGTATTTTTCTGAAGCTGGAAACAGGGAGAGACAGTCAGACAGACTCCCGCATGCGCCCAACCGGGATCCACCCGGCACGCCCACCAGGGGCGATGCTCTGCCCACCAGGGGCGATGCTCTGCCCCTCCAAGGCGTCGCTCTGTTGTGACCAGAGCCACTCTAGCACCTGGGGCAGAGGCCAAGGAGCCATCCCCAGCGCCCAGGCCATCTTTGCTCCAATGGAGCCTTGGCTGCGGGAGGGGAAGAGAGAGACAGAGAGGAAGGAGAGGGGGAGGGGTGGAGAAGCAGATGGGCGCTTCTCCTGTGTGCCCTGGTCGGGAATCGAACCCGGGACTTCTGCACGCCAGGCCGATGCTCTACCACTGAGCCAACCAGCCAGGGGTAAAATAACAATTCTTAAGGGGATATTCGTAATAAGGTTGATAGGTTAGATGAAACAAAAAGAAAGCAGGAACATCTTAATAATAAAGAAAGCGAATGGAAGTCAGGTATATAGCATTATAAAAGCATTTCCAAGGGCTGGGAAGCTATCCCACTAGAGCTTTGTGCATGATTCTGAACCTTAGATGACAGGAATGGTAACAAAGCATCAATAAAGACAGCCTTGAGAATAAAAGATCTTTATGTCATAGCTCCCTGTGGAGACTTAAAAAAAATGAGGTCAGTGCTCATTCTTGAGAAGGAAATGAGAGGTGAACATGACTAATGGAGATAAAGTTCGGAGTATAGAAAAGGTAAATGAAAGGGAGCTCTTCAAGGATATAATAGTTCAAAAGCAAGAGGGCATGAAATAGAACAACGAAGGGACTGACGTTTGAAACTTGTTATTAAAGAGTGCTGTTCAGATATGGTAAAGAATGGCCATAGGTGGCCATGGAATTTTCCATGTAGGAAGAAAGAGTTTATTAGATACCTAGGTAAAATTACAGAACAAATCAGTGAGTGTTGCAAGTGCGACCGGATGTTCTCGTGTGAAGAACTTTTATTTTCTGCCTTGGAGTATCTCTTATAGGCAGTTTGGGCAGTTGATAGTATGTTATATGCTGCATTTACTTCATTGCTGACAGTCAGTCAACTTTTGTATATATGAAATTATATTTTGAAGTTTTTATTTCCAAGCACATTTATATGCTGACATTAAAATCAGTCAGTGGAGAAAGCTGTGTTTACTAACTACACAATGAATAAAAAGACATACATAGGGGCTACTCAGGCAGATTTGGGAGGAGAGCAGAGGTCAGTTTATTCCAATTCAGTATTTTCTCTGTTAAATGAAAGGAAATGACATGTGCAAAATAACTTGTATGTCCCTGAACTATGTCAGCTTAAGGATAAAACTATATTTATATTATTTACAGTAAATTATGGCTTTTATTCCCCTGGATTTTATACTACCTACTATTTCAATATTTCTGTTACCCTCACGTATCTTCTGTACAATTTCTAGGTATTTACAAGGGTGTCCCGTGTGTTTTCATAAACAGGCCTTTTCAACTATTGCTAGTTAAGTCAAAGCATTTCCACAACTTCCTTCTGGGCACAACCAATTAGTATTGTCTCCAAATGCCGATGCTGCCCTTGGGTGTCCTGTGCTATGTGAGACCTTCACTGAAATGTGGGGCCCTCAGCCACACTCAACCTCCCCTGAAGACATGGGAGGGTCTCTCATTCTCATGTCAGGTATTTCGTTGTTGTTTATACCAAACTGGTGCTGCCCTAGGTGCTTTAGAGCAGTGGTCCCCAACCTTATTTGGGCCACGGACCGGTTTAATGTCAGAAAATATTTTCAAGGACTGGCCTTTAGGGTGGGACAGATAAATGCACAAAATAAAATTATGCGACCGGCCTAAAAACTGTGGTATTTTAAAATATAGTTGTCGAACTTACGGTATTTATTGGGCTAAGTTAAAGGAGGAACGAGCATGTCCTCATTATTCAGGCTGTATTTAAATTTGTTATTCTGATAACGTTTTATGTCTGACATCAATATGTAATATGATAGGTTCAGACTTGCTACCAATCATGAACCTATGACAATAAAAATAAACATGAATCCACTGTGTACTCCTATGCAACTTTATTAGAAGCGTCCTCTTAACATCGCACCAACAACATAACATGAGTAACATCCTCTCTGCCTCCAAACACTTTCCAGTAGCTATGGTAATGTTTAAACATGCCTTAAAAATAAGATACAACAGAAAAACAAATATAAAGTGCATGAAAAATACAACTCACCATTGTTATGAATATTATAAGTTAAGGGTTATTTACTATAATGTTTATATAGAATGAGAGATAGTAGCCTATCTCTCAACAACCATAATGCTAAATCAGTGGGAGCCCTGAGCTTGTTTCTCTGCAACAAGGTGGTCCCATCTAGGGGTAATGGGAGACAATGACACCCTAAGTGTGTTGCTTATGTCCAGTCTATTCCATAATTTTGTTTTGGTTGCTGTCACTGCAGAAAATCCCACTTCACACAAATAGGATGTCGGAAATGGTAACAGGGTTTTTAGTGCTTTTGTGGTATTCTGCCATGACTTGAATCCAGAACACCGGCAGAGTTGTAGTCTCGAACATGTTTTTAAGGCTGCCATCATTTGTGATCTCCAGTAGTTGATCCTTTTCTTGCATAGACACGCTGGATTCACCTGGTTTGTTGACAAATGGATCGCGGATCCATTCCTTGGCAATTTGTGTTTTTTTTGTGGTTGGGAAGTAGCGTTCAAACTCTTTTAAAAGCAAATTCAGGTGATCGTGCACCAGCTGGGACAATGAAGGCTTGGGCTCAGTCTCTTCCAAAATTTCTGCGAATGTTTGAAACATGTCAAATATACCCCTGCTCACGCGTCATCTCTACAAATCCAGTTAGGCTTTAAATGCAGCTACTTTATCTGCCAACTTGAAGACAGTTGTCATTTTCCCCAGAAATGATCGATTGAGTTCATTGAGGAGGTTAAATATGTCGCACAAGTAAGTGAGTTTTGCGACCCATTCCTCATCACTGAAATGTGCTGCTAGCGGTGACTTTTTTTCTGAGAGAAATCTCTGCAGCGGCTCTAGTAATTCAAACACTTTGGCCAGGGACCTCCCTTGGGGTAACCATCTTATTTCTGTGTATAAGAGAAGGTGTCTGTGCTCCGCGTTCATTTCCTCACAAAGCTGCTCGAACAGGTGCGAGTGAAAGGCATGTGCTTTGATGTGGTTAATAACTTTAACGACATCATTTAATACGCTGTTAAGTTCCGGTGGTATATTTCGGCTAGCCAGCATTTCCCTGTGAATGACACAATGTGTAGACTCTCATTCAGGTGCAACCTCCTTAATCTGAGTAGTTAAACCAGACATCCTTCCGGTCATGGCAGCAGCTCCATCTGTGCATATGCCGACACAAAAAGACCATTTCAGTTTTCCTGATAAATAGTCATCTAGCAATTTAAATAGTTCTGTGGCTGTGGTTCTGGTTGGCAATGACAGTGCACATAACATATCCTCACACACATCCTCTTGATAAAGATAACGCATGTAAACAAGTAGCATTGCCTTGTTGTCAGTATCTGTAGATTCGTCAACCTGGAGAGCGTACCATGGTGATTTATTAATCCTTTCCAACAATTGTGATTCAATGTCCTCTGCTATTTCCTCAATGCGCTGTGTGACGGTGGTAGCCAAAAGAGGCATCTGTGCTATCTTTTTAACCGCAGCCTCTCCTAGAAGTTCACGACAAATGTCTTTAGTGGCTGGAAGGATCAATTCTTCACCAATGGTGAGTGGCTTCTTAGTCTCAGCAATACGATTAGCCACCAAGTATGATGCTCTCAGTGCGCTTGCATTTATTGATGTAGTGGCCACCAGTAATTGTTTCTGTCCTTCTTGTTCATGCTTTTTTCTTTCGAAATACTCAGAAGCCTTATTTTTTAAAGTAGGGTGCTTGGTCTCCAAGAGGCGAAGCAGTTTTGAAGGCTTCATTGCCTCATTACTTAGCCGGTCGCCACATATTATGCAGAGCGGCCTTGGTGCGTGAGAATCACCAGTTGCGATGAATCCATACTTCAAGTAGGACTCCTGGTATTGTCTGTTAAATGAAGCCTTCTTTTTCTTCGAGGTCGTAGATTCTTCTTCTGTCTTCTCACTGGCCCTTTTCCACTTTGCAAAAAAACTTTCGATGGAATTTTGTTTTTCACTCATTTTGCTAGTTTATGGGTTTAATTTTAGCGGCAACATATCATGTGACCAAGACAAGCATTAAGAGTTAGTCTTAGACGGATGTAACAGAGGGAATCTGGTCATTTTTTAAAAATAAAACATTGTTCAGACTTAAATATAAATAAAACGAAAATAATGTAAGTTATTTATTCTTTCTCTGCGGACAGGTACCAAATGGCCCACGGACTGGTACCGGTCTGTGGCCTGGGGTTGGGAACCACTGCTTTAGAGGATTCAGTGAAAAGAGTGTGTGTGTGCACACGTGTGCATACACACACACATTAATTTAAACATAACATGGATTGGGTCAGTGGGTCAGGGAAGATGGCTTATGATAAACACTTACTTTTCTCTTTGTTGGTAACTAAGCTTTTGTTATTGAGCTAAGTCATTTATTTTCTTTTGACATATTTATTCCCAAGGGGCTTACTTCTCAGTCCTGAACGCAGGTAGGTCTCTTTATTTTCCTCCTCCCCCATTTCTCCGTATCTGCCAGGAAATTTAGACATGTCTCCAGCCTAGAAATGAACCACTCAGAAAAAAGCTCAGGGATCAGATTGAAGGAGGACTTTTAAAACAAAACTAAAGCAATAAAGAGTAGAGGAGGAGAAATAGGCAAAACAGAAAACAAAAAACAAACCAAAAATAGGAAGTAAATATTAAAAGCAAACAGTAAATCAGTCTTCCATTCTATTTTCCTCCTTTGCTCCATACAGTACTTGGAAATTCAGTTTTAAGCAGTGACTACCTTACAGGCATCCAGCTTGTTTCTCTGTGCACTTCTGACAGAATGCCAAAAGTGCACCCACTTGGTTGCTAAAAAATAGTTTCCTTTATATATTTTTCTGATTCTCATTGCCTCCTCCTTTATGCCATAATATTTATATTTTTGTTGGCAGCTGGCTGCATCTTTGTAATATATTTTTCCATAGAATAACAACTCTTTTTCCCTGGAACAAAATTTGCTGTGTCAACTCAGTTTATTCATTTTAACAGAGCTTTCAATGACATCAACAAAACTTGGGGGTCACCAAATACTGACAGGGCTTGACTTTTGTTCCTTTGATCTCTGGAAGGTAGAGCTGTACAATCTCACAGGCAAGGGGAGGCAAGCCCGCAAATTCAGGATACCAGGCAATCTCTAAGGCTAGAATAGCTTTCTGTTGTCAAGGAGTAGAAGCATGTCATGTTCACTTGCTGATGATCTTAGCGGGGGAGTCAACATTGGCTGTAAGTAGCAAAATCAAAAGGGCTCTGGCTAGTTTCCATGGCATCATTACAACCTGCTGGAGAATTTAAGGTAGTTCAGTTTTAAAACTGAGATAATTCGCAAGCAGTTTTAGTAAATAGTACAAAGTTATCTCTTATGCACTTTGCCCAGTTTCCTCTAGTGATAACAGCAATAGTAGACCAATAATCAGCATATTGATTGACATGGATACAATCCAATGATCTTATTCAGATTCCCTAGTTTTACTTGTTCTTGCACACAAATGCATATGTGTGTGTATTGTATGTATGTGTGGTTGTGTATATATTAAATTCTATACAGTTTTATCATCTTGTAGGTCTATGTATCCACCACTACAGTCTATGTACTAAACCCACTTTATAAACACAACCACCTCCCTCCTGTCCTTAAACAACCATAAATCTCTTCCTTATTTCCATATTTTGCCATTTCAATAATGTTATATAAATGGAATCAGACACTAGTTAATTAAAAAAAAACATACACTTTATTTTTAGAGCAGTTTTAGATTCACAGCAAAATGGAGCAGAAAGTTCAGAGAGTTCACATCTACTTCCTGCCCCCACACATGCACAGCCTTCCCCGGTACCAACATGCCCCACATATGGTACAACTGATGAAGCTACACTGATACATTATTTTCACCTGAAGTCTGTAGTTTATATATAAGTTTATAGTTTATATTAAAATTTTTTTTTTTTTTAGGCCCTGGCCAGTTGGCTCAGCGGTAGTGCGTCGGCGTGCGGGGTACCCGGGTTCGATTCCTGGCCAGGGCACATAGGAGAAGCACCCATTTGCTTCTCCACCCCCCCTCCTTCCTCTCTGTCTCTCTCTTCCCCTCCCGCAGCCAAGGTTCCACTGGAGCAAAGATGGCCCAGGTGCTGGGGATGGCTCCTTGGCCTCTGCCCCAGGCGCTAGAGTGGCTCTGGTCGCGGCAGAGTGACGCCCCGGAGGGGCAGAGCATCGCCCCCTGGTGGGTAGAGTGTCGCCCCTGGTGGGCTTGCTGGATGGATCCCGGTCGGGCGCATGCGGGAGTCTGTCTGACTGTCTCTCCCCATTTCCAGCTTCAGAAAAATACAAAAAAATTTTTTTTATTAATTTTACTAGGGTGAGATCAATAAATCAGGGTACATATGTTCAAAGAAAACATGTCCAGGTTATCCTGTCGATCAATTATGATGTCCCACCTACGTATGGAATAATGCAGTTCTTGGTTTTTTCTGATTTACTTATTTCACTCCGTATAATGTTATCAAGATCCCACCATTTTGTTGTAAATGATCCGATGCCATCATTTCTTACGGCTGAGTGGTATTCCATAGTGTATATGTGCCATACCTTCTTTATCCAGTCTTCTATTGAAAGGCTTTTTGTTTGTTTCCATGTCTTGGCCACTGTGAACAATGCTGCAATGAACATGAGGCTGCATGTGTCTTTAAGTATCAATGTTTCTGAGTTTTTGGGGTATATACCCAGTAGAGAGATTGCTGGGTCATAAGGTAGTTCTATTTTCAGTTTTTTGAGGAACCACCATACTTTCTTCCATAATGGTTGTACTACTTTACATTCCCACCAACAGTAAATGAGAGTTCCTTTTTCTCCACAGCCTCTCCAACATTTGCTATTACCTGTCTTGTTAATAATAGCTAATCTCACAGGTGTGAGGTGGTATCTCATTGCAGTTTTGATTTGCATTTCTCTATTAACTAATGAAGATGAGCATCTTTTCATATATCTGTTGGCCATTTGTATTTCTCCCTGAGAGAAGTGTCTGTTCATGTCCTCTTCTCATTTTTTTTATTGGATTGTTTGTTTGTTTGTTGTTGAGTTTTATGAGTTCTTTGTATATTTTGGATATTAGGCCCTTATCTGAGCTGTTGTTTGAAAATATCATTTCCCATTTAGTTGGCTGTCTGTTTATTTTGTTGTCAGTTTCTCTTGCTGAGCAAAAACTTCTTAGTCTTATATAGTTCCTTTCATTTATTTTTGCCTTCACTTCCCTTGCCTTTGGGGTTAAATTCATAAAATGCTCTTTAAAACCAAGGTCCATGAGTTTAGAACCTATGTCTTCTTCTATATACTTTATTGTTTCAGGTTTTATATTTAAGTATTTGATCCGTTTTGAATTAATTTTAGTACAAGGGGACAAACTGTAGTCCAGTTTCATTCTTTTGCATGTAGCTTTCCAGTTTTCCCAGCACCATTTGTTGAAGAGGCTTTCTTTTCTCCATTGTGTGCTGTTGGCCCCTTTATCAAAAATTATTTGACCATATATGTGTGGTTTCATTTCTGGACTTTCTATTCTGTTCCATTGGTCTGAGTGTCTATTTTTCTGCCAATACCATACTGTTTTGATTGTCATGGCTCTATAATATAGTTTGAAGTCAGGCATTATAAAGCTTTATTCTTTTTCTTTAGGATTGCTTTGGCTATTCGGGGTTTTTTATAGTTCCATATAAATCTGATGATTTTTTGCTCTATTTCTTTAAAAAACGTCATTGGAAGTTTGATGGGAATTGCATTAAATTTTTATATTGCTTTGGGTAATATGGCCATCTTGAGTATATTTATTCTTTCTATCCAAGAACAAGGAATATTCTTTCATCTCATTGTATCTTTTTTGATTTCCCTTAACAATGCTTTGTAGTTTTCATTATATAGGTTCTTTACATTTTTTGTTATGTTTATTCCTAGGTATTTTTGTTGTTGTTGTTGCAATCGTGAAGGGGATTATTTTTTTGAGTCCGTTCTTGAATGTTTCATTGTTGGCATATAGAAAGGCTATGGACTTTTGTATGTTAATTTTGTATCCTGTGACCTTACTATATTGGCTTCTTGTTTCTAGTAGTCTTTTTGTAGATTCTTTGGGGTTTTCGATGTATAGAATCATGTCATCTGCAAAAAGTGATACCTTTACTTCTTCTTTTCTGATATGGATGCCTTTTATTTCTTTGTCTTGTCTGATTGCTCTGGCTAGAACCTCTGGCACCACATTAAATAAGTGTGGAGAGAGTGGACAACCCTGTCTTGTTCCTGATTTAAGGGGGAAAGACTTCAGTTTTGTGCCATTTAATATGATGTCAGCTGATGGTTTATCATATATGGCTTTTATCATGTTGAGATATTTTCCTTCTATACCCATTTTGTTGAGAGTCTTAAACATAAAATTGTGTTGTATTTTATCGAATGCCTTTCTGCATCTATTGATAAGATCATGTGGTTTTTGTTCTTTGTTTTGTTGATATGGTGTATTACGTTAACCGTTTTACGTATGTTGAACCATCCTTGAAATTCTGGAATGAATCCCACTGGATCGTGATGTATTATTTTTTTAATATGTTGTTGTATTCTATTTGCTAGTATTTTGTTTAGTATTTTAGCATCTGTATTCATTAGAGATATTGGTCTATAATTTTCTTTTTTTGTGCCGTCCTTGCCCGGTTTTGGTATGAGGGTTATGTTGGCCTCATAAAATGTGTTTGGAAGTATTGCTTCTTCTTCAATTTTTTGAAAGACTTTGAGTAGAATAGAAACCAATTCTTTGAATGTTTGATAGAATTCACTAGTATAACCGTCTGGGCCTGGACTTTTATTTTTGGGGAGGTTTTTAATAGTTTTTTCTATTTCTTCCATATTAATTGGTCTGTTTAGGCTTTCTGCTTCTTCTTGGCTCAGTCTAGGAAGGTTGTATTGTTCTAGGAATTTATCCATTTCTTCCAGATTGTTGAATTTAGTGGCATAAAGTTTTTCATAATATTCTACAATAATTCTTTGTATATTTATGATATCCGTGGTGATTTCTCCTCTTTCACTTTGGATTTTGTTTATATGAGTCCTTTCTGTTTTTTCCTTGGTAAGTCTTGCCAAGGGTTTGTCAATTTTGTTGATCTTTTCAAAGAACCAGCTCTTTGTTCTATTAATTTTTCCTATAGTTTTTCTGTCTTCTATTTTATTTATTTCTGCTCTGATTTTTATTATCTCCTTTCTTCGGCTGGTTTTGGGTTGTCTTTATTCTTATTTTTCCAGTTCCTTAAGGTGTGAAGTTAAGTGGTTTACTTGGGCTCTCTCTTGTTTGTTCATATATGCCTGAAGGGATATGAGCTTCCCTCTTATCACTGCTTTTGCTGCATCCTAGAGATTCTGATATGTTGTATTGTCATTTTCATTTGTCTGTATATATCTTTTGATCTCTGCGCTTATTTCTTCTTTGACACATTCATTTTTTAAAAGTATGTTGTTTAGCCCTGGCTGGTTGGCTCAGTGTTAGAGCATCGGCCTGGAGTGCAGGAGTCCCGTGTTTGATTCCCAGCCAGGGCACACAGGAGAAGCGCCTATCTGCTTCTCCACCCCTCTCCCTCTCCTTCCTCTCTGTCTCTCTTTTCCCCTCCCGCAGCTGAGGCTCCATTGGAGCAAAGATGGCCCAGGCGCTGAGGATGGCTCTGTGGCCTCTGCCTCAGGCACTAGATTGGCTCTGGATGCAACAGAGTGATGCTCCAGAGGGGCAAAGCATCACCCCCTGGTGGGCATGCCGGGTGGATCCCGGTCTGGCGCATGCAGGAGTCTGTCTGACTGCCTCCCCATTTCCAGCTCCGGAAAAATGCAAAAAAAAAAAAAAAAAAAGTATGTTGTTTAGTTTTCACATTTTTGTGGAATTTTTTTCCTCTTTTTTGCAGTTGAATTCTAGTTTCAAGGCTTTATGATCAGAAAATATGCTTGGTACAACTTCGATTTTTCTGAATTTGTTGATGTTATTTTTGTGTCCGAACATATGGTCAATTCTTGAGAATGATCCATGTACACTGGAGAAAAATATATACTCTGTCTCTCTGGGATGAAATGTCCTGTAGATGTCTATCATATCCAGGTGCTCTAGTGTTTTGTTTAAGGCCAATATATCCTTATTGATTCTCTGTTTGGATGATCGATCTAGAGCTGTCAGCGGTGCATTGAGGTCTCCAAGTATGATTGTATTTTTGTCAGTTTTTGTTTTAAGGTTAATAAGTAGCTGTCTTATATATTTTGGTGCTTCTTTGTTTGGTGCATATATATTAAGAATTGTTATGTCTTCTTGATTCAGCGTCCTCTTAATCATTATGAAATGACCATTTTTGTCTCTGAGTACTTTTGCTGTCTTGTAGTCAGCATTATCAGATATGAACATTGCTACGCCTGCTTTTTTTTGGATGTTATTTGCTTGGAGTATTGTTTTCCAGCCTTTCACTTTGAATTTGTTTTTATCCTTGTTGCTTAGATGAGTTTCTTGTAGGCAGCATACAGCTGGATTTTCTTTTCTAATCCATTCTGCTACTCTGCCTTTTTATTGGTGAGTTTAATCTGTTTACGTTTAGTGTAATTATTGACACTTGTGAGTTCCCTATTGCCATTTTATATCTTGCTTTCTGTTAGTTTTGTGTCTTGTTTGATTCTTCTCTTTTGTTTTTCTATCCTTTGTTTTTGTTTGGTTGTATTCTATACTTCTTTCCTCTGTTGCTACCTTTTTTAAATCATGTGCTTTTATGGTGGTTTTTTCAAGAGTGGTTACCATTAAGTAATGAAAAGGGTTCCTACCCTGTTCATTGTAATACAATATCTTGTGAGTACTTCTGTACTCCATCGTCCTTTGGTACTGTTAATTTCCATCCTCCTCCCCCTTTTCTTTTGTTTGTTTTTGTTGTCACAGTTTAAATTTGTTATATAGTTTTCTTGGTGGAGCTTTTACTTGTGGTTTTGTTTTGTTTTGTACTTTGTATCTGGTTGGAAAACCCTCTTTAGTAATGCCTGGAGTGGGGGTTTTCTGCTGAAAAATTCCCTCATCTTTTCTGCATCTGTGAATGTTTTTATTTCTCCTTCGTATTTGAAGGATAGCTTTGATGGGTGTAGTATTCTTGGCTGAAAGTTCCTCTCTCTCAGGACTTTAAATATTGGGGTCCACTCTCTTCTACCTTGCAGCGTTTCTGTTGAGAAATTCGATGATAATCTAATGGGCCTTCCTTTATATGTTGTATTCTTCTTTTCCCTTGCTGCCTTGAGAATTTTTTCTTTGTCTTTGGTTTGTGCCAATTTCATTATGATGTGCCTTGAGTACGTTTTTTGGGGTTAAGAAAACTCGGAGTTCTGTTTGCTTCTTGAATTTTAGGCTTTAGTTCTTTCCACAGGCTTGGGAAGTTCTCATCTATTATTTTTTTGGGTATGTTCTCCATTCCATTTTCTCTCTCTTCTCCCTCTGATATACCTATTATTCTTATGTTATTCTCTTTGATGGAGTCAGACAATTCCTGTAGGGTTATCTCATTTTTTAAAATTTTTGAGTCTCTTTCTTCTTTTCTCTGTTGTGCTTCAAATTGCTTGTCTTCTATTTCACTAATCCTACCTTCTATCTGGCCTGTTCTCTTAGCTAAGCTTGTTACCTCATTTTTCAGCTCATGAATTGAGTCTTCCATCTCTGTTTGATTTTTTTTTTTTTGTTTTTATATTTTTCCAAAGTTGGAAATGGGGAGGCAGTCAGACAGACTCCTGCATGTGCCCGACCGGGATCCACCCGGCATGCCTACCAGGGGGCGATGCTTTGTCCATCTTGGGGTGTCGCTCCGCTGCAATCAGAGCCATTCTAGTGCCTGAGGCAGAGGCCACAGAGCCATCCTCAGCGCCCGGGCAAACTTTGCTCCAATGGAGCCTTGACTGCGGGAGGTGAAGAGAGAGACAGAGAGGAAGGAGGGGGAGTGGAGAAGCAGATGCACGCTTCTCCTGTGTGCCCTGGCCAGGAATCGAACCAGGGACTCTTGCATGCCAGGCCGATTCTTTACGACTGAGCTAACCAGACAGAGCCTGATTTGTTTTTATAGTTTCAGTTTCCTTGGTAATATATTCTTTGTGTTCGTTGAGTTTTTTTCTGAGCTCCCTAAATTGCCTTTCTGTGTTTTCTTGTATATCTCTGAGTATTTTTAGGATTTCTATTTTAAATTCTCTGTCATTTAGCTCCAAGTTTTCCAATATATTAAATTTTTTCTCCATAGATTTTTCCTCATTTATCTGTGCTAACTCTCTGTCTTTTGTGTCCATGATATTCTATTTCCTTTTCCTTAATGGCATCTGAGGGTGGTTTTGTTGGTAGTGCTAATGAGAATTAATAAAGAATAAAAAGTAAAAAAAATAAAAAAATAAAAATAAATTATTTCCCCCCTTTTTTTTTCACTCCTCTCCTCTCCCCTCCTTCTTGGGAAAATCTTGTGGTGAACTGTGAATTATATTGTGCTAAATAGAACAAAAACTACCTATAATGGAGGTTTGAGTTTGGGAGAAGTGATAAAGGGGCAAAAAAAGGGGGTATGGACCCACAAAATGCAAAAAAGAAAAAAATTTGGGTCAAGAATAAAATGATTTGCTTTTATGTGATGGTTAACTAAGAGATATAATGAGAGGAATAAGAGGGAAACAGGAAAAATGGAAAAAAATTTTAAAAATTACTATTGTATTTAGTGGAGCAAAAACTAGATAAAATGGAGAGCCAGGGTTGGGAGCACTACTAGTGAGTTAAAAAAGCAAAGTAAAAATCCCTCAATGCGCCACAAAGAAAAATTTGAGTCCCAAATAAAATAATTTGTTCGTGATTGAGGATTTAATGAGAGGAAAAGTAAAGGAGAAAAGAAGAAACTAATATAGAGGGAGAAAAAAAGAAAGAGGAAAACACAAAAAGAAGAAAAAAGGAAAAAGAACAAAAGAGAGAGAGAGAGTTAAGGGTTTTGGAGTGCAACCGTCATAGAGAGAAAGGAAGAGGAAAGGAAAGATAATGAGAAATGTAACACTTATGGGTAGTGTAATTCAAGGAGAGAAAAGAGTAAGACTGGCAGAGAATTAAACGACCAAATTGGGAAAGGAACAAAATTATCAAGACAAGAAGATAAGAGAAACAAATGAACAAATATAATAAAATGGGAAAGGTTATAAAGTCTGTGGATTATTCTGGATTTTGAGAGGTTATCTTCTTGCTCTTTCTTTTCTCTCCCTCTTCCTGGTTGGTGACTCTGTACCCCAGGTTCTGCCCCTGTGGCATGTTTAGGTAGAGATTTGCAGTTGATAAGTCTCTATGGCGATGTCATATATTGGGCTTCAGTCTCGTTGGCAGTTGAGGCTCATTAACATTTGCAGGCTCCGATAATGAGAGAGTCAGTTTTCCCGGAGCCTCTCTCCTAGTCTTTCCTTCCCGAATTAGCAGCCTGATGATCCAGCTATGGGGTTGCTGCTGCCTCTGCCTTTGCGTTTAGTGTGGAACTGCTGGAGGCTCCAAGGATAGATTTTTCTGTCTCTGGTTAAAGATCTTTTTGAATTTTTGGGGAGATTTATTGGTATCGCTCCTTATGGCGCCATTTCTCTGACGTCACTCTATATTAAAAATTTTTTTAAACATTTTACTCATTTTAGAGAGGAGAGAGAAAGAGAGAAAGGAGGCAGGAGCAGGAAGCCCAGAGTTCCAGGTCAACACTTTATCCACTGCTCTACCATAGGTCAGGCTCATAGTTTATATTTTTTATATAAGATTCACTTTTGGTATATATTCTCTAAGTTTTGACAATTGTATAATGATATATAGCTATCATTATACAGTGTGTCTGTAAAGTCATGGGGCACTTTTGACCGGTCACAGGAAAGCAACAAAACATGATAGAAATGTGAAATCTGCACCAAATAAAAGGAAACCCCTCCCAGTTTCTGTAGGATGATGTGGTAGCATGTGTGCATGTTCAGA
Organism: Saccopteryx leptura; assembly: GCF_036850995.1. Classification (NCBI taxonomy): domain Eukaryota; kingdom Metazoa; phylum Chordata; class Mammalia; order Chiroptera; family Emballonuridae; genus Saccopteryx; species Saccopteryx leptura. The sequence goes on from NC_089507.1 coordinate 66,499,683, forward strand.
TGATGATGTAACACCGTGTATACAGCAGAGCAGCCCACAGCCATGCCAGTTGAGATGTGGACGGTACAGAGGAAAGTTCAGTGTGTTCTGTGGCTCACTAAATTCGAATCCATGACCAAAGTGCAACGTGAATATCGGTGCATTTATAATGAAGCGCCACCACATAGGAATAACATTACTTGGTGGGATAAGCAGTTGAAGGAAACCGGCAGTTTGGTGGAGAAACCCCGTTCTGGTAGGCCATCAGTCATTGACGAGTCTGTAGAGGCTATATGGGATAGCTACCTAAGGAGCCCTAAAAAAATCTGTGCATGAGCCCACATCGAACTGCACTGAATAGGGGTGAAACTGGTAGAGTTTTCCTTTTATTTGGTGCACATTTCACATTTCTATCGTCGTTTGTTGCTTTCCTGTGACCGGTCAAAAGTGCACCATGAATTTACGGATACACTGTAGTATTACACAAAATAGTTCCACTGTCCTAAAAATCCTATTTATTCCTCTGCCCCTTTAACCTCTTTAACCATTGGTCTTTTTCCTGTCTCCATAGTTCTGCTTTTTCCAGAATGTTATACAGTTGGGATCATACATATCACACTTGGGTTTTGGAATTGGCTGTTCTTTTTGTTTTTTGTTTTTGTTTTTGTTTGTTTTTTTTTTACATTGTATAATTTGCTGAAAATTTATCCAAGTTGTTGCATTTATTTATATGATATAAATAGTTTTAGGTCCTTGTGATTATTTTTATTAGGGTCCCTAGATAGATATCTCACCAGTCATAAAACACACATAGTTTATATCAACATGTCAAGAATGTCGCAAACATTTAGAATCAAAAAAGTGAAAATTTAAGAAATTCTATGTATCAGTCACAAATTATTTAAACTGTAGCACTGTGTAGCAACCTAACTTTCTCTCTTTATACTTTAGATATACTTTATTAGCTGGCAAACCTTTGAGTCAGAAGTCTGAGAAATGTTAGACAGGATTTGCTATTAAATTTTTAAATTGTTTCTCTAAACATTTTTTTATTTTATTGCTGGTAGTATCCCATGATATGGGTTGTGCCACAATTTATTTAACTATTCAGCTACTGAAGGGCATCTGGACTGATGGCAGTATTTGGCTATTTTGAGTAAATAAATCTGCCAGACACATTCATCGGCAGGTTTTTGTGTGAATGTAATTTTCACATCTTTGGGATAAAGGCCCTGGAGTACAGTTGTTGGGCTGTATTGTAGTGAGTGTTGAATTTTACAAGGAACTTCCCAAATGTTTTCCAGAATGGCTGCATCATTTTCCTATCCCACCAGCCATGCCTCAGTGGTTCAGTTTCTGGACATGGCCTCGCCAGCCTTTGGTGTAGTCATTTATTTTATCCATTCTGCTACGTCTGTAGTGAAATGACATTGCAGTTTATATTTGCATTTCTCTAATGGCTAAAGATGTTGAACATCGTTTCATGTGCTTATTTGCCAGCTGCATATCCTTTATAGAAATTCATATCCTGAACTTCTATAGAGCAAAAATTTAAAAGTTTGATGAGGTCCAATTTACCCGTTTTCTTTTTATCAATTGTGCTTCTGGTACCAATTCTAAGAACTCCACCTTGCTCTAGATTTCAAAGAATTTCTCTTACGTACTTTTCTTTCTCCAAAAAGCTTTACAGTTTCAGGTTTTATATTTAAGTTTATGACCTATTTTGAGTTAAGTTTTATATAAGGTGTAAAATTTAAATTTAGGTTGTTTTTTGGGGGAGGCTATGGATGTTTAATTACTGTATGATCATTTGCTGGAAAGGCTATCCTTTCTTCATTGAATTGTTTCTGTAGCTTTGTCAAAAATAAATTATTTTCATTTTCAATTTTTCTTCAATGAAACTTTAGTTTTATTGATCAATGTGTTTATTACTAAGGTAGATTGTTTTGGGGATCTAATTTGATGACTGCGTGTACTTTATTTAAAAAAAAATTATTAAGTGATTGGCAGGAGGCAGGGAGGCAGACACAGACTCCTGCATGTGCCTGACCATGATCCACAGGGTAAGTCCCTTACAGGGCTTTGCTCTGCCCATCTGGGGCTGCTGTTTCATTGCTCGGCAACTGAGCTATTTCAGCACCATATGCGAGGTCATCCTCAGTACTGGGGCCAAATTGCTCAAACCACTTGAGCCATGGCTGTGGGAGGAGTGGGGGGGAGGAGAGAAAGAGAGAGAGAGAGAGAAAAAAAAATGGGGGGGGGAGAAGGAAGGGGTGGAGAAGCAGATGGTTGCTTCTCCTGTGTGCCCTGATTGGGAATCAAACCAGAGACTTCCACATGCCGAGTGATGCTCTACTGCTGTGCTAACTGGCCAAGGCCAACTGTGTGTACTTTAAACAAATTCACTATAACTTATCAGCAGTTTATGGTCATTCCAGATTTTTCTTATTTTTAAAGAATAAACTGGTAAATTCAAAAGTGAGATAATAAAAATAACTAAAATTTATTGGGTGTTTGTTATTTTGTCAGGTACTATTCTAAATACAGTACTTTCTTTCATATTATTTAATTTGCACAACAACTGTAAGTAGTAGGTACTATCCAACTGTAAGTAGTGGGTACTATCCTTATGTTACAGATAAAGACACTGAAGCATAAGGGAATTAAAGATTATGCAGCTCTTTAGTCAAGATTAAGCACTGCGACTCTGGAGAAAAGACTGTTATTCATAGTACCAGACAAGTTCGTATGGAAGGCTACATATTTATACCTTATAGAAGCCCAGGAAATATTGTTCATGAAATCTATTTTAATGCCATTATGAAAGTTTGCACTTACATTTTATTGACAAGCTGATCCACTATAAGAATAAAAATGTCATTTGAGAACAAAATATGTCTACCTAAAAGAACACATTATTTTCTGAAAGATACTTTTGAATGATATTTAAAGAATTTTGTTTCCTTTGCTACTAGATGAACTTTGCTTTGATAGTATTTACCTTATTCTTATTAATTAAAATTGAAAGAATGAAAGGAAAAGGTTATTACAGTGCCTACTGACCTACTGTTATTTCTCCATGGCTTTGTTTAAATTACACCTTGTATATATAGAAATTGTTGCATTAATCCTTTTATAAGTGAGCATAGATTTTCTTTTTGTTAATACTGAAACAGAACATGACTTTTCCATGAAGCCCTCATCATTTGGGTGTTTAATGAAAAATTTATAAAGTTCTTTATATATATTTAGTGAAAACCCTTGTCAATATTATAAAAATATTGCTTTTTAAATGACTTTTAATAATTTTATTACAGAAATTATTTTTCTTACTGTTATTGTAGTATTTTCACTTCCATTGTTATTGATGTTTGACATTTTTCTTTCTTTTTTTTTTGGCAGAGACAAAGAGAGAGACAGAGAGAGGGACAGACAGACAGAAAGGGAGAGAAATGAGAAGCATCTATTCTTCAATGTGGCATCTTAGTTGTTCATTGAGTGCTTTCTCATATGTGCCCTGACTGGGGGGCTACAGCAGAGCGAGTGACCCCTTGCTCAAGCTAGCAACCTTGGGCTCAAGCAGTGACCTTGGGCTTTAAGCCAGTGAACTTTGGGGTCAAGCCGGTGACCGTGGGTCATGTCTATGATCCCATGGTCAAGCTGTAGACCCTGAGCTCAAGCTGGTGAATCCATGCTCAAGCCAGATGAGCTAAAGCTTCCAGCGACCTCGGGGTTTCAAACCTGGGTCCTTTTCATCCCAGTCCAATGCTCTATCCACTGTGCCACTGCCTGGTCGTCAGGCAACACTTGACATTTTTCTGTTATTGTATATTAGTAGTTGTGGAAGGTTAAATAGTGGGTCCATCAGAACTACTCATGTCCTGATTCTTGGAACCTGTGAGTGTTACCTTATATGGCAAAAGGGACTGTGCAGGTATAAGTGAAGGATCTGGAGATGGGAAGGTTATCGTGCATTATCTGAGCAGGCCATAAATATAATCACAAGAAACTTCATAAAAGACAGGTAGAGCGAGTTTTGTGAAGTAAATGTGATGATGGAAGCAAGAGATTGAAATGCTGAAAGACAGAACTCCTGAGCCGAGAAATGCAGATAGCCTCCAGAGAACAGGAAGAAACGAGAAAATGGACGCTCCCAGAGCCTCCAGAAAAAATTAGCCCTGCCAATGCCTTGGCTTCAGCTCAGTGAAACTGATTTCAGACTTCTAGTGTCCGGACCTGTAAAGGAATACATTTATGTCTTTTTAAAGTATCAAGTTTGTGATTATAGTAACCATAGAAAACTAACTATAGTAATCTTATATACAGTTAGAGTGATGGAATATTGCAAGGTAAGCATAGTCTGATTTGAAACGTGTTGAGGCTGGAAATCCCTGAAATTGAGTTTAAAGTGGTTGATTGTGCCGTTATTTCCCATTTGATACAAATATCTTTATGAAAGTGGCTTGATTTGCCTTTGAGGCCAAGGAAGCCAGTGAGAGGAGAGCCTATGGGATGATATCTAAGGAAAAAGTGGTCATGGCAGGGGCCAGGACAAGCCAAGTGGGACATTTCAAGATCCAGTTTAGGGGAAGGGTTCTTGTTTGACTAGTCTAAGTTTTAAGAAGGAAGACAGCCAAAGCGCAAGGTGATGATGGAGCAGGAAAACAAACGAACAAAAAAGAATGGCAGATGGTGAGTGGAGGGAGAAGTTAGCTAGGCAAGGACGTAAGAATTGGGGTCAGCTAAGATTCACCAGACGAAATAGGGAGCTGATATCAAGTTGGAAAGGCAAGGAGGAGTGGTAAGCAGGAGGATACAAAAACAGAAAAAGGCAAGAGGATGAAAATATTTAATTTGGACTGAGCAACAAGATTGAGTCAGAATTCCCCCTTCTTTAATTAATTGGAAAAGTAGCTCCTGAAGAATTGAAAGCCAGCATCAAGGGCATTAACAGTTGTCTTAATTTTTTTTTTTTTTTTCATTTTTTTTCTGAAGCTGGAAACAGGGAGAGACAGTCAGACAGACTCCCGCATGCGCCCGACCGGGATCCACCCAGCACGCCCACCATGAGGCTACGCTCTGCCACCAGGGGGCGATGCTCTGCCCATCCTGGGCATCGCCATGTTGCGACCAGAGCCACTCTAGCGCCTGAGGCAGAGGCCACAGAGCCATCCCCAGCGCCCAGGCCATCTTTGCTCCAATGGAGCCTTGGCTGCGGGAGGGGAAGAGAGAGACAGAGAGGAAAGTGCGGCGGAGGGGTGGAGAAGCAAATGGGCGCTTCTCCTGTGTGCCCTGGCCGGGAATCGAACCCGGGTCCTCCGCACGCTAGGCCAACGCTCTACCGCTGAGCCAACCGGCCAGGGCCTTTAACAGTTGTCTTAAGAAGAACCTTCCTGTTAATGCTCGTTGGCTCCTCTGCGGCTGCCTTTGTTGCTGCTGCACATCAGGTTGCCTATGTGGCCAGTTATTTGTCCCAGTAAAAGAACACGAAGATGAATATCGATTGAGATGTTATTAGAATGGGAAAAAAAATAGATTATACCACAAGCTGTGCTTGCACTGGAGATTGGGAAAAGGAAATGTGAAATGAATGCCATGATGGAATATGTCATTCTCATAGAATTTTAACCAAAGACACCAATTTTTATTTATTTATTCATTTTAGAGAGGAGAAAGAGAGAGAGAGAGAGAGAGAGAGAGAGAGAGAAGGCAAGAGGAGCAGGAAGCATCAACTCCCATATGCGCCTTGACCAGGCAAGCCCAGGGTTTCAAACCAGCAACCTCAGTGTTCCAGGTTGATGCTTTATCCACTGTACCACCACAGGTCAGGCAAGACACCAATTTTTTGACCAGGTTAGCCTTTACTTTATTTATAGAAACTTTCCAAGTATGTTGTCTTTCCAATGGTGTCTTGCTTGGTGCTCTTCTGGTGGTGACATAACATTGGTTCTACAGAATTGTGTGGTGTTTTTTTCTGTTTGTTTATTTATTTATTAAATAATCGCATGCTCTAAGTGTGCATTTTTGCCAAACTTTGCAACAGTTATTTCATACAGTTGCTTAATCTTAAATTACTGTACTCTGTTATGTATTCTGATTTTCAAGGATTATTTTTTGTCTTATCAAAAATATACATTTCAACTTAGCATAAAAAGTGTCTTAGCTTTTTTTTATTTTATCACCAAGGTACACACAGTTCTGTATTTATTAATTCCTTAGTATAGAAAAACAGCTTTGTAAGACTCTACTTATCAAGTCTAGCAAGCATATGCTTTGTATTAATTTTCTTCCTTTTTAAGTTAACATAATCATTATTTTAAAATAGTAAGTTTTTTAATAGCTTTTTGGAATTTAACATATTTTTTCTCATTCAATTCCTAATGCTCTGTTTACGGCAGAAATATCTGTAACATGAAGACCTATAAAAAAGTTTTGAAAGGATTTCTGTCTCCTAAAGTAGCAAGACAAGGTTATTTTTATTAGAATAGACAAATCAGTGAATGGTAGGCATGCACCTAATGGTTATTAGAGCTCAGGATCATAAAATATAGTTGCATTACAATTTGTGTATATTTTTTATCAAGATGAAAATAATGGCCTTACTTGGGTTATTTTTTTATTGTTTATCAAATCTTATATATAAAAGGATGGAAATATATCTTTAAAAATTTCTAAGGAAAATATTTCTCCCAATCTAAGACAATTGTAGAATGGATATATATTTCTAAAAAGTTTTTGAAAGAAAGAAAAAATTCTAGAATTAAAAGTGAGCTGGTCTTTAAGACCTCATTGATATTTAGAATAGATTATTACTAAGAAAGGCAGACATAGTTAGTACTGTTTTCATCTACTAGTTTGCTTTTGATTCAGTTATGTGCACTTTTTAAAAAAGTTGATTTTTAGAGAGAAGAAAGGAGAGAGAGACAGAAACATCAATCTGTTTCTGTGTGCCCTGACTAGGGATCGAGCAGGCAACCCTTCCATATCAGGATCATGCTCCAACCAGCCAAGCTACACAGTCAGGACAGTTATGTGTTGTTTTTTTTTATTGACAGTGTAACGTTTAAGTTTAAATCAAATCAGCTTGTTGCTTTTAAATATATACAAAGATACATATTTTTTTCTCTTTTTGGTTATACATATGTCCATGCATTTTAAAACTTTCTGAATGGCCTATGTGTAAATTTTTGTTTTTATAAACCTGAAATTATATATACAAATTTTAGTGTGTGTCAAGAACTTGTTCCATACAACTGTGATATTGAGCAATAATATGAATAACTTTTGAAATTATATAAACTATGCTAAATAATTTGTATTGAGAGTTAGTACCACTATATAATACCTTTTTCCTTGTATTATATCATTTAAATACCAGATTCATTAAAAAAAAAAGACTCACCAGACAAACTAGAAATAACTCAAGGTTTATTTTGCTTTGGTTGCTTAGCAAACACTATAAATTATGTCAAAAGAGAAGTACAGAGATAGGTGTATGCAGTTACCTGATGTCTGCCTTGTTCCTTAAGGAGCTGCCTAGATACTGTGATCAATGCTGCCTATGGGGAAAGTGAAAACCACCAGTTCAGAGGATTCAGGAAACCTTAGGCTCTTCTCTTCCTTTAAATAACTAGTCCAGGGGTGGAGACACACGTCAGTGGTTTAGTGCTGCTAGTAAAGGCATTCCTCCCTGTGCCTCAGTCACATATCCCTACGTTTTGTTGCATTCTGGGCTACAAATGCAACAAACTGGGCATGCTCTTCCACATAATCTTTCCAAGTGTTACAGAATGATATTTAATAAAAATTTTACTTCACATTCTCATTTTCTTAATAATTGTGCTTATGTTGTAGTAGCTTTTCTCCTTTATTCCCTCCCCCCCCCCTCTGGAAGGGAAGAGGATCCACTCATTTTTGAACTTGTCTCATGTTCTTGTCAGATAAAAAGGGAAAGTAGAAAGCCCTCTATTACTGGGTGAAGAGGAAGAAGAAGTGAGCAAGGGTGAACAAGGGTATCCTGTCTATTCCTTCCCAGGTGTAGCCCAGGAAACCCTCCAGCCCCTTCTCAAATTCTGCGTGGCACCAAAGCGACATGGCTCTGTCCTGGTGGGGGATTAGACCTGGCTGAAGAGTGTGGTGGACCTGAAGGCAAAACACCTTCAAAGGTGATGCAGAGGAAGCCGCCTGAATTACTGGGCTTTTCATGGGGATAAAGACATGTACTGTAGCCTGAAGAGCCTTGTGGTTTGAGCAGGGAGGCTGCAGAGTGTGAGGTTTAGGATACTAAATATACTTTGCACGATCAGCCATGTGTTAGTGGATACCAGCGCAGCAGACATAGGGGATCATAAGGAATGTTTTCAAGGAGAGGTGAAGGTCAGAAAAGCAGGAATCGGTGTACATTGGATGTCCCTTACAACAATGCCACAACTTCAAGATTTAGATCAAGCAGGAAAGGGAGAATCTAAATACATGATCCCTGAGACCACATCCCTGATGACTAATCTGAAAAAAAGCTGGGTTAATCTTAAAGAAAAGACAGATATACCTTAAATGGACAAATAAAAGGTTTTCTTTTCTTTTTCTCCTCCTCCTCTTGCTTCTTTTTGCTACAGTCCAGGAATGGGGTCTCAAAACAGGGTGACTTTGGGATTAAACTAAATTTACATTAAAATTTTCTTTTACACATTTGAATTAGGCAGTGCACATTTTGACCCTCTTCACCCATGATTAAACCTTTAATTTGTGCTTTTAAATCTACTCCCTCTGGGCTTCAGAACTATATGTGTTACTCTGTCTCCTTATCCACAAACGCTTCCTAAGAACTTCTTTGTTATTGCAAAGATTGGTTATTATTGACTTCATACTTGCCAAACTTAATGACCTCTTTGTAGTCTTTATTCTATATGACTTTTGTATTGTCCTCAGATTCCTCCTTATTTATACCCTGCTGTGTGTTATATACTGGGGTCTGAGCCCTGTGGACTGTGATTCTGGTCTCCTGTATGACTCACTCAAGGCTGGGTTTGGACAATGGGAGGTAAAAACTGAAGATGGTAAGGGGACCTTTCTGCTAACTCCAATATCTGAATCGTTCCTGGGTCTGCTTTGATTGTTTTTTATTTTATTTTTTTATTCTCTTGATATTTAGATGCATTTTATTGTCATCTCAAAGGTTTCTAAATTTTGATTGTTACATTATGTTACAATGGACGGTTCAGTGTCTTCTGTCTCCAACCTCAATCGTATGTTTCTGAGTGATTGCACAGTATTTGCACCCTATACTCCTACCTATTCATTTAGCCAATAAACATTTCAGAACAGACTTGAAATGTTTATTGGCTAAATGAATAGGTAGAAGTATAGGGTGAGGTAATAAAGACTTTCCTTCCAAGGGAATGGGAATGATCAGCATCATCATTTTGCCAAGATCCTGATATCTTGCTGAGAATCACTTTCTGTAAGTGTTACTTGAGAAATGGCTTATTCCCGGGTGTATTGACGCAGAAAAAAAGATGAGAAGCTTCACTCTCGGGGAAACAGAGCTTCTACACAGATCTGCTTCTTTTTTTTCTCTTTTAAAGATTTTATTTATTGATTTGAGAGAAAACAAAAGAGAGAGAGAAAGGGGATGTAGCAGCAAGAAGCAGTTCCTTCTCACATGTGCGTTGACTGGGCAAGCCTGGAGCTTTGAACCAGTGACCTCAGCATTTTGGGTCAACACTTTACACACTTTGCCACGTCAGGGCAGGTAGAATCTGCTTCTTAACCCTGGGAAGAAACAGTACTGGAGTGAAATTTAAAGTACATCTAGAAATAGTACAAGTGTAGAGACAGTGCTTCTCAAACTTTTCCTCTTAAGTATCCATCAGGGCCGAGGATGGTAAGTTTGTGCACTGACTGTATCTGGACCTGAGCTGGAGGTGATGGTGGTCGGGATCAGGTGTAAGATGAGATTTATCTTTAGAATTAATTTAAATGTGAATTATATTCTGCTCATGTGTTTGTTTTAGTAGGAAAGTCTTCTCTTTGGATAGAGTTGGCTTGCTCGGTGTATGATGTAGATTTTCCTCTGTGACTTTGTACCCACTGGGGCTCTCTTCCCAGCAGCTGCTTGACATTCTCCATGCTTCTTCCTTGGAAAGTGCAGCCCTGAGTCCAACCTGCTGGTAGTGGAGCTCCTTCTAAGGGAACCTGTTGACAGAGGAAGATAGCTGGAGGACACTTAGTGGGTAATGGGAGCAGGAGAGGACCAGTGGTCGTGGGGAGGGGAGAAGTCACTGAAAGGTTAGGGTGGGAATACCTTTGGAATTTTCCTTTGGCTTGTCCTAAAATCTTAGAAGTTGGGGTAGTATTGATTTTGATTACCATGAACCACACTTTTCCCTTCAATAATTCTAAATGGCTCTGTCTTTCTGTTATAGAACTGTCAGCAAGAGAAAATCTGACTTTGCTAAATAACCATGTGTCTTGTCCCAAACCACAACTGCAGATATATCTTCAGCTTCACCGTCTGCTTAAACACTGTACCATGGCCCCAGAGGATGAAAGTTACATACCTGTTTCTTTAGTAAGGTTGACATTCCTCTCAGTGCAATACACCTTTGCTCCTACCAGACATATGCAGTCTCACTTAGGAGACAAGTGCTGAGATGAGGGAAATAGAAGCCTGGAATGCACTATAAATCTGATGTGGAAATTTTGTCACATGTGCATTATTAGCTAAAGTTCAGTTTGAGGCACTTTGGGATGTGATTAATTTTAAAGGCAATGCAGGATGTTGTCTACCAAATTTAGAGGCCCTATGGGTTAAATGAACCTGCCAATTTTTTGATTACTAAGGGGATTTTTAATATAAAGTGGAAGTATAACAGTTAGAGTGGTATATAATACCTTATTTTTTCTAGGGCATAAACTATACTAGGAGTTGAGCTATAGGTTAAATGGCCTTGAGCAGCATAGGTCAAGCTAATAAAAATACATTAAATTCTATCTATCTGTACATTTCCATGTATCATAAGAGTGTGTAGTACCTCTTGAAGAAAGGTTCTTTCTGTCTCTCTGTCTCTCATTTTTAAAAACTATTCCAGATTTCCCTAGCCATAATTTATCACTTACTTATTGAAACTTATATTCTATAACATCTGTAACAATTATTTGGCAATTTGGTCTTGTAATGTGTTATTTTAAAAGTGAGATTTAGATTCTATATTATTGCATAGCTGATATCCTTTCTTCCTAACTGGATGATATGCCTTTAAAGAATAGGAACTATGATTTCCATTCTTGTATTACCCAAATGTCCTAATGTGGTTCTCAATGAATTTGTTATTGAGTTTCTATGATATGGGCACATTTTTTAACCTATAAAGGAAATGGGGTTTCAAAGTATTTAGCAATTACTCAAGGATCCAGGTGTATGTAATTCAATTACTTTCCTCTTCATGAGGAACTACCCATGCCGATTTATTTCATAAACATTATTGCAAATTTAGTTTTTAGAGCACTGAAATGCATGGTGGCAGGGAGAATAGATAAGTTTTTTTTAGTTCACAAAATTAATTTATTTTTCTCTTGGAAACAGAAGAAGACCTACATTTCTCAGTAATCTTTTGCATCTAAATGGTCTGTGTCATGGAGCTCTTCTATTGGAAGGTGGGTGGAAGCGCTAACGTATATCACTTACAGGCCTGGCCATAAAATGTCCCTGTGCAATCTTCCTCATTCTTCCCCCAACCACACACCAGGAAAGGAAGGCTTTTGAGATGGTGGAACACACATGGGAAATCTCCTGACTCTCGAGGTGACCACATGAAGGAGCTCCCAGGAGATCTCCTGGCCTAGAACTTTAGCTCTGGATTTTTATGAGCAAGAAGATTGTATAAAACTGTTGAGATGTTGGGGTTGTCTATCACAAGTTAATGTTAAATAACACATGTTGAAAAATCAGTGCTAGGAATTGAAGGGTTAAGAGCTGCAATTAGAGGAAAGCAAATAAGAGCAGAGAGAGAGAGGGAGACGGGAGCCAAGTAACATGGTCTTTGGCTCGGATGAAGGATGGTATGAAGTGAGATGCTTCCTGAAGTACTCATGGCTATAGGCACTTTAGGAACAGAGGTACAAAATACTTAGTTCAAATCTTTTTAGACTGTAATAATCGATACATATAAAAGAATATAGTGTGATGTTTAATTTTTGAAGCATAACTTGTGAATTCACCACCCTGCCTGAGAATTCAGAACATTCTTGTTATTGTTGAAGCTGCAACAGTATGGATAAATTTTAGAAACATGTTGAGAAAAAAAACAAACAAGTCTCAGAAGATTATCTACTAGATGATAGCATTTTTAAAATAAAGGCATAAAAACCATAACAAAATAATGAGGTATTTAGGCATACATACATGCTTAGTTTTTAAGTTGCTATGTTGTGTTCTTTTGCCCTAAATCTTCAGTGAAAACTTCTTAAATTTTGTTGTTATGTTAGAAGGATAAGTTTGAAATTTAATGAGGAAAGATATACATATATAAAATATCTGCCTATAGTCTTACTTCTCAAAGTGCATTCTGTGGACTATCAGGCTTGGGATGACTTTGAATCTCATTAGGAACACAGAATCTCAGCACCAGATGTTCTGAATCAGAATCTGCGTGGGACAAGATCCCGGGTGAGCTGGATACACGTGAAAGTCTGAGAAGCACGGCCCACAGCACACTCCAGAGTCACTGCTTTCCCCCTTCTCCTGAGTTGGCTCCATACACAGTGTTCATCAGAGAGCTCATCAGTCAGGGAGACAAAAGAAAGGGACAGGACAAATGTCTATTGAGCACCCACTTACAGAACAGACATATCTACGGTTATCTTTTCTTCCCTCATCCCAGATTCTCTGTCGTAATCAGCCTTACAACAGCAGGAGTCAGTGACCTATAGCACTCCCCAAATCACTGTAATTGTTTTTTAGCCTATGTCATAGCATGCTGCCTTCCAGGGAAATACCAGTTAGAGTGCCTGTTATGGGTCGTACTCCCACCTAATGCCATGCTCCCGAAGGGAATCATGTATTATAAGTTGGGCTGGCGTGCAGGAATGATTAAGGTGAAGCACTAATGTGTTCCCTTCTCAAATGGCACCTCTGTCTGTTTGAAATGCGAGATGTGTTTCACACACTAATGAGTGACCTTGCTGGCTGCTAATGCATGCCAGAAAGCATTAATGTGATCCCTTTTTACCGTGCACTGATGGATCCTGTTAGGGATAGGGTTAAAAGATGAGATTAGACATTTGCTTAACTAGATTTAAAAAAAGGACAGTCTCTTTAGGTCTGGAAAATGAGTTGACATGTGCCATTAAATTCATGGCTGTTATCTGTCATAAGCTTTTCTGGGAAGAATTATGAATGCTAAACTTTATTAGAAATATGGCTCAATCTTAATATTGCAAATGTGTTAGAAGACCAGAAGGAATGTAATTGTTTTATCAGAATGACTTTTGTTCATGGAAGTATAATAAATGGGAGAGATAGTTTATGCCATCAGAATTTCCATTTAAGTTGTGAAAATCTAACAAAAACCCTAAAAATGAAATATACCAAAAATAAATCATACTTTAGAATATAAATGAGATTAAAGAATAAACGAGGCAATTTCTCATTAAGCATGGAGAGCATATATACGTTCACCACCACCTCCTCTGAAAGCTTCATAAAATAACAATATAGAGATTTAAAAAGAACTCACAAACTCCAAGTACAAAAAGACTAGGAGAGGGGGACAATACAACAGAATTCGAAATGGGAAAAACCAGATTGTTGTGGTTATCTATTGCTGCATACAAATCTAATATACTGCTCACAAAAATTAGGGGATATTTCAAAATGAATATGAAGCGATAAAATATCCCCCAATTTTTGTGAGCAGTATAAGTTAATGGATTGAAAGGACAACAGTTTTTATACTGCATTTCTGTGGTAAAAATTTGGGCAGGGTTCAGTCAGGTGTTTCCTCCATTCCCTATGGCATTTACTGTGACCCCTTAGGGGTGTTTATCTGGCCACCAGGCTGATCTGGACTATCCAGGATTGCTCTGCACACGCACCTTAGCAGGGGCAGCATGGGGCCCGGGCTCAGCTGGACCAGCCTCCCTCCCCGAGTAGTCTCAGTCAGGCCTTCCTATGCTGCCTTTCCTGCAGGTTGGTTGCGTTGTTCACCTGGCAGCTCAGGGCTTTTAGAGTGAGTGTCCAAGAGACAGGATAGCGAGGCTCACTCTGCTAAGGGCTGGGGTCTGACAACTGCCACAGCTCCATTTGGCCATATTTTATTAGTCAGAGCAGTTGTCTCAATAGAACAAATGAAACAAACACTTACAGCCATCTTTAATCTATTGCTTAGCCATGTGATTGGTAACAGAAGACCAGGAAAATCTAAAAGCCAAGCCAGTGAGGGAAGGACAGAGGTCAGCTGAGGCTGCCACAGAGCCCTGGAAAGGTTGAGGACTCTCAGGTGTTTCTGATTAGGGGTAGAGGAGTGTAAGCAGGACCAGGTACATAAGGCTTGGTTGTAAGTTTGTATAAAAAGAGTTAGACTCCCTCTCACAGTTTTTGAGCCCCTTCTCCATACCTATAGAAGGCAAACGCTTTAATTTCCAGAGAAGTTGAACCAAACAGATTCTGAAGTTGGGCACAACTAAACTCAGTTTTACATTAAAACTTACAAATTGCGCCATAAAATCTGCTTCCCCTCATTTCCTAAATCAGCTCTGATAATACTGGCAGACTCTTAGGTTAAGAGTAATAGGGTTGCTCCTCTTTGGTGTAATTAACCTGTCCTTGAGACAATATTTACAGATGTTTATGATTTGAGGGTCCTCTGAAATGTGCCATCGGATCCGCAGTAATGAGCAGTCAACAATCCCATCTACATAGAGCATCTATCTATTCAGCCTTTGAGTTTCTTACTCTTTTTTTTTTAAAAAAAGATTTTATTTATTGATTCAGAAAGAGAGAGAGAAAAAGGTGGGGGAAGGAGTAGGAAGGATCAACTCGCTTCTCATATGTGCCTTGACTGGGCAAGCCCCAGGTTTCAAACTGGTGGCCTCGGTGTCCCAGGTCGATGCTTTATCCACTGCACCATCATAGGTCAGACTAGTTCTTTACTCTTAAAATGAGCAGACAGTCAAGGATCAATAAACATCAGAGGCAGTTTCTTAAGTTGCAGAGGCCAAACTAAGTAAGTAGAAATAGAGAACATAGAATAAATAACAAATGTAAAGAACAAAGTAAAATAAAAAGACTAATTAATATTCCTAAATAGAAGAGAAAATATATTCTATAAAAAAACAGAAAAGGATATTTAGTAAACAAATTAAAATTCTTTGAAATGAAAACTATGGGATCAGAAATTTGAAATTCAATAGAATAAAAGATGTATTGAGAAATTTTTTGAGTTAAATAATAAAAATGATAATAAATATTTAAGAATTTTAAAGAAAATTAGGAAGTTCAAGAGGTCCTCTATCCAGATAATAAACAGGGAAAACAGGGAAATAAATAATTGGGATGGTAAATCAGGAAAATGTCCCATATCAGAAGGATATGAATTGTCATACTGATAGGGACTACTGAGGGACCACAGCACAAAAGATGAGAAAGGACCCATGCTACAGCATATCATTATGAAATTTCAGAACACTGGGTACAAAGAGAAGCTCCCAAAAGCTTCAAAGGAGAAAAAAAATGACCAGGATTAAAAATTACACACATCTTCTCATGAGCCACACTGGATGCTAGAAGATAATGGAGTAACATATTCAAAATTATGATTGAAATTATTCCAGTTTAGAACTATATGCTCAGCCAAGCTATCAATCAAGTGGGTTAAAAAAAAGGGCATAATGTTTTGAGCTGCTTAAAATATGATAGAATGTATTCAGGGTCTCTAAAATTTGTGAGCGATTATTTTTTCGTTGCGACACCGTTTTTTTGTTAATTTTTTAATTTTTAATTTTTTTACAGGGACAGAGAGAGAGTCAGATAGAGGGATAGATAGGGACAGACAGACAGGAACGGAGAGAGATGAGAAGCATCAATCATCAGTTTTTCGTTGCGACGCCGTAGTTGTTCATTGATTGCTTTCTCATATGTGCCATGACCGCGGGCTTTCAGCAGACTGAGTAACCCCCTGCTCAAGCCAGTGACCTTGGGTCCATGCTAGTGAGTTTTTTGCTCAAGCCAGATGAGCCCGCGCTCAAGCTGGCAACCCCGGGGTCTCGAATCTGGGTCATTCCGCACCCCAGTCCGATGCTCTATCCACTGCGCCACCGCCTGGTCAGGCTATTTTTTCTTTATTATGCATTTCATTCTCTATTAGACTCTAAGGTTCCCAAGGGATAGAATTTTAATTTTTAATTTGTCCTGCATAGCATCTGCATAAGGGAGGCATTTATGAATGGTGTTTATGACCCTGCTGTACTTTGGATTGTGATTCTTTGGAGTGCTGAATATAATAATAGCGTTGCTTTAACACCTGATGTGAAATTTCCTTAGTTGCCATTTCTTGGTACCATATCTAGTATTTATTCTCAGACTTTTTTTTCCACGGTCTGTGTCTTTATAAGAAAGAAGAACTTTTGTTTTCTTATTCTCTCATTTGGTTCAACAGTTTAAAGGATGTTGTCAGTTGCATATTGAGGAAGAAGAGTGGGATACGATGCTCACATTTGTGTTAACAAAATACTTTCAGAGTTGTTGATGATATTGACCTGATAACACCAACTACCAATAAATTAAAGACAGAATTTGCAATTTCCCATTTTAATTACTATCCAGACCAGTAATCGGGTGTTTAATTACTCCCAGTATTATTGTTGGTAATAAAATGTTTACTGCCACCAGTGAATAGGAGCTGTAGTGAATAAGGGAATAGGCTGTTTGGTTTGCTCCGTGGAGGAAGGCGGCTCTGGACCCTAGGGAGTAATGGCTCAAGGAAAACTCAGGGATCTCTGTGGAGCTGAAAATCAGAAAACATTTTCAGCCAGAATTGTCAAACACAACAGAGATGAAGGGGGACAGGAAAGAGAAAGTTTGAATAAGATGAAATATATTTTGGGTTTTGAGAAAACACAGACTTCAGAACTATAAGGAGAAAAACTGGCCTCATGGGCTGAGCAGAAATATTCAGCATCAAAGAATATGGGAAGTCACCCACTAACCAAGGACACCTATTTGTTTCTATTCTGCACATATGTAATAATAAATGTGTGTAATTTCTTCTGCTTGTAGCAAAAGCTATTTATGTTTTCTTTTCTTTTTAAAATTTTATTTAAAAAAAGACATCCCTGGGAGTGGGGTAGACTTGACTTCTCATTGGGATTATTATAGTGGATGTGGCAAAAGTTTCAGACCACTAGCAAGAGTTCAAAAGAGAGACTTCTGAGAGCTCACACACCCTAATGAACATGCAGTCATATGATGGAGGCTTTTCATTACTCACTCTTTCAAAGCAATGCCCAGGCTGATTGCTGCCACTGTGTGTTGACCCCCTGTACTAATCATTGACAAATACTGTGGTATGCGGGGACCTTTCTAAGTGCAAAGACAGGGACATATGGGACCATGAAAAATGTATGCCTTTGTGGTCGAGATACCAATCATCTTCTTCCTATACACGCTCTTTTCTTAGGGAATCTGCCTTTCGCTAATCCTTGGAAGGAGTGGTCCTGTGCATCACATGACTTTATCCTCCTTGCTATGACTGGTTGGACCAGGGATCGATGTCAGACTCAAGCTAAGACTGGGACATGGAGATGGGATACCGTATCTTGATTCACATAAATACTGGCTCCTGTAGATTATGCAAATTTGGGATTTGTAGTCTTGTTGGCCACACACAGTCATGGAGAGAGAGGGAACCAAGGGCAGAAGTAAAGACTAAGCTCATGCTTACATGACTGCTGCTCATGCTTATATGACTTTATTTAGATACTTTGAGAATATAAATTTAAAACACTCTCCATCTCTCATAGCTTGAGTGGGATTCTCCCCTTACAATGGTCAAATCATATTTATTATTTCATTCAACTCTTCTAACCAGCCATAAGGTTGACTCACCTGCTAACCAGTTTAAAAAATGTATGGTTACAGAATGCTTAGTCTACTGCAACTGTACAATTTAATAACTACTTAGATTTCATCTGTTTCCTGTAGAAGTTTGTGAACTGCCTGAATTTTTAAACAAGGAATTTATCCATTTATTTCACATAATAGGTGGTCAATTGCATTTTGTAACTGAGTATTGCCTGAGCTGTGGTAACCTTAGCATATGAGAAATTTGTTTGGCTTAATATTTCAAAAGAACAACATCCCTAGCACTAACTAGTGACATAATTTTCCTCCCAAGTTCTGTTTATATAAAAAACTAGATGTGGCCCTGGCTGGTTGGCTCAGTGGTAGAGTGTTGACCTGGTGTGTGGATGTCCTGGGTTCAATTCCTGGTCAGGGCACACAGGAGAGGCAACCATCAGTTTCTCCCTCCACCCTTCCTCCTCTCTCTCTTCCTCTTCTGCAGCCATGGCTTGATTGATTCAAGCATGTTGGCCCTGGGTGCTGAAGTTGGCATCATTAAGCCTCAGTGGCCGAAAAGAGCTTGGTTTTAAGCATTGGCCCCAGATGGGGGTTGCTGGGTGGAACCCTCTCAAGGTGTATGCGGGAGTCTGTCTCTCCTCCCTCTGTATCTCCTCCCTCTTCCTTAAAAAATTTTTTTTTAAATTATAAAAAAAAGGAAAATAAAACTAGGTGTGTGTATGTTACAGTGTGAGCACCCTCTGAGAAAAACTATGTATTGTGTTAAAGATATCAGGTCCTTTGTGACTCATGAAAGAATTAATTCTAGGGTCACTACCTGCTTCTCAACAACAGGAGTGAGCAGATGGGCCTGGCAGCATGCGTCCGGAAGCCTCTGATTGTTCTGACTCCAACATAGCCATTCTGATTCCAAATGGTGTGTAGGACAAATGGTGGGCTCCTAAGCTTTAAGAATGTTTTGATGAACATGTATCATTGTAAATTTAATGATTTAGCAATTGTTGAGTAAAATCACTTTTAGATAATAAGCTTATCTTTTAGAGTTAATTTTTTGCATTTCCAAATTTTAAAAAAATATGGCTTAGGTAGGAAAATAAGTGTAATATCATTAAAGCTACCTATTTATTGACTTTCCCAAGAAACTTTCTTCTAGCTTTTCCTGTAATACGTTGTAACGTTATCATAATGGAACTATATTCTTTCTTATTTTCCACATGCATTGCTCTGATAATTGGAAAAAGCCAGAACATTTAACTATTGAAATGAGTGACCTTTACATTTAGAGAACTAATTTGTTCAACATAAATATAGAAGCTCTCATTATGTCACTTAAAACATATAAAATTGGCAGTCAATTTACTGTAATATTATTTATTAAAGGAAATTATTAATTAAACTATAGATGCCATCTTTCTTTATGTGTTGTTTTCTTCCTGTCAGTCATATTTTTTGGGGGGGCCTCCCCCTTCCCAAATTTAGTAACAAGTCTTTGATATTTACTTTTGCATTTGGAAATTTAGCACTTTTATACATAAGTAGTAATCAGTACCCAGGAAATTCACAGCAAAGGATCATAATGGATACAGGCTGGAGAGAGGGCACCATTTATTCACCTTTCGGCCCAGGTTCCTTCCAGACTCCCTATTTGAGAACAGCCTCAGGCTTGAGGGAGTTGTTTTTGTTTTCTTCTCTTCCTTTTCTTCTTTCCCCTTTCCCTTCGCCTTCCCCATTCTTACTGCAAATTAAATCAATTTGTACATTTAGAAAGCTGTAGTGCCCTGGAACTGGTTCCTAAATATTTCCTTATGTTCATGTTAGCTTCTCAAGGTAGGTTATTAGCTTGTTTACTTTTCAGCCTAGTTCGTTTTTTGTTTGTTTGTTTGTCTTTTTTTGTTTTTGAGGAGAGGAAAACAGCATTTCTATACAAAAGACAGCCAGTACCTGAACACATTGCTTTGACATCTTCGGCTGTGGGCAGGGACCAATGAGTGCTCTAGGAATCCAATGTCTCTTCCTATGGCCATGAACTGAGGTCTCCAAGATCCCCAGGACCAATAAGCCTCACATCTCTGCTTACTTTGTTTTACCATTAAAAAATGAGGCCTTCCAGGCTATCCATTATTTCAGAAATGCTATCTCCTGCCTGCCTCTCCCTGTCCATTCAAACTTTCCCGCTCTGCCCTTGAGAACCCAGGGTTGGTCTCCTGTAAACTGCTCAACATCCTCCCGCCCTCATGTCACATTCTTGTTCAAGTGACTCCCACGTTTCCTGACTCCACTTCACCTACAGTCCTTCCAGAGGCAGCTGTGTTTTCTCTCATACTCCTGTGAACTTTAGCTCCTGGAGGCCAATAGAGGACCTCTTATTCTTCCTCACTGCCTCCCTTTCCTTCTCTTTGAAAACTCCTAGTTTTTGTTGCTTTGCTTATGGCTTCAGATCTTCCATTACCTTCTCGCAGTGCTGTCCACCCTCCTTCCAGCCTCTTGCTCTCACTGGATGTCCGTGACCACACCTCTCTTCCACGTCTCTTGTTGCTGTACTAGACTCTCAGTTGCTGGGCTTTCTTAGCTCTGAGAATCTCTTCCTCCTCTCCATCTGCCTGCCTTCCTGACTCATGTATATAATTATACCCAAACCTGGTAGCATTGCTAACTAAATGATCCCCACATCTCATTTTCCTCCCTAACTTTGCCTTCCAGCCAGCTAACTCCTAATTCTCACACTCCCACTTGGGTAATTCTAGCTTTTAAAGATTTCATATCAACTGACCCTTTCACATTTTTGCTATTTATGACCTATTAGTGTTCTTTTTACCCAGCTTGGAGTCTATGCTTTGGCACTATAACTATTCCTTTGCTGACATCTTTAACTCTCTTGACCTCTCTCACCATTGTATGGATCTGACCAAACTTCAGCCCTTTGTGAGCTCAGTTATCTGTGTATTTTGGCCGTATACCAGAGCAGCTGCACAGCGCCAGAGGAAAGTCACACAATGCTGACTGTCCTTACTTCAGATATATGACCTCAGATCTCAAAAGCACTGAACACTGTCAAAAAAAGCCTATTTCACTTTTCTAGTAAATTCACCTTCATCCCCCCAGATGACTACTTCATTCCTCCTCTCCCCTTCAGTCCCCAAACACTGCTTTTTCTTTCTTCCTCCCAATTGATGACTTGGCCTTATATTTCCTAGAGAAAACAGATGGAACCAATAAGAAGTACCTCAATTTTGTATCCCCTGCCTGTACCTATAGCCACGCACTCTGCCTTCCTTCCTTTCTCTATTGCTCTTGGTAGCGTTCTCGATCAATTTGCTTTCTCAAATTCTTCTTAGGCTTGCCAGCTTCATTTCTTTAGCACATCTCTAATGGTGGAGTGCCCAGGGTTTATTTTTTCAGCCCTCTAATCTTCTCTGGCTACACCTTGTCAGGAGAGCCTGTGCAGATGGCTCCACAGTTTTACGTCCACCCCTGAACTCTGCCCTGAGCGGCAGCATCATACATCTGACAGCTGACACAACATTTTCGCTTGCGTGTCTTTTAGTCTCTTAAACTAATCATGGTCAAGATAGAACTCCTAGTTTTCTCAAAGAGGAAAATGAAATATTTCTTCTCTCAATCCTTCTGTATATCACAGAATGGTATCATTATCTACCTAGTGGTTGCTTAGGCCAAAAACATGGAAATTAATTTTTTCTTCCTTGGTCAATGTTCATTTCTTAAAGAAATTTTTTATTGAAAAAAATTTTTTTTTGGGTGACACTGGTTAATAAAATCATACAGGTTTCAAGTGCGCAACTCCATAAGACATCACCTGTATATTGCACTGTGTGTTCCCCACCCAAGTTAAGTCCCTCTCCTTCCCCATCTCCCCTATGGCCTCCTCACCTCTCCCCAAGCCCTTTCCCTCCTGCAGTGTCCACACTGCTGTCTGGGTCTTTGAGTCATTCTTTGCTAATCTCTTCTCCCTTTTCACTCAGCCCCCCAACTCCCATCTTCTCTGGCGGCTGTCAGTCTGTTCTCTGTATCCATGAGTCTGTTTCTATTTTTGTTTGTTAGTTTACTACAAATACTACTGATCATATTTGTATCCACCAACAAGTCCAGTTGCCTGTATTTCCAAATTATATCATACATCTGACCACATCTCATAATTTTCAGTGCTATAATCTAGACTGAATTGTCACTATGCTTTAATTAGTGTACAAAAAATTATTCAGGAAGTTAATTAATTGTTTTGTGTTTACTGTCTGCTTCCCCACATTAGCATGTGAACTCTCAGAGGGCAGAGACTTTGTCTGGTTCACTGTTGTGTCCCTAGTACCTGTAACAGCACTTAGTAAGGGGTCAATCAATGTTTCCTCCTAATTATATGTCAGTCTGTGAAATCTATTTTTCAGAGTAATTATTGAACTGTATAGAATATATTAAAAATTTATATTCCTGAAATCTCAACAAGTCCCAGTGCTTCAATTTTTAACAAAGCTAATCAATCATTCTTATGCCTAACTCTCAGCTATAAACTATTCATGTATGTGTGGGGTAGATATATATATCTACCCCACACATACATAAGCTTACTATTATTTTACATAGACAGGTCTTATTATTGATGTAGGTTATTTTTTTCATTTCTTATCTTTTATTGCCTCTCCCTTTCCTATTTTCCCTTATCCTCTATCACTTATTTCTCCTAATCCCAAAGTAATAACTGGCTGTTTTCTTCTGCATACTATTAAAACTAGAAAAACACTGTTGGGCCAACAAGTTTGTAACACGTGTTTTTTAGGTTTGATCGCTTGTATTGGAGCAACACCAGGTATGTACAGTCTATGGAAGGCTTCTGTTCCTTTCCTCAGGGCAGCAGATTGCAAATTGTGGATTGCCTTCCTGCTTGGGAGGGGCCATTGTTTGCTATTGTTTACTGGAGAAAAGGTTATTTCCTTGGCCTGTTTTGCTGGAGAGTGTAGAGAGAGAGAGGGAATGCTGAGGGGCTTGGAGGATGAGATTTGGCTCTGGCCTGTTTGGCTGGGGGGTGCTGAGGATGGTGGGGGGCCTATGAGTCCGATGGGTTCAGAGAGAGAGAGGGAAGAGGTCTTTTCTGCCTGTTTGCTCGTCCACCGTTGCGAGACTTTAATAAATGTGATGGCCCAGCATTTTCTGGCTCCACAGTTCTGTTACCATCTGCACAAATCCAATGTGAATCTGCATGGCCCTGGCTGTGGCCCCTGACCTTACAAACACATATTAATATGTTATATTTATTAAAATATATAATTATAAGGACATTTGTTCATTGATTGGTTTACAAAAGTAGGGTAATACTGTGCTTAGTTGTATGCATTTTACTATATAAAAAGATACTTTTAGCAAATTGTCTCAAACCCTTCATCTACAAATTGCAGGTGCCTATTCTTGCCCTTAAAAAAAATCATTAGAACCCGTAAAAACACTCCTGAGATAATTGTATCATTTAAATGAGAAGAAAGGGCTGTGAATTATATCACCCTTTTGAATAGGCCATGGTCAGTAGTTCAACTAAGAACAACCCTTTGTAATACTGTTACCTCAACTTTCAGTCCAATTTCTAGGAAAAAGAGGCTGAAGAGACAGTATATATGCATGTACATGTATAAGGGGCTGGGCCCCTGCAGTGTTGTTGAAGTAGTAAGAGAGCCCAATGACCCATATTTTATCTTATGTTTTGTAGCTGACATGCTGGCTAGCTTTTGGCAATTCATTTAACCTATCTGAGGCAGCCTAACTTCTGGACAGGAGACCTGGACTCAGGTTTATTTCTAGGTTTGTGATCTTAACTTATAAAAATCTTAACTCATTAAGTTTTCTAACCTGTCAGTTAAAAATAATATTATTTGTCATACTACTGCCATAGATTATTGTTTTAGATTTTAGGAGATAAAATATAAAAACATTCCTTAGATCAGGGGTCCCCAAACTACGGGCCGTGGGCCGCATGCGGCCCCCTGAGGCTATTTATCCAGCCCACGCCTCACTTACAGAAGGGGCACCTCTTTCATTGGTGGTCAGTGAGAGGACCATAGTTCTCATTGAAATACTGGTCAGTTTGTTGATTTAAATGTACTTGTTCTTTATTTTAAATATTGTATTTGTTCCCATTTTGTTTTTTTACTTTAAAGTAAGATATGTGCCGTGTGCATAAGGATTTGTTCATAGTCCGGCCCTCCAATGGTCTGAGGGACAGTGAACTGGCCCCCTGTGTAAAAAGTTTGGGGACCCCTGCCTTAGATTGTAATGTGATTTACAGATGGTAGTTGTAATTATTTTTATTTTCTGATATAACAGTGGAATGCTATAATAGACACATTTGAGTGATATTTCAGCTCTGCATCGTCCAGTTTGGTAGCTAATAGATGTGGCTGTTAAGCACTTGATATGTGGCTGGTCCAAATTGATACTGGCTAAAAGTGTAAATACACGCAGGAATTTAGGTCTTAGTATAAGATAATGTAAAATATCTCATTAATTAAAAAAATATTTCTTGCATGTTTAAAAATATTTTGGATATATAAAGATAAAAATTATTAAGATCAATTTTGCCTGCTTGTTCTTTCTTTTTATTTTAAAATTATATATGTGTCAAGAACCACTCAGCTAAAGGCATGACCTTAGTGGCCATGTTCATACCTTATGACCGTACTGCCCACCTTCAGCTGACACAAACTGGGACTATTGGGGGTGTAAAGACTTCTCCACTCATTTAAGGCTCATGCTCCTTTAAGGTCAGACCAAAATATTGTTTCTGAATGAAAATACAATGTTTAATATATCTCTGTATCTTTTTTCTTTGCCTGTAATTATTTGTTTCATTGATTAACAGACCCTCTTGGGATTAATTTTAGTTGTATAGAACAAAACCAGATAGAAGTAACCAGATAAAATTTTATTCCCATCTCAATATAAATAGTAGTGAGTGGTGAAGCTAGGATTTGATCCAAAGTCTATGCTCTTATTCATTGTATTGTGAATGGCAGTTATGACGGTTTCAACTCTAAAGAAAGTCCAACTCCATATATCTCACTTAACATAGGGACTTAATTCCACAGATAACCACAAGTGGGGATTAGGGGAAGTTCCCAGGTTGTTTTTGATTTAGTAGTTCAACAATATTTTTAAGGGCCTGAGCCCTTTAAATATTTTAGTAGCTTGTGATTGCAATATAGCAACAGCAACCAGAGAATATGCATTCCATGTTCTTATCAGAGAAAACTTTTTTTTTTGTTGTGAGCATCATAAATTCAAAACATTATATGTTGAGACCGTTGTAACCTGAGGAACCCCTGTACTCATAATCCTCTTTTTCTTAGACTAATGCTTTAATTAGCTATAACTCTAGAAACCAGGCTGATGTTTTTCCGTCTGGTGATGTTGTGTAGCTTATCATTGTGTTGATTATTTTTCTTTTTTCTTTTTTTTGTATTTTTGTGAAGTGAGAAGTGGGGAGGCAGAGAGACAGACTACCACATGCGCCCAACCAGGATACACCGGGCATGCCCACTAGGGGGCGATGCTCTGTCCATCTGGGGGAGTTGCTCGTTGCAACCGGAGCCATTCTAGAACCTGAGGTGGAGGGCATGGAGCCATCCTCAGTGCCCAGGCCAAATTTGCCCCAGTGGAGCCTTGGCTGTGGGAGGAGAAGAGATAGATAGAGAGGAAGGAGAGGGGGAAAAGTGGAGAAGCAGATGGGCACTTCTCCTGTGTGCCCTGACCGGGAATTGAACACGGGACTTCCACATGCCTGGCCAATGCTCTACCACTGAGCCAGCTGGCCAGGGTGATTCTTTTTCTTTATTCTACTTTAAGTTATAGAAGATCAAAACTCTTTTGATTTTGTCTTCATTATTTTTTGTTATTAATCATAATAAATTTCCCCTTAAAATCCATCTATGATTAATTGCAATTCTGTACCACGTTTCCTGCATAGCACAATATGCTGTTGTGTTTAAGCCCCTTTTCCCTCAAATAGCCTCAATGCTCTTGAATAAATTGAATACATTCCCTACTAGCATAGTGTTCATTTAAATAAGTATTTAATTAAATAATGTTTAGTCAAATGCAGAATATATGCAAAGTAATACATGAATTGTGGTAAGATATAGAATAAATAAGATGTGATTTCTTTTTTTTTCTTTCTCTTTGTGGTGACAGAGACAGAGAGAGTCAGAGAGAGGGACAGACACAGACAGACAGGAAGGGAGAGAGATGAGACGCATCAATTTTTCATTGCGGCTCCTTAGTTGTTCATTGATTGTTTTCTCATATGTGCCTTGACTGGGGAGCTACAGCAGACCGAGTGACCCCTTGCTCAAGCCAGCGACCTTGGGCTCAAGCTGGTGAGCCTTGCTCAAACCATATAAGCCTATGCTCAAGCTGGCAACCTTAAGGTCTTGAACTTGGGTACTCCACATCCTAGTCTGACGCTCTATCCACTGCGCCACCACCTGGTCAGGCAAGATGTGATTTCTGTCATTCAGGATCTTAGATGTAATAATCTTAAAGATAACTATCATAATGGAAGATAGTACCATATTTAGTAGAATAAATTTCAAGAAGCACCTAGACCTCTTGGCCAGTCATTCTTTTAACATCAATTATTTAAAAATAAAACAAATTTCCAGAAGTACCAATACAGAATGATTTAATAAAGATGCTCTACAAATTGACAATTTGTCAGGAAGAAAGAAAAGTTAGATTTATTTCTTTTATCATGTGTTAAATGCTTTTTCAGATTATCAAAATTTAAAAATATTGAAGAAAAGAGAAAACATGGCAGAAAACAAGACAGAAACCTAGGAACATAAAGAAAAAGGTTGATGTAATTTATCATATGAGAATAAAAATAAGGTAATATGATAAAAGAACCATACATGAAGTTAAACACAAATGACTAAATCACAGATCAAGGGTTATTTCCCTAACATAAAAAGATTCCTACACATTGTTGCATATACAAATGCTCTTCTGCACTGTACAATTAACATGTACAAGTGCTTGGAAAAATTTTAAGTCCTTGTTTGATTAGCTCAACCTGGGGTGGGTGTCTATCTCTGTATCTATAGAGCAGGCTAACCTACTATCTGGTCATGCTGGTACTTTTGTCACAACATAATAAATAGCTTACCTTCTTATCTCTGATATCTAAAGCATATGTTTTGAACCTCAGCTAACATCCTAGCCTGAATGCAATATAAATGAAGGTAGAGAAAATTTACACAGACTCTAAAGCTGTTTTGTATCAAAATTCTCATAAGACATAGGTAAAAGTCAAATGGTTACCCAGGGGAGGGGAATAAAGAGGGACATACGGTGATGAAAAATGATTTGACTTTGGGTGATGGACACACAAAGCAATCAACAGTTCAGATGCTATAGAGATGTTCATCTGAAACCTATGTACTCTTATTGATCAATGGCACCCCATTAAATTTAATTTCAACATAAAAAATAATAAAAAATGACACCTGATATTTGAGAAAGAATTTCTTTCATTTTTTTGTAAAGTTATCTGAGAACAGCATTTCTGGGCTACAGAACCTCATCCTAGAATCCTTTTATGTTTTGCTCTGGCCTTACTGAGAGGGTTTATAATTGAAACCTGCATGAGAGCGACATTTCTGGGCCACTTAAAATACCATAATTGATTAAATGACAATTTTTTTACAATGTTAGCCAGATTCTCTAGTATAGTCAGGAGATGAATTAATTTTTATTTAATTTATTTCCAGGAATAGGTGTTTTTGCTGATGAATTTGTACTTCTTTTAAAAAAATTATTCTCCCTAGGAAACTTAAAATCAAAGGCAGTGACCCGATCTAGCAATCAGTGTTTTATTCCCCCAGAAATCTTGCAAGAACTAATTCCATTTATCTTCTGCTTTAAATTGTTAAAAACTTGAATTTTTGAGTTTTGCAATGTTTTTAATTTATAAAGTCAAGCAAGTCATTTTGGAAGCATAAAGTACAAATCTCTCATTTCTTAAGTGAAACGGAGGCTCAGCAATGCTATTTGGCAGGTCTAGTCTTATGCTAATTACAGCTGAACCGGGCTAGAGACCAGCCCCTAATTGCCACTGCAGCTAGAATCATCCCTCATTACTTTCTAATTCTCTGGCCCGATTTTTTTCCCCTTAATTCCTGAGTTAGCATATGCTCTACTCTCTTCTCAAACATGTACTAAATGAAATCTAATAAGAGCTTTCATTTTGTTTTTTAAAATTTGTTTTTTATTGAATTTATTGGGGTGACATTGGTTAAGGAAATTATATAGGTTTTAGGTGTAAAAATTCTATAGCACATCATCTGTATATTGTATTGTGTGTTCTCCATCCCAAGTCAATTTTCATGAGATATTATTATTCCTCTGGAGTCAGGTAAATTGTAGTTTCTAAAGATTTGATAGCTAATCTCAATTTCCAAGTGGATCTTTGGGATGAACAAATTTTTAAAGGCAGTTCATTATAGTGGCTTAATGCTTTTTGAAAGGTATGCATTAAGAGCAAGTATAAGTTAATAGTTTTATTATTTAGTAATGGTCTGGCTCTATGTTAGTGTGACTTTGACAAAGCTAAGTGTAATATATACAAATAAATTAAAATATGTAGAATGTCACACAATATTTCTCCCCAAATGACTCATCAATACTATTTTGTACATGTTCTTACCCAGATAAAAGACCGCTTGATATGTAACCAGAGGAATGATTTCAGCTGTTTTCTTTGTGACCTCTTCAACTTCATCTCTTGTTTGACTACCAGCTTAAGACTTCTTTAATCTAGCAGGTGTTCTCCAGATTTTCATACTTGATTCAAACAACCAATTCCTATGATTTTTTTTTAATGGTATGGTGTACCATGTTATCTATCCCCTGATATGTGGGTGATAAGTCTCCCAAAGGCTGTTTGCAGTTATATATAGGAATTATGTATTTGCCAAATAAAAAACTGTTTCTGTTCTGAGTGTTGCATAAAAGAAGCACTGCCTATTTGTGGCTGCCCCAGTAATCTGAAACATTACCATCTAGGGACTGGGCCCCCCGAGCAGGTCTGCCTTAGGCCTGCGGGTGCTGTGTGGGTTCTTGACTTTATGCAGGAAAGATTTTACAACACAAGTCCAGGTGATTTTGAGAATGTGTTTATTACAGCTGGGGGACTGGGCAATGAAGGAAGAGCTTAGGATAGAAACAACATGAGAGAGCCCGGGCAGGACTGCTATGACTCTCTAGAAATGTGATAGAAAAGAAGTGAGTTGCATTTGCACTTGCTGCATGAACTCACTGAGAAGTAAAAGTTACAGGGACAGAAGTGAGCCAAGGTGGGTCTGCTCTGGCTCTCTACAACTGTTATAGGAAAAAAGTGAGCCATGGCGGGGCTGGCTGCTGTTAACTCACTGCAAAGTCAGAAAAAAAGGGAACCTTGGAGACAAGATCACTGGGTTAGCCCAAGATGAGCTACTGATGCCATCTTCTCCCCTGCTTGCAAGTTTTCTGGGGACCCTTACAATATAAGAAAAAGGTATGAGCACGCTCTAGAGCAGGGGTCTCCAAACTACAGCCCACAGGCCGCATGCAGCCCCTTGAGGCCATTTATCTGACCCCCGCTGCACTTCCGGAAGGGGCACCTTTTTCACTGGTGGTCAGTGAGAGGAGCACATTGACCATATCATTAGCCAAAACCAGGCCCACAGTCCCCATTGAAATACTGGTCAGTTTGTGGATTTAAATTTACTTGTTCTTTACTTTTAAATATTGTATATATTTGTTCCCATTTTGTTTTTTTACTTTAAAATAAGATATGTGCAGTGTGCATAGGGATTTGTTCATAGTTCTTTTTATAGTCTGACCCTCCAACGGTCTGAGGGACAATGAACTGGCCCCCTGTGTAAAAAGTTTGGGGACCCCTGCCTAGAGAGAGTAGGCCACTGGGTTCTTTGTCTTGAGGCTCTTATATCTATCTTTAGCTGCTGGGAATCTTACCGGAGGCCTAAGGGAGGGTCTTAACAGAATATTCGTTAGCTTTTTAGATGTGTCATTCAATATGATGATTCATCAAAATGTGCGTAAAGAGGGGTCAGGGTTATTTTCTGGTTAGTTTCATTTTTAAAGAATGTCATCGAGGGGGGACCAGGATGGACAAAGGCTGCTCTGTTCTGGGATGGTCTGTAATGTGTAAGCTATTTGCGCTTAAGTGTCCTTGGTTAGGAAAGATAAAACCTTGTGATTCATTAGCTGGCTGTAAATTGCTCAAATTGTTTGCCCTTGTTTAATCATTTTGTCTCATTTTCCCTTATTCCACTGGTCAAGGAATTTCCCTAGCTTCTTACTGTCCTGCCTCACTACTGCAGAGGAACAATGTGAATAGGTACACTGTTGCCTTCTCCTAAAGAAGAAAAAGAAAGCCTTTAAAACTAAAGCATATTGCCAGTAATTCTAGAAAAACATTCTTGGAAAAAACGAGGCCAGATTGTTGGAGGTATCTTTTTCTTCATATTGAAGACACTAAGTACAGAAGAACGGGTGAGGGTGAGCAGTGGTAAAACCCTGCCAGGCTTGCAGTGAGTCATCATAACCACCACGGACAAATGTTTCCTAGAGCTTCCCACAGTCTGCATGGCACCAAGGTGGTTGCTATGGATTTGCAGTGTTTAGTTTCATACTGTTGTGCAGGATCACGGGTGATAGCAGGTCACGGGTTTATGGCCGGGGGAGCAGCTGCTTCCCTACTCCAAACCGCAGCACAAGTGGCAGCTTTTAAGCTGTGAGACAAGTAAGAAAGATGCTTGTAAAGTCTTGCCTTTTATATTTCCTTACTGTTCCAGAAGGTAGAAGCTGTCTGGGCTTCTGGACACTATTTCAAAATACAGATTATTTAGGTAAGAGGATGTTTTTTGTTTTGTTTTGTTTTTTAGTGGAGAGAGAGAAGGGGACAGACAGGCAGAAAGGGAGAGAGATGAGAAACATCAATTCTTTGTTGCAGCACCTTAGTTGTTCACAGATTGCTTTCTCCTATGTGCTTTGACCAGGGGGCTCCAGCTGAGCCAGTGACCCCTTGCTCAAGCCAGTGACTTTTGGGCTCAAGCCAGCGACCATGAGGTCATGTCTATGATCCTGTACTCAAGCCGGCGACCTCAGGGTTTTAAAGCTGGGTCCTCTGCATCCCAGGCTGATGTTCTATCCACTGCACCATTGCCTGGTCAGGCTAAGTAAGAAGATGATAGTAGATTTAAAAGAAAGTTGACCACTAAAAATCATTAGGATAGACATTACCAGACAAGACTGTGGAATTAGGCAAATATCAGGAGTAAGAAAAAAATGTAAGCAAATTTGATTTTAGGTAGGTAGGTTAAATTTGGGCGGTTCTAAGAGGTGAGCAATACTTAAGCAGGTTAGTTTGGTCCAGGTAACAACTATCCAAATGTAGCAATGTGACCCTCATCTTGTGGTACAGGTTCTATGACATAAACATTTCAGATATTCTTGCCAAAGGGATACCAGTAAGATACTCAGGAGACAGAGGTAGATGAAAGTAAAATTTAAGAATAAAGGCCAAGATGGTTCCCAGGAGGCCAGATTTAGGCAATATATTGGAGACAAGAGGAACTTTAATAGTGGTCTTCCAGCCATATCACACATGAGCCTAAATCTCCTTGTGTAGGGATAGGAACTCAACCAGTTACTTCAGTGCTATACCTGGCTTCTCACAACACCTTGAAATAAGTTCATTTTATGATGGAGATGTTAGGTTCTCCCTAAACCATATTGAATAATCTCTCATTTAGTATGGAAAACTTTAAATTAATATAGAATAAAAAATAGTATAAAAAACTGATTCCACAATGGCAACAATTATCAACATACGGCCAATTTTATTTCAACTATAATCTTTATATTCTCCATTTCTTCAATCAATAAATTATATGGCAAAAACACCTCAGGTAGCCTATTATTTTATCTATTAAGATTCAATATGTATTGGAAAAAAAGACTATTTTTTAATAGAATTACACCTCCCCAAATGATCATTTCTTTTTTAAATCATTTTTTATTTTTAAATATAATTGACATACAATATTATATTACTTTCAGATGTACATCCAGTGATTAGATATTATAGAACTTATTAAGTCAGTGGTCCCCAACCCTTGGGCCGCAGACCAGTACTGGTCCGTGGGCCATTTGGTACCAGTCTGCAGAGAAAGAATAAATAACTTACATTATTTCTGTTTTATTTATATTTAAGTCTGAACGATGTTTTATTTAAAAAAAAAAATGACCAGATTCCCTCTGTTACATCCGTCTAAGACTCACTCTTGACGCTTGTCTCGGTCACGTGATACATTTATCCGTCCCACCCTAAAGGCCGGTTTGTGAAAATATTTTCTGACATTAAACCGGTCCATGGCCCAAAAAAGGTTGGGCACCACTGTACTAAGTGATCATCCTGATAAATCTCATATTCCTCTGATACCATACATAGTTATTAGAATATTATTCACTATTTTCTCTATGCTATACTGTACATCTCCATGACTATTCTGTAACAAACAGTTTGTATTTTTTTTTTAAGTGAGAGAAGGGGAGATGGAGAGACAGACACCTGCATGAACCTGACCAGGATTCATCTTGCAACCCCTGTCTGATGCCAATGCTCGAATCAACTGAGCTATCCTCAGCACCTGAGGCAGATGCTCGGACCAATAGAGCCACTGGCTGTGGAGAGGAAGAGAAGGAGAGGGGGAGGAGAGGGAGTGTAAGAGAAGCAGATGGTCACTTCTCATGTTTGCCCTGACTGGGAATAGAATGTGGAACATTTGCTTACCTGGCTGATGCTCTATTCACTGCGCCAACTGGCCAGGGCCAACAGTTTGTACTTCTTAATCTCTTTATCTTTTCTTCTCATCTTCTCAACCCCTCTCCCATCTGGTAAACATTAAAATGTTCTCTGTATCTATGAGTCTGTTTCCGTTTTGCTTGTTTGTTTACTTATTTATTTTTAGACTCAATTATTGATAGATGTGTATTTATTGCAATTTTATTATTCATATTTTTTGACTTATTTTCCTTCTCCTTCTTCTTTTTATTCAGATCCTTTATTTCATATAATACTGGTTTGGTAGTGATGAACTTCTTTAGCTTTTTCTTGTTGGGGAAGCTCTAAAGAGTGCTTCAATTCTAAATGAAAGCTTTGCTGGGTAGAGAAATCTTGGTTGTAAGTTCTTGCTTTTTGTTATTTGACTATTTCTTGCCAATCCCTTTTGGCCTGCACTGTTTCTGTTAAGAAATCAGCTGACAGTCTTATGGAAGCTCTCTTGTAGGAAACTGCTTTTCTCTGCTTTTAAGATTCTCTCTTTGTTTTTAACCTTTGGTATTTTAATTATGATGTATCTTGGTGTGGGCCTTTTGGGTTCTTATTTGAGACTCTTTGCATTTCCTGGATTTGTATTTCTATTTCCTTCACCAGGTTAAAGAAGTTTTCTGTCATTACTTTTTTCTTTTTCTTTTCTTTTCTTTTCTTTTATTTTTTTACAGAGACAGAGAGAGAGTCAGAGTGAGGGATAGACAGGGACAGACAGACAGGAATGGAGAGATGAGAAGCATCAATCATTAGTTTTTCATTGCAACACCTTAGTTGTTCATTGATTGCTTTCTCATATATGCCTTGACCGTGGGGCTATGGCAGACCGAGTAACCCCTTGCTCAGGCCAGCGACCTTGGGTCCAAGCTGGTGAGCTTTGCGCAAACCAGATGAGCCCGTGCTCAAGCTGGAGACCTCAGGGTCTTGAACCTGGGTCTTCCACATCCCAGTCCAATTCTCTATCCACTGCGCCACTGCCTGGTCAGGCAACAATCATTTTTTAATACCATTAAATATCGTTTTGGTATCCAAATTTCTCTGATTATATCATAAATATCATTTTATTATTGGTATTAATTGAATTAGGCCCCAAACAAATCCACATTGTTTGATATATCTCTTAATATGCCTACAGAGCACAATACTCTCTTTAATAACTGTTCTTTCTTCCCATTTATTTTTTTCCCTTGCCATTTACTTGGAGAAAACAGGTCAAGTGTTTTTAGAATTTTCTATATCCTGGTTGTTGCTGATTGTGTTCCAGGAGGTGTCACTTGCCATGTTCTTCTCATCCCTGGATTTTCAGTGAAAACACAGTTAGGTTTAGAGGCTTGATCAGATTCATGTTTGTTTTTGTGACAAGAGCACATTAGTGAGTGGTACTATGTATTTTTCTTTGAGTCACTGCAGAAGGCTCATGATGTCTGGTTATCTCTTTTTGTGATAATTGATCAGTGAATCATGTAGAGTCCCTGAATAGAAACGTAGAATGGGGACAGAGTTCAGTGCCCTGAGGCAAAGGCCACAGTGGCTTTACTGACAAAAGTACTGAAGGCAGTCCTGTGCTCAATGCAGCACGACTGGAATAGAATTAGCAATTCTGATTAATCAATAGGTGGGGACATTTGAGTTACTCCCTTGCCCTTTTATCTTCTCTAAAGAAGTCCCCCTTCCTGACTTTCTCATTCTCTTCTCTGCTTCCTGACTTCCTCATTCTTGTCCCTGCTTCTATTTGTGTGTGTCAAAAAATACCTGTGAGGACTGGGGATCAGGGCTGTCTCACAGGGGGATTGTGAAGTGGTCTCTCCAAGGTCTCTCAGTGCACGCCATGTGGTCTCCATGTAGTCATTGTTTCTGTGACAAGTTCAGATATTGTTAGCTGATTTATTCATTGTAACCCCAAATGTTCTTCATCTAATGGTTTCAGAAGCCATTGATTACTGCCTAGGTTCATTATTTCATTAGGGTTGTAAAAAGGTTACGCTCTAATTCTATCATTCTATTGATGTAGTAGCTAGACTTTATCCATAAAGAACATTCTTTTATGAATTATTTTGATACTACACTTGATCTTAGCCAAAAGGCCGAGAAGCGATGAATGAATTATTTTGATAATCTGGAACAGTTTATATAGCAAAGGCAAGGCAAATATTTGACTTTTTTTTCTTTTCTTTCATTCTTTTTTTCATTTTATAATTTTGTTATCATTTTGAGGCAATTTTTAAGCCATTATCCTGACTAATATATCATGAGAAGGTACACACACACCAGAGAAGTGACATAACACAAGGGAAAACCAGAGATCTAGACACATGGGAACTATGAACCCTCATCCTGCCATTGCAGGTATATTGAAGTTGTTTTACATGTGATGTTTCTGATGTATACAATTCATCTGTAGGCTAACAAAATATTTTTAATTATAAAATTTATATTCCTACAAAGAACTTGACTCTTGTTCTCATCATTAATGGCTTTATCTGGACCTCTGTTTGCTGCCTTTATTCATACACACACTCTTAATTCTGATGAATAATTTGTATTCCCAATTGCTGCTTATTCTATTGGTCAGTTTATGGTGTTCATCTTGGAAAAATGCACTGAATAGCTGGTTTCATTTTATGTAAAAAAGTTTCTTATTTTTTGTACTTTATCCTGCCCTTCAACTTAACCAATCTGGCAAAACTACTTTCACAGAATTCTCAAGCACTTATTTCTGGCAGAATAAATTATGTATTTACCTACTAATTTTTTTTCACTTTGATGAATATTTATAAGAACTTGGGCAACTCATCTTACCTCATTAGTAAAATTGAGATCAATAAGCCCAACTCCAGGGATGTTCTAAAGATTAACAAAGATAATTTATGTGAAATCATTAATTGTAGAACCATTTTATATTTATTGATCCTGATCAGCACTGACTGAGCTCTTTTTGTTGTCATTGCTGTGCTGTTTTAAGGATACAGCATCTAAAACAGAAGTGGGTTTGTCTCATAGAACTTCAGTGTAATGATGAATACCGACATTAAAAATATAACTGCACTTAATTCATAGGTGTTCT
This sequence comes from Saccopteryx leptura, assembly GCF_036850995.1. Classification (NCBI taxonomy): domain Eukaryota; kingdom Metazoa; phylum Chordata; class Mammalia; order Chiroptera; family Emballonuridae; genus Saccopteryx; species Saccopteryx leptura. Next base: position 66,535,689 of record NC_089507.1, read on the forward strand.
GCAAGTGATTGATAAAGTTGACTATTTTGTCTGTTCTATTGTTGATTTACTTCTTATTTCTCTCCACTCGGCAGAAGTTGATGTTTAGTTCTGGTGCACTGTTATTTTCGCTGTATATGTGTCATCTTGGTTTTCTCTACGGGGTTCCAGAGAATGGTATAATACTGAGTCTTACAGTAGAACTTTCCAAGTATGAAATGTCATAAAATCATGCTGCAAAATGTAGCCTTTTCATTTTATTCATTCACTCATCCATTTATTAGATATTCAATGAGACTAGGATATGCAGGATGATTTCAGAAAAGATAGTTGTCAGAAAGGGGTTGTTCAGACTAATTTGTTTCATAAAGCAATGGAGGTGAGTAAATCAGAGTTAGATAATGCCTCTTCTGTGTTTGGCCATCATTGACTGCAAATTGGATAAAATATTTGAGATGAAAAATTTGGATCAATGTCTCTGATTAAATCCACTAATAAGACACTAATAACAAGACAGATTGAGCATATTTTATAAAGCAATTTCCTTTAAAATATAGGTAAGACTTCAGGAATAATGAAATGAGTAGGAAATGTCACCTGCCAGCCAGAACTGAACCATGACTTTTCTGTCTATGGCTTTATAAGCAAAATTATACAGCTTTATTCTCATTTTCTGCACCCTCACTCCTATTTCTTTCCCACCTTTATTACTTGGCAAACACATCTTTGGCTTGCTTGATTTGTGCACGCTGTAATATGTTCTCTGTTGACATAAGTTATTCTACAATCTATAGTTTATATCTACATGTATGTGTTTTAAATGCCCATTGAAATGATTCAGAAATTTAATTTCCGTTCAAGTGTGCAAGTTAGACTCAGGCTTTATCGTTCAATTTAATTTTTAGCTTTATTACATTTTTGGGGGGTGGTGCTGAAGGTCAGTATATCATCATATTGTTATTTTGCTTCTTTTTATCTTTTTTAATAATTTAGTTATAATTTATTTTCTCTTAGGTTTGTTATAAATTTCTTGTACCATTCTCTTAACTTTTAGTTTCCAAAAATAATGGCATGGTCGAATGTATTCTTTTTCTCAATTACTTTTCCCATTTTTCTGTTTGAGGGTTATACTTCCCGATCCTATTGATATCAGATTTGGTCAGGTGACTTGCTGACCCAATGGAATGTGATTGGAAGTAACATTTAAGAACCATTATGTACTTTTATCATTATTCTTTTTCCTTTGTTATGAGATCAAAATAGACTGTTCCCTCAGCCCGGGTTCCGGGAGGAAGAAATTCAACTCAGGTTTTCATGGTCAATTGCCACTGCAGCATATACCTACGCTGACTAATACCTGGAATATGATAGCTTCATACTGTTAAGCAGATGAACTATTAGTGCAACATAGAGGAAAGGACATATGTTTTGGAATTAAACATATATGGGTTTAACCTCAGTTTGGGTTTTATTATTTGAGAATAATTGGGCTAGTTATTAAACTATCTGAACCTCAGCCTTTTCATCTGTAAAATGGAAATAAATCCATTCATCTTACTAACTTTGCTGTGAAGAGTTAATAACTACATTAATTTAATGCTTAATGCTATAACCAGCAATCAAATGCAAATCTTCATAATTACGCAAAACTTATAGTTGATTTTTTTACTCCCATAAACTGGAAAATGGATGATCCTGATCATCGGATATTTTTTCTTCAGGCAATAATTTGGGGATCTAGTCTCCTTCCTTAAATCTTGTGCCTCTGCTATATGCAATACATGGTGTCCAGGGTTACTTGAGAACTATTTCCATTCCAGTCAGTCATTCAGAAAGGCAAAGGGACATGGAGGATCTTAGGAGGGAGGTTTTCATTGGCGAGGCATAGAGTGGTATACATTGCTTCTGCTCACATTTCAAAGTTTGAAATCCAGCTGCGTGGTTACATCCAAGTACAAAGTAGACTGGAAATGGAAATGAAGCAATTATGCTTGAGAAGAAAGTGGAACAGGTTTGAAGACTGCCAAAGTGATATATGTGAAGGGCATTACTATTAACAAGAACTCAGTAGATGCTTAGTGAACATTCTTTCGTGTTCGTTTTTCTAGGTTCCTTCAAGATTTAAGTACTGGTAAATATAAAAAAATGTTTTATCCACTGGGGATCAGACACTCAAAATTTATGGTGGAATATATAGATCTTGCAGCCTTATAAAAATACTTAGTTCAGGGGTCTTTCTTGCCTGATAATTCTTTATATGCACACAGCCATTGACTTAATGTAAAAAAATCTTGGTTCATTGACTATCAGAACTAGAGAGAGATAATGCTGAAGGCATTTACTAAATGTTTTGTTGAATGCCTAAGTGAATATATATACCTCTTTAAATTTTATAAAGTATTATGACTGAGCAAGTCATGCAAGACATATGGCAAAATATGAAGAACTAAATTGGCTTTCTAGGGACTATTGCTTTGCCATCCAAAAACTGGTGTTTGGTTTTTATTTACATGAAAAATTTCTAACATAACCTTAAAAGAATTTACATAAAATTGCAATTTTATTTTCATTGTTATTGAATAATTCCTTTGTATTTACAATTTTATGAGGCTGGATACATGTGAAAGCTACTGACAATTTCTGCTAATCAAATTAAGATTGTAGGAGTATGACAATGGGTTTGAATCTCAGTTTTTACTTACATTTTTTGTGTAGTTGCCTTGGGTGACTTATATTACATATCTGACCTCAATTATTTCATCTATATTACAGGATGAGGATAAATCTAGGTTATATATTTGTAGTGAGTTTTAAATGAGGCACAACGTGTAAAACAATAAATATATTTGTTGGTATATAGTAAATCTTCAGTAAATGGCAATTTTCTATTAATATTAATACTAATGATGATACTAGTAACAATAACAGCAATAATAATAGAATAATAAACTATTATCAGGGAGGATATATGTTTGAGACATACTATAGATGTGAAATAGAAATGATGTTTAAACATTTTTTTCCTCTAGAAGTCATCATCCCTAGAGAAAACACAGTGAGATTGCAGTATGCTTCCTGTAATGCCCAATGCAAGCTTTTGTTCTCACCTGAGTGCTCTGACATTGCGTAATTGGATAGTAAACAAATTATGTCACATGCTTGGCGTGTACCTCTTAATAACTTTGAAAAACCACTAGAGGGTGCTACTTTGTTAGCAAAATAAAGCACCTCCCAACAGTAGCCTTCAGTCTGCAGCGGCAACGTCTGATTGTTAGGGGCCAGAACTGAGCTCTCTGCTGTGAGTATCTGGATACAATGTATTCATTTATCGTTTATGTCAGAGTAAATAGCAATAGTTTAGGTAAGCCAAAAAAGTTGACTAAAAAAAAACCATAGTCCTTCTTTTAAGTTAAGGTTTTTATTAATTCTGTTTTAAAAAGCTGTGACTATTTCTTACCAAACACAATTGTGAGTATCTATGACTTTCTTATGAGAGATACGCTGGCTTCAGCATGTATGTGTATTTTATTTTGACTAGATATCTGTTCCTCTAATTGGGTATAGCGATTCTCTTCTGTCTTTGGTAGTTTTTATTATAAGGATTGGTGAAAATGAAGATATTATTTTTGCACTCTGAAAAATAATACTTTAGTGATTCAAAGGTTATAAATATATTCAGGTAGGTAAGGTGCAGCTAAACTAAGTGTGTGACCTTCAGTTTTGTTACTGTGGGTTTAAAGTATTGGTTATGTCGGTGAGAGGTTGTATGAAGTGTCAGACTCAATTATAAATAATAGCCTTTAGCCTATAGTTCATATTAAGTGGCAAGTGCATCTTTGCAGAAACAATTATCTAAGGACAAAACACAGTCAGCATGGGTTTAGTCAAAAGATTTCTGCAGATAAGCTATTGTCTTTTCAGCTGGCCATGGGGTAATGATAGAGAGATAGAAGAAGATTGTCAATAGTTGGATAGGAGGAAGAAATAAATGGGGAGATCTAAAAGAACCCTAATTCTCCAATAGAAGTGAACTACACAAAAACTGTGAGTTCTCAGTGTATATATACAATTTTGATCCTTGATAGAGAAATTAGCTTTCTGAGGGATTTTTTTCATACTACATATTACTTCTGAAATATGGGTGAGAAAAGGTTTTTTTTTATTTGACTTGTGTAAGTGAAAGGAACAACTCAAAAGTTTCAAACAGAATTATCTGGAAGAGTTTTGCTTATCAAGTCTTCTGAACTCCTCATAGCTATAAAGAAGTCTGGATTGGATTTTAATGATTAAATATAATGTACTGGTTCATGGTGTTGTGTGTGTGTGTGTGTGTACGTCGCATACCGCTCTTTTTTATTTAATTGAATTTATTGGGGTGACGCTGGTTAACAAAATTATACAGGTTTCAGGTGCATGACTCCATAACACATCTCTGCACATCGTATTGTCTGTTTATGCCCCCACTCACTATTGGTTACAACTTTAAAATGTCACATGAGTTTGGAGCTCAGACTTACCCTACTTTCATTTTTAGTGTTAATACAGCGTCTTTAGCTTGTTTTATGTTTGGATCGGTTTCTGTGAGTTAGGTGGTTTTTGGTGATGGTGTGTGGGGAGGGGAATTTGGGGGCTCTGGCTACTATTCACTGTTGAGATGTTTTCAATTCTACCCTTCAAATCCTGTGCAAAGAATTTGAGACTGGCAATACTTGGATGACATTAAAATATGTAAATATGTTTTTTTCATCTATGTTTTTCATTAATGTAGATCATGTCTTTCTTTTACCTGAAGTTCATTTGAGTATAGAAATGAAATGAGGTGGGGTTACCTCATTGTCCATGTTATGGGAATAAGGAAGTGAATTTATCCTTTTCTAGATGACCAGAAAGGGAATTATCAAGTCTGGGTGGCGTTTGTACTGAGAAAAATGCCTCTGTTTCAATTTGCCAGCTCTGTCAACACATGGATTACAGAAAATAATATTAAATTAGAAGAAAGATGAGGGTGTTAAGCCCTCAAGTTCTGATTTACCCCTCATAACTGTGGCTAATGGTTTTTACCTTGAATAAAGCAGAGACATGCCCAAACATTAGTTTTGATTGTGTTTGGTTGTTCTTTGTAAAAAAAAAAAAGAAATAGCGTCCATTTGTTTTTCACTGGAGATTTGTTGGGAGTGACATATAAAAAAAAGGCCCTAAAACTATAGAGGCCAATGGAAGTGTTGCCATGATCTGTGACAGTGTGGTCATCAAAATGGCCTTTACTAGACTAACTGAACACTACAGTGTGTCCGTAAAGTCATGGTGCACTTTTGACTGGTCACAGGAAAGCAATAAAAGACGATAGAAATGTGAAATCTGCACCAAATAAAAGGAAAACCCTCCCAGTTTCTGTAGAATGATGTGGCAGCATGTGCGCATGCACAGATGGTGACATAACACCGTGTATACAGCGGAGCAGCCCACTGCCATGCCAGTCAAGATGTGGACGGTACAGAGGAAAGTTCAGTGTGTTCTGTGGCTCGCTAAATTTGAATCGGTGAGCAAAGTGCAATGTGAATATTGGCGCGTTTATAACAAAGCGCCACCACATAGGAATAGCATTACTTGTTGGGATAAGCAGTTGACGGAAACTGGCAGTTTGGTGGAGAAACCCCGTTCTGGTAGGCCATCAGTCAGTGACGAGTCTGTAGAGGCTATACGGGATAGCTACCTAAGGAGCCCTAAAAAAATCTATGCATGAGCCCACATCGAACTGCGCTGAATAGGTATGAAACTGGGAGAGTTTTCCTTTTATTTGGTGTAGATTTCACATTTCTATCGTCTTTTGTTGCTTTCCTGTGACCGGTCAAAAGTGCACCATGACTTTACGGACACACTGTATTATGAAAATACCCTGCTTGTTTTCTCACTCCTTGATTTTCTTCAGCATTCCAACTTCTCAGTCTATACAGGGCTATCTTGCAAATAACCATGCGGAGTGTTTCAGCCAGACAGCCATTGCTAAAGGTATGAAGATGAGGGAGGTAGAAAAAGTTCACTCATCTTCTTACGTGATTCATAGTGTAATTGCCAGCACCCTACACTGTACTTTTGGTTTCTTCATAACTTTTTTTATGACCCATCTCCTGTTTTAAGACACTTTGTATTCTTGGCCTCTTAAGCTTAGATACTCAAATAATTCCATGAAATATTCTTTACAGATACAAAACCTAAGGGGATGTGAAACGGGAACTACTGTACCTGGAACTTCTATTTTTTTTTTCTCAAATTATCTCACTCGGAGTCTTGAGGGGAGCAGGGTTTTCAGCAGCATCCTTTGGTAAGATTCCATGGTTCCCAAACCCTGGATGTAGGCTTACCCTTATTACTGTTCTGAATGGACTATTGTGAGGGAGTCTTCTTCTTCTGCCTTGTGCATCCTTAAACAAGTCCCCCAAAAGTGACAACCTTGGTTTCTATGCTTTAATAAATAACATACATGCATATTATATGTATACTTCAATCTTACCTATGTGTATGGACTAGATAGAAATCAAAGAGATACAAATAAAAACTTTATCCTTTTTTTTTTTTTACTGTTAGCCATTATAATTGGTAAAATTAATATTGTAGAATGTGACTTGGGGAAAGGACAAAAGTAGCATCTTATTACCTGTAAGGCCAAGGGCCGCAGCCATAGTCGTAGTGGCCATGCACATGCAGGTTCCCATTAGATTCGGACAGACGGTAAAGAAACAGTGGAGCCAAAAAATGGTGGGCCATTCCTTTATTCAAGTCTTGCACCAGCCAGTGAGCAAACACACAGGGAAAACACTTCCCTCTTCAGTCATTCAGAGATCACAAAGCCCTGACACATTCTTCAGTTCCACAATCAGGAGAATCTTCTCCAGTTTCTCCTAGAATCAAAGGCCTCACCAGTCTCGGCAGAGCTCGCAAAAGCCCCTCACTTCTGTCCCCATCTTCTCTCTCCTTCTCTCTGCACAAAACTCTGCAAACCTGGCTTCCATCTCCTCCAGCACACATTAACAAGACAATGGCCCGTCCCAAGCAGGAAGGTAATGTGTAATTTCACAGATCACATACCTGGCGCTGCCCAGTGCCATTTTTAACACTAAAAGTGAGCAAACTAAAAAATGACAAGTTTTACAAACTCATTTGCCCAATGCTACCAAACTCCTGACTCAGCTGGAGATAGGCACCTCAGCGTATCCTGCCCTTGTCTTACCTAAAGAGTGTGTACTCTCTCAGGGCCCCGGCTTCCTGGGGAGGGAGAAAAAGTGTCTGGGCGATGCCTACCTAGTTATTCTCCCAAATGCACCCTAACTGACTAACCTTCTGGGTGAGAAACCTTAAAAAAAAAAAAACCACTACAGAGACCAGAGGGGAGGAAAGACTGTCCTTATTCCCTACACCTCAAAATATTCTTCAGGGGTTTGTTTTCTTCATGGAACTTAACCATCAAGCCTGTGGGAAGTAAGATCGATGCTGTTGTCCCAAAAGAGAAAATCAGCAGTCTATCAAGGTGGCCTGCTCCCCCTGCTCCCATCCCGAAGCTGTGGTCTCACCACCAGTCGCTGACTTTCTGTGAATCTGCCAAGAACACAGGTTAGAAAGACACCTTATTTCCCTCGAAGGACCCAAAGGTTCAGTCTGTGCTAAGGCTGAGGATGTTCATTCCTTTCCGTTTCCAAGTCAAGTTACTATCCAGCTACATTGTCTAAGCTTATTAGAGGTTTTACAATGATATCAAATGACCACATGGAGCTATTCTAATAAGAACATACCAAAAAACTAAATGTCTTAAATTTAAATATAAACCTCTGCCCATTATTAAATTCCTTTATAAAAAAAGTACAAATTTAAACTTTCTTGAATTTTACATGTCAAATGTATTAACACCCAGAATCAAATTATTTTATGTTTGTGATTTCAAATATATCAGTGAAAAAAAAAAACCCCTCTATGCCAATTTTCTATTCTGATGGGCCTCAGCAGGGAGTCTCGATGGCTGGAGAAGGGTGAGTTTCCTTCGGCAGCTGCAGCCTGGGTTATTTCTCATGAAGTGGTGTAGGTCCTTCACAATCTCAGAAATTGCATTCATTCAATTGCCAAGTTTTTGATATACTTAATTGTTTAAATCTTTTTTCTTTCTTTATTTTTTCTTTATTTCATTTTATTTTTTGGTATTTTTCCGAAATGAGAAGCAGGGGGAGGGAGGGAGGAGGCAGACAGACAGACTCCTGCATGCACCCCATTAGGATCCACCCGGCATGCCCACTAGGGGGCAATGCTTGGCCCCTCTGGGCTGTTGCTCCACTGGAGTCAGAGCCATTCTAGTGCCTGAGGTGGAGGCCATGGAGCCATCCTCAGCACCTGGGCCAACTTTGCTCCAATGGACCTTGGCTGCAGGAGGGAAAGAGAGAGAGAGAAAGGAGAGGGGGAAAAGTGGAGAAGCAGATGGGCACTTATGCCCTGGCTGGGAATCAAACCCAGGTCTTCCACATGCTGGGCTGATGCTCTATCACTGAGCCAACTGGCCAGGGCTAAATCTTTTTTCTTAAAGACTTTATTTATTTTAGAGAGGAGAGCAAGAGAGAAGGGGGGGGGGAGGAGCAGGAAGCATCAACTCCCATATGTGCCTTGACCAAGCAAGCCTAGGGTTTCAAACTGGGGACCTCAGCATTCTAGCTTAATACTTTATTCACTGTGCCACCATAGGTCAAGCCTTTTTTAAAAAAATTATTTTTTAAATTTAAGGTGTACTTAATTTGTAAAGAAGAAGTTCACAAGATTATTGCAGTACCGGGCTTACTTACAAATTTAGAAAAAAAATTGATCCCTAGTCCTGAGAGTAGGTTTTCCAGGAAGAACTGTGTTCTTTAAACTTAGTGTTTAGTGACGTTAAAAATTCTAGAAGTTCTCAGTGAGAGCTGATGGCAGGCTGGACAGTCTTGATTTTAGTCCGATCAGGATGCTACTCCATCTATGCCTGCTTTTTAGGATCGATGACTTGGGGACTTGGATTAAATTGGCAGACATCACCTAGGACATATATTACTTTAGCCAAGGATAGCCAACCTTTTTATACCTACTGCCCACTTTCGTATCTCTGTTAGTAGTAAAATTTTCTAACCACCCACCGGTTCCACAGTAATGGTGATTTATAAAGTAGGGAAGTAACTTTACTTTATAAAATGTATAAAGCAGAGTTACAGCAAGTTAAAGCATATAATAATAATTACTTACCAAGTACTTTATGTCAGATTTTCGCTAAGTTTGGCAGAATAAATCTTTATAAAACAACTTACTATAGTTAAATCTATCTTTTTATTTATACTTTGGTTGCTCTGCTACCGCCCACCATGAAAGCTGGAACGTCCACTAGTGGGCAGTAGGGACCAGGTTGACTACCACAGCTTTAAACTGTAGGGAATTACCAGATCTTGGGAGAAAAATCTGTGAAATGATCCATTCTAGAAAGGGATATTTGAGACATGCCAGGCTAGCTGAGGAATTTACAAGGATGTCTGTATTCTTATTTGGAATGCTTTGGGGCCTTCTGTTTGGGGGCATCCATATGATGATTTAGTAGGGATTCTTTCTAGTGGGAAGTCCCACACTCTCCTGTGTCACAGTGGGTGGTTCCACTGCTCTTACTATGAAATTGCTCAGCTCCAAGAACTCATTAGCCTAGAGAAAGTTTCTCCACTTCATCCATCTTGAGAAACTTCTTTGGCAGATTTCTGAACTCACACAGACATTGTTATTTCTTGAAGCTAGTGAAAACAAATATCTTCCTGTGTTTTTTAAGAAAATGTCTGGCCCCCCCAAATTAAAGTTAGGGTCTCACACTTGTGTGTTCTGAAAACATTTACAGCATTTAGACACTTGTACACTTAAAGACAATGTCTACATACATGACTGAGAAACAGTAAAATCAACAAAAATTGTTTCACCTATTGTTTACACACAATAGGTAGGTCAAGGTCATACTGTTGCAGCCAGCTTCTGGTCTCTGTGGCCCATGTGATTTTATTTCAGGCCTGGGAAGCCTTGCTTGTATAAAAACAGCCTCTCACTGTATAAAAATAGCCATACACTTGTGTCCACAAGCCACCATAAACTGCAGCTCCCCACCAAATGCAAAATCCTATGGTGACCTAGTCATTTAAAGTCCAAGTTCTAAAGCTGCTACTAAGCTGCATTGATTTTAAGCATACCACACAATTGTGGAGACCAGGGTGTGATATAAGCTCCTACAAATCATCAAAACCTGACCTCATGCAATGCTTTAAGATTCAATGTTATTCACATTCTCTAAATTGTACACAGTATCTCTTTCTCCATATTCTTGGCTTAAGACATCATTTCTTAACATTTCCTTGAATTGAACTTCCAAACGTTGTATGGAGGCAATGTCTTCCCTCTAAACCATGGGTTTTGGAATAACAGAACTGAATGCTTACACTCTGTAGTTAGCTGGATCACAAGATAGGTGTGGGTTGTAGGAGCTGGTTTTCTTATGTCCAGTTTTTTATGAAACTCACCAATCAGGTAATAACGCCATCTTCATGCATAAAAAGCTGTAGGTATTTACGACAAATCTTTCCTCACAGAAAGCCTAGGAGTGGAGAAATTTCTATCCCCACTTAACAGAACTTGATTGGATTTTCCCCCTGTGGCCTCCTTTGACAGCCTGTATGTGAAACCAGTTCCACTCTTTGGACTGAAAAACCCAAACTAAACAAATAAACACAAAAGACTTATGTGCCCTAAGTAATTGAGAAGCTCAACAGTTGAATGGCTGAACTGATGCATCACCAATTTCAATTCTGCTGAAGTTTTCCCTAGGTGCTTTACATGTTAGCCAGAAGTGATCTCTTCAGAGGCTCAGTGTAACACATTTCTGAAAATGCTTGGTTAATCTCGTTTTCCAAAAACAAGTTGGAAATATTTCAAATAACACGTATGGAAGAAGAAAAAGAAAAGCGGAATGAATAGGGAAATGACTCATAGTATGATTGGTACAGGGAGATATGATTACATTAAGTTAAATGAGGTGATGGTTGTGACAGTGCTTGATGAACTTGCAAAATACCATATGGAGGTAAGCTTTAGCTGTTTTATTCTGGGCAAATGAATTGTAATCTGAAGTCCATGAGTCCATGATCACTTATCATAAGAATTTTGGTAGAAACTTTAAAATCTCTTTTCACTCGCTGTTAAAGAAGCAGTGGCCTTGGTAAGTGACCTCTAAGCCTTAGACTCTACAGTCACTAACATAATGAATGGCCAAGTGGGACCAGAGAGAATTTGGTTCTTTTTTTTTTAAAATTAAATTTATGGGGGTAACATTGGTTAATACAATTATGTAAGTTTCAAGTGTACATTTGTATAATATGTGATCTGTGTATTGAACTGTGTGCCCACTCCCATAGAAAAATCATCTTCCATCACCATATAGTTGGTCCTCTTGACCCTTTACTACCCCACCCCCTTCCTTCTGGTAACCACCATACTGTTGTCTATGAGTTTTTGTTTGTTCATATTTTGCTTTTAGTTTTATATCTGTCAATGTAAAAATACAAACTTCCAAACCTGTAAGAAATTTTTATGAGTTTATTTGAGCCAAACTGTCAACCATTGCCGGGAAGCAAAGTCTCAATGGATTGAGAAAGTGCTCTGGAAAATGGCAGTTTCACCATTTATTTTATACATCAGAATCAAAAGGGAAGATGGAAGGGGGTTACATGAAATTGGTGCTAGATTAGGGAGACGGGAGAAAGCTAAGTGGGAAAATCTCTGGAATTAGGTAAAAGGTAAAAGTGTATATGCTGAAACTTTTACATGGGCAGGAACAAGACAGTTGACAGTTAGTGGTTCACATAACAGTAACAATGAGGGGTCTGTTGGTTCCTGCTCTGGTGGGATGTCTGGCTTGATGGAGACTGGAAAAGAAGATGACCCTTACATTTCAGAGACATATTATCAGATACATTCTCTTAGATGCAAAAAGACAGCAGACAAGCTTGAGTAAAAGTAAGCACTGAACTTTGTTTTATTTTATTTTTTAATTTATTTATGATTTTAATTTATTGTGTTTACATAGATTAAAGTATCCCTTCAAATATATCTCCCCCACCCCTGTGTTCCCCTTGGCCCCCCCCTTTGCCCCCTCCCCCTAATGCCTTCTTCCCTTTCCTCTAGGATTTGCTATTGTGTTCTCTATAATGCTGTGTTATGTATATACAATTTCACTAATCTTTTTCCCTTCTCTGATCCCATCTTCTCTTCCACTTTCCCTCTGACCTCTTTTCCTCTGGTTCCTTTGATCCCACCTCTGCCTCTGTTCCGTTCCTCAAGTTCACATTGTTCATTAGATTCCTCAAATGAGTGAGGTCATATTGTAAGGTATTTTTCCCCGCTGAGAAGGAAGGAATGGCCAGAGCCACAAAGTGTGGAATAGTAAAAGGCTTTATTGGGTACAGAGCGCTCATCCTGCCTGGCAAGGTTCCCTGGCCCCGAGGTAAGATGGAAGCCAGGGAAACTGCGAGGATTAAACCACGTGGGAGATATTTAAAGGAGTCCTTCTAGGGAAGTGGAGCTAACATGACGTGGTGAAATCCCACTGGCTGGTAGACAGTCGCTTTTTTCCAAATGGTTCCTGCGAAGCCTCCTTTGGCGCGCTTGTTTGTGGGCAGTCCCAGCCAAAGTTCGCGGGTCTGAGTTCCCCAAGTGACCATCCCCCATTATCCACTGACCTTACACATATGATATTTTTATTTTCCTGCCTGGCTTATTTCACTTATCATGATAGTTTCCAGGCCCATCCATGTTGTCACAAAAGGTAAGATTTCCTTCCTCCTCACGCCTGTGTAGTATTTCCATTGTGTATATGTACCACAGCTTTGTTCTGAGAAAAATACCTCCCTAGGACATGACTACTGTGGGTTTAAAACTACTACTTAGTTTTAAGACTGAGCCTTTCCCACACTTTTAATACTAAGATCTTCTCAACACCAACCTTTTCCCTACACCCTTGACTGTTGCATGATGTGGGGTGGTGCACTCTTATGAGGAATCCCATTTATGCCTCGGATAAGTGACTTTGTATCAGAGACTTTCTTATTTGTATATTGGCTTAAAGGTTTTGATTTCTACTTATAAAATGGGGCAGACTGGGGTCTTGCTCTCTTGGTTCCTGAAACTAGCATTGCAAGGAGAAGCAGCCAAGATGGCAGAGTGCTGAAGGAGAAGCTAATTTGAGCAGAGTTTGTTCAGAGAGAAGGAGATGGGGAACAGAGGTGAATAAGGCTGATGGGATAGAAACCTTTGATTCTAGGAATACCGGATAAGTCAGTGGCTTTGGGAGCCCTGAATGGAAAGAGAACTGTTTTCTCACTGTGTGTATTTCTCGCTTGCCCTGTGCAAGCTAGGATTAAAGGTAATGGCCCACCAGTTCTTGGCTCCGTTCTTTCATTACCGTCTGTCCAAATCAAATGCGAACCTGCATGGGCCAGGCGGCTGTGATGGTGGCCGCGGCTACTGGCTTTACAACTACTCACCATGAACTGCTTTTAGTTAGAAAGGTCTTAATTTAGACCATTCTGTGTTGTTACTTTAAGTCTTTGAGTTTGCACAGCCGTTATATAGGCTCACCTGAGCTTGTCCGGTTTAGTTCATGGCCTCATCTTTATTTATTAAAATTTTTTTTTTGCCCACATATCTCACATATGAGTGAAATCATATGGTTCTTCACTTTTTCTGTCTGACTTATTTTGCTTAGCATGATATTCTCAAGGTCCATCTATGTTATCACAAATGACAGTATTTCATCTTTTCTTATGGCTGGGGAGTATTCCATTGTATACTTACCACATGTTCTTTATCCAAGCATGTATGGAAGGACATGTGGTTGTGTTCATGTCTTGGCCACTGTGAATAATGCTGCAATGAAGATAGGGATGCATATATCTCTGCGAATGAATGTTTTCAAATTTTGGGGTAGATACCCAGAAGAGCGGTTGCTGGGTTCTATGGTAACAACAGGTGTCAGAAGCTGTAGTTTGTCTGGGTTCATGTGAAATGCAAGCTATCAGGGCATGAGATCTGACAAAGATGGAAACTTGATCATAGACAAATGTTAGTAATGTTAACTCTAGATATGAAGAAAAAGATATATGTATATTTTGGAACCTAAAAGGAATTAATTCTCCCTTTTTATTCCTTTTAAATGATGTTAGGAAATTATTTGATTAGCAATATCATCTTCAAAAAAGAAACAATAATATACAAGGCCCCAATCTATGTCCTTCTATTCCTATGTAAAATTAGTGTATATAAAAACTTATCTGGAGGACTAATTAACAACTTGTTTAAGTGGGGTAGTTCAATGATGTATTCCCTTATGACTTAATGAACTATCTATCCCCTTTCAATAAAAAAATTCTTTATGGAACTTACAGTGTACAATAAGTCCTGCTGTAATTCTTGTTTTGAGAGTGTGAGATGTTTTCTACACAATTGCTATACCAGGGAACTTTGAGTACAATACAAATTTTGTCTTTGCTTCTATAAAATAAAGAAAAATGATTGAATGAAAGGGTGATATCAAGTTCCTTAATTTTGAGACTTTTTTTTCTATCCTCCTACTCCCATTAAAAAAAAAAAAGGTTTGTCTTGAAATAACTGATATTGTAGAGGCCTGAAAGATAAAGCTGTAGAATTGTTCATTTAAACCTGAAAAGGACTGTGATTTTTACTGTAAAACAATGAATAAATAGACTTGCTTTACATTATGCTCGCCCTGGCCGGTTGGCTCAGTGGTAGAGCATCGGCCTGGCGTGCAGAAGTCCCGGGTTTGATTCCCGGCCAGGGCACACAGGAGAAGCGCCCATCTGCTTCTCCACCCCTCCCCCTCTCCTTCCTCTCTGTCTCTCTCTTCCCCTCCCGCAGCCAAGGCTCCATTGGAGCAAAGATGGCCCGGGCGCTGGGGATGGCTCCTTGGCCTCTGCCCCAGGCGCTGGAGTGGCTCTGGTCACAACAAAGTGACGCCCCGGAGGGGCAGAGCATCGCCCCCTGGTGGGCAGAGCATCGCCCCTGGTGGGCGTGCCGGGTGGATCCCGGTCGGGCGCAAGCGGGAGTCTGACTGTCTCTCCCCGTTTCCAGCTTCAGAAAAATACAAACAAAACAAAACAAAACAAAACAAAAATACATTATGCTCATGACAATTGTCAACTAATAATTACTACTTACTACCTCTTCCTCTTTCATTGTTTCCCTTAGGCTTCTAACAACAGAACTTGTATATCACATTTGTCCCCTGTATTTGCATTTGTTAGATGAGCCGGAGTAGTCTGAGGTGCATTTTCTCTGCATTCTCCTCTGTGGGACGTGCTTATCTTTCCTACTGCCACAGTTTGCCCCCTCATCTCTGTGAAATATTGGCCGGCGGGACAGATGGGTTACTCCATCTGTTGATGCTGTAGCCTACAAGTTTAAAAAACTGGTTGTTCTGTTGTCTGTTTAGCATAAGAACGGATTATAGCTGAGTTATTTGGCAGGCTCACAAGATGGTTTTGTACTAAGGGAAGGTGTTTATTTTACAGAAACTAAATTCACATTTAGTTTCTACACAGTTGTGTTTGTAAGAAACTCTAAGTGTAGGCAGTCACTGCAGCCAGTTGAAACCAGCTGCATAGGAATTTATAAACACACACATACCCCTCAAATATCTACCGGTTATCTCAGTTCACCACGTATATTATTTTTCATGGCTACCTACATCTGGTGTTAGAACTTTCAGACCCTTTTCAGATCACTCTCCAATCATTTCACAATAATTTACAAGTTGCAAGTGTTCTGTAAACTTCAGATCTTTTTCAAGGTAAAGTTCCATGTTTATTTTAGTTTTTATATATTCCATAATCATTTCACATATATAAAAATATACTTCCATTTTTATTAGGTTTCTACCATTTTTAAAGATGTGTCACTGATGAGATTTTTGAGTGCTGTATTCCTAACCCCATGTGGGAAAACAGCTGTTAGGCTTGCTCGCTGGTTTACCTGCTGCAAGCACTTTGTGCAATTACTGCATGAGTACCTGACAGCAACACGGTAAAGAACTAAGTGCTTTCCCTCAGTGGTAAAGAGAGCAGATTGTATTCCAGCCACAGTGAAACGGGGTTTGTTGCCTGATCCCTTTCCCTCCATTGCGAAAAGCAGGTTTTTCTTTTTTTTTTCTTTCTTCTTTTGGCTCACCTGTCTTTGCAAGCTTCCAATAAATTGGTATGGCTCACAGTTTTCTGGCTCCACAGTTCCTTTACTATCTGCCTGAATTCAATGAGAATCTGCATGGCCACAACCACCACCCTTACACCCCGTTTTTCATAAGCCCTGTGGTTTTTATTATGTAATTTTACACAGCACAGTAGTTTTAAAGAACGCAGATGTCATGTTCTGACTGTATTTTAAATTGTTTTTCACTTTATTTCTATTTTGGAGCAACAGGTGATATAATTTTCTATTTCTCTTCTTTCTTCCTTCTGACCTCTGTTGATAGTGCTATTTAGTTAGTGTAAAAGTCCTTTAATCTGCTGGCTAGTTTCTATGGGAAGCAAGTCTGCCTGGATTTACATGGGCTACGAAGAGTTTTTATAGATATACATCTTTGAAACCAGACAGCGACCTGCCAAGTCTCTCTTTAGGCTCAAAAATGATAATGGTAGTCATGCATGTTTTTCCATGCTCTGACTTTGAAAGGAAATTTGGCAGTCAAAAACTTCCATATATATTTAATACATATGTATATGAAGTATACATATGAAAAAACATTTCCCCCAGTATTTTATTTTTATTTTGTACATCTTTCTCAGGTCAGGTGAATAATATTACATATATGGTATATTCTTATACTGAATTATAATATTTATTGTTGTATTTGTCTTTAGTAACCCCTTTGAAAAACTACTGAGGTATAATTGACAAAATTAAAATATACTTAAGTGTACATTATAATATATTTAAAGTGTACACTTCAATATATTAAAGTGTATTGATATTCATGTACACTATGAAAGGATTCCTTCCATCTAATTATTTAGCATATCCATGACCTCACATATTTATCTTTTTTTCTTTAGAAGCTTCTTTCCTTTACTATTCTCCTCATCTCATTCATCATGTGTTGTATCCTGTTGGGCAGATAAGTTATTTTTTGCTCACTTCATTAAAGATGGTCGCTGCTCTCACATGGTGATGCTCTCACGTGATACAGCTAATTACCCTTCCTTCTTGGGAAGGGGCTTGGTTATGCTAATGTGTGTTGGGGGAGGGGCTTTCACACCAAAAGGTTTTAAAAGGAGGAGCTGGGAGGCCATTTTGGGGAGAGAGAAATCATGGTCTTACAGAGAGGATGAGACCACGTTATTCCAGGGGAGAGAGGCCACGTGGAAGAATGATGAAGGAGAAGCCAGTTTGTGCAGGAGAAGGAGATAGGAAACAGAGGTGAATAAGACTGGTGAGGTGGAAGCCTTTGGTTCTAGGAAAACTTGGATGAGTGAGTAGCTTTGGGAGCCCCGAATAGAAAGGAAAGTGTTTTCCCACTGTGTGTTTTTATTCACTTGCCAAATGCAAGTCTAGAATAAAGGAAAATGGACCACCAGTTTTTGGCTCCACAGTTTCTTTCTGACCTGTCTGGATTAAATGTGAACCTACATGGGCCAGGTGGCTTTGATGGTGGCCCAGGTTACTGGCTTTACATATCCTATGCACAACCACGTGCACAAAACATAAATTACGGAACACTGTTCATTGCAGTGGCAGACCAAGAGGAGGTGAGACAGTGAAACTACTGCAAATAGGCAATAAAGCGGCACATGGTCTGTAGAAAAGTTAAAAAGATGAATCAAACAAACTGAAAATTGATTTTAAGAAATTCTCAGCATGCAGTGAGAACTCTAAAACTAGGTCAGTGATAAAATACTCCTCTCCAAAAAATATTTTTTTCGTCTGAGGTCTAAATGGTATCACTTCTTTAAGACTTATCCTTAAGTAAACATTGTATTTTGTGTTGTGTTTTCCATGGAATCATTGCATTTACACAGCTGGCCTTTGGTATATGTGAACTCAGCTACCTACCTTGTTTTCAGAGTTTGTAAAGACATGATTTCTTTCTGGCTTGCTTAGGGCATAGCTTGTCTCCAACCCCTGTGATAATACATACTGCTGCATTTAGACAATAAATAAAAAAAAAACAGTGGTGGTAAAAGCAAGTATAAAGACAATGAATCAGGACTTGAGTTTTATCAATTTTGCCTTTCTTTGGGAGGATTTGGAGGTTTTATTTGTGTTTAAAGTGTTAATAGTGAAATACTGAAGACTGAAAAATGTAATATTTTTGTTTGGTAAAGTACAAATTTTAGTTCTTATATGAAATGTTTTATTGAGTTCAAATTTCTTTAAAATTAAAATTTTCTCTTTTTATATTTAATTTCTTTAAAACTAAAGGACTAATCAAGGAAATAAAACAGCACACCAGTATGATTTAAACATTTTAGTTTTATTAACATTCACTTAAAAATCAGGCACAATTATAGATACTCAAAATTGAATAAAAGAAAAAGTTTACTGTCTTTTCTGGCTGTTACTCATCCCTTTTCACAATTACCACTGAGAATCATTTTGTTGTACAGAGTAGGGAAGTGTTGAAAAGTATTTTTCTCTCAGTGCCAGATTATCCACGTCTGATGCTGCTCAATCGTGTTTGCAAAGAGCTTGAAAGTCACTCTAGCCTGATGTGTGGTGGCACAGCAGATAAAACATCAACCTGGAATGCTGAAGTCACTGGTTCGAGACCCCAGGCATGCTCTGTCAAGGCACATATGAGAAGCAATGATTACGAGTTCATGCTTCCTGATCCTCCCCCCTTCTGTCTCTCTCTCTCTTTCTCCAATCAATACATCATATCTTTTAAAAAAAGGTCACTTTTCCTTTCTCTCTTCTCCTCTCTCTAAAATCAATCAAATTCTAAAAAAAAAGAAAGAAGAAGAAGTCACTGTAACAGGCCATATACCTTGATATTTATTGTGAAAATATTACCTTTTCTCCGTCTCCCCCTCCTCTCTTGTTGTTACCATCCAGTCTCCTTGAAGAAAAAATATCTCCTAGACAATGTAGAAAGAAATCACTAGTTATATTTACAGTGCTGCTTTTCCTATGTTGTCAAGGAGGCTTAAAGTAATCCTGCCTCAGACCTGGTCAAAGATAAGCTGAGAAAGCCTGAAAAAAAAATCAGTGAGATTGATTTGTCCAACACTAAAAGAAGTGTGATGAGTATTCTCCTGAGAAAGGTAATCTAATTTGAGCTGTCCAAAGGAGGTTGGTCAGATTAAATGATCACTACTCTGACTTGTTTGGCAGAAATGTTCAAACATTTAATTGCTTTTAAGTTGGTAAACAAAACTGACAACTTCTTTTCAGAGTACACAGTTGAGGGTGAAAGGAAAAAATTGGTCTTCATAGATTTAGGGCTGTGGTCTCCAACCCCCGGGCCGCGGACTGGTACCGGTCCGCAGAGAAAGAATAAATAACTTATATTATTTCTGTTTTATTTATATTTAAGTCTGAACAATGTTTTATTTTTTTAAAAATGACCAGATTCCCTCTGTTACATCTGTCTAAGACTCTTGATGCTTGTCTCGGTCACGTGATACATTCATCCGTCCCACCCTAAAGACCGGTCCATGAAAATATTTTCTGACATTAAACCGATTTGAGGACCACTGATTTAGGATATTAAAGCATGGAACTGGGAGAAATATCAGATTGGAGAAGCGTTGCACACCTGTACTCCTGTTTCCCAATAGAATGATATCAAAGCACTCTTGGAGAGCCACAGAAGCGGAATATATTAATGAAAGGACTTGTAATTGGTATTCTTGGTTCTCTTTTCATTTCCGTACTAAATAACTGCACGAACAGGACAAACCATAGGTAATGTAGGTAAAGTGGAGGAATCTATACAAGCCACCCTTTCAGACCACTTTCAATGTCTTAAAGATTGACTCGAGCTAGAAATATACTACAAGAAGGTATCCAGTTTCTTATGGTGTTTGTCAATGAGAAACAATTCTTCAAATGACACTTTTTTTTTTTGCAAAAATAAACAAGAGAGGAATATCTTTAACTAAGATCTATGACTTTAAGTCTCAAATGTCAGGGGAGGGGAGGAAGGAGAGGGGGAGGGGGAGGGGTACAAAGAAAACTGGATAGAGGGTGATGGAGGATGATCTCTCTTTGGGTGATGGGTATGCAACAGAACTAAATGACAAGATAACCTGGAAATGTTTTCTTTGAATATATGTACCCTGATTTATTGATGTCACCCCATTAAAATAAAAATTTATTAAAAAAAAGACTCAAATGTCTACAACACATTCCAAATGGAAATAATTTGTATTGTTAACATGATTAGTATCACTTTAGTGATATATATTTTAATTTTTTGAATTTTATTTTCTAAGCTATTCTTTTTTTAATCCATTTTAGAGAGAGGAGAGAGAGAAAGGGGGGAGGAGCAGGAAGTATCAACTCCCATATGTGCCTTGATCAGGCAAATCCGGGGTTTTAAATCGGCGACCTCAGCATTCCAGGTTGATGCTTTATCCACTGCACCACCACAGTTCAGGCACAAAGCTATTTTTTAAACCATACAAGAAGTTAAGAGAAATAATATGGCAAATTCATGTACCTAATATTCAATTTTATACTAGTGTAATATTTTGTCATTTTTCTCTTGGAGCTTTTTTGAAGAAATAAAACATGGTGGTCACTGCTGAGTCCCTGTTTACTTCTTCTTCATCTTGTTTCTTCTCTCTTTCCCAAAGGTAAACAGTATCCTGAATTTTGTGATTATCATTGTCATATACAATGTACGTCATTATCTGCTTCCAAATCCAAGCCCAGTATACCATGGCTTTAGCTCTGCTCATTATTTTGCATTTTAAGACCATAGAAATGATGAGACATCCGTTAAGAATTTCAGACAATTCAGATCCTCTTGTCATAACTTGTCTTTGGGACCTTTGGCCACTCATTTTAGCCACAGACACTGCTGCATTGACCAGCTCTCTTTGGAAAAGCCAAACAAACTTCCCACAGGTACAACAAAATAACACTCACTGTGCACTCTCTGACCTCTCCCTCAGCTCCTTGTTGAAGAAAGGCTGGCAATGCTGTGGTCTCAAGCATGTACAACCCAGAAATGTGAGGGGCAGATGGGGAGAGTTAAAGATCTGTGTAGTAAAAGGTTTAACCAATGGGAAATGGAAACCTTCAAATAAATTCTTCCTTTCTCCATGGACTGGGAAGTCATTTATACACCCTCTTAGGAGATGATTAATCAGTCGTACTTAGTACATTAAACTGGTGTTTCCTTGTGCCCTGTCTCATTCCTCTTTCCCTTCTTTTTTTGTTCTATGGGATTAAACTACTTGATAAATTAGTAAATTTTTGCCCTGGTATGCATTCTTGGGAGGCCAGGTTAAAACAGGTATACTTACCTTGTTTACAACCTGTCTTTTTGGCTTTATCTGTCCATATTTTATCAATCATTACTATGTGTTTGGAGCAGAGGTGATATAGCTTACTGTTTCATCTTGACTAGATAAGTCATTGATTCTTTTTTTCTTTATATTTAAAATAAATTTATTGATTTTATCCATACATAGAAGGGACATAAAAATGAGACTCCGAGACATGAACAAGAATGTGATGGCAACAGGGGTGGGGGTGGGGGGATGGGGGATGGGGTGAAGAAGGAGTGAGGGGTTGGGGGAGGGGAGGGGCACAAAGAAAACCAGATAGAAGGTGACAGAAGACAATTTAACTTTGGGGGAGGGGTATACAGCACAATCAAATGTCAAAATAATCTAGAGATGTTTTCTCTCAACATATGTACCCTGATTTATCAATGTCACTGAATTAAATTTAATAAATAAATTAAAAAATAAATTTATTGATTTTAGAGAGAGGGAGAGAGAGAGAGAGAGAGAAAGAGAGAGAGAAGGGGAGGAGGAGCAGGAAGTTTCAACTTGTAGTTACTTCCTGTATGTGCCTTGACCAGGCAAGCCCAGGGTTTTGAACTGGCGACCTCAGCATTCCAGGTTGATGCTTTATCTACTGCACCACTGCAGGTCAGGCAAAGTTGTTCATTCTATCTTTGCAGTTTTCCTTGCTGAATGACATCAGTATTCCTTTCTATTCACCAAGAAATCTTTACCATTAGTTATTGATACATTTCCTATTACATATAAAGCAATAAAAGCAAACTTTTCTCAGAGAGCTTACCATAGAAGAGGAACACGGTAAATGTTAATTCCATTTCTGTACCTTTAGAAAAATAATATTTTCTTTCCCATGCCTTGTAACTATTTATACCTTAATAGATAACTCATTTTGGACTGTTTCTTCCATGTTGGTCTTTCTCTCAAGATTGTGAACTTGAGGGCAGGAATTGTGTCTCATTTGCTCTGCAGAGAGCATAGTGCCTGGCCCAATGTTGCTCAGTTAATGAGTATAGACTAGCTGTGACATTTGGAGTATACATGAATAAACAGGCATAAACATTTTGGATATTTAATTGTAATTCTTTTGATTTCTTTCCTTAATATATAAAACTCCTCAGTAGGTAGTTGGTAGGTCTACTGTTGTGGTGGCATGTGTGATTCCTGCTGCTAAGTGCAGCTGTTTGAGCAAATGCAGTCACTGATGTGACCGTCTGTTTGGAGAAGGGTATACTCTACAAATAGCATACTTCCAGTAAGTCAAGATATTACTCATAATGAAAATGCTATAATATCATGAGGCAAGTGTCTTGTTAGCAATAAAAGTTATTAATGTCTCTGATCTAAATGAAGAATTGAAATAGCATCCCACATTAGAAAGAAAGGGCAGGAGTGATGTAATCAACATTGTGGATAGAGAGTTGGTGAACGTTTTGATGTTGGGGGTAAAAATAAAAAGCTGCAATCTAAAATGATTCCCAGGTTTAGAACTTGGATAATGTGAAAGAATGATCATATTATTTTATGAGAGAGGAAAATAGGAGAAAATAAAATTGTTTATGGTAAGTAGATGAGCTTGATCATTAACTTGACTTTAATATAAGGTCTACCGGAAAGTTCTGTCCGTTTCTATCACAACAAGTTTCGACACATAAGCACATGTTTATTTGGTGCATGTGTGCCTCTCTATTTTTATCACTTAATGTATACCTACTGATGTAGCAAATGAACTAAAACAAAGTTGTTTCATGTTAGTCTTATGTGTGAAGTGATAGTGTACCCATGGCTACTGATAAAGTTCATTTATGCCACTGTAATTTTTATGAATTTCAACAAGGAAGAAATGCTACAGAAGCATGTCCGTCACATCCACCATATTCCCTGGACTTAGCACCCTCCTACTATCACTTGTTTTTGTCCTTACAAAATTTTTTTTTTTTAATAAATTTTTATTAATGGTAATGGGATGACATTAATAAATCAGGGTACATATATTCAAAGAAAACATGTCTAGGTTATTTTGTCATTAAATTATGTTGCATACCCCTCGCCCAAAGTCAGATTGTCCTTCGCCACCCTCTATCTAGTTCTCTGTGCCCCTCCCCCTCCCCCTAACTCTCCCCCTGTCCTCCCTCCCCCCACCCCTGGTAACCACCACACTCTTGTCCATGTCTCTTAGTCTCATTTTTATGTTCCACCAATGTATGGAATCATGTAGTTCTTGTTTTTTTCTGATTTACTTATTTCACTCCTTATAATGTTATCAAGATCCCACCATTTTGCTGTAAATGATCTGATGTCATCATTTCTTATGGCTGAGTAGTATTCCATAGTGTATATGTGCCACGTCTTCTTTATCCAGTCTTCTATTGAAGGGCTTTTTGGTTGTTTCCATGTCTTGGCCACTGTGAACAGTGCTGCAATGAACATGGGGCTACATGTGTCTTCACGTATCAATGTTTCTGAGGTTTTGGGGTATATACCCAGTAGAGGGATTGCTGGGTCATAAGGTAGTTCTATTTGCAGTTTTTTGAGGAACCACCATACTTTCCTCCATAATGGTTGTACTACTTTACAGTCCCACCAACAGTGAATGAGGGTTCCTTTTTCTCCACAGCCTCTCCAACATTTGCTATTACCCGTCTTGTTGATAATAGCTAATCTAACAGGGGTGAGGTGGTATCTCATTGTAGTTTTGATTTGCATTTCCCTAATAACTAATGAAGCTGAGCATCTTTTCATATATCTGTTGGCCATTTGTATCTCTTCCTGGGAGAAGTGTTTATTCATGTCCTCTTCCCATTTTTTTATTGGATTGTTTGTTTGTTTGTTGTTGAGTTTTATGAGTTCTTTGTAAATTTTGGAAATTAGACCCTTATCTGAGCTGTTGTTTGAAAATATCATTTCCCATTTAGTTGGCTGTCTGTTTATTTTTATATCAGTTTCTCTTGCTGAGCAAAAACTTTTTATTCTGATGTAGTCCCATTCATTTATCTTTGCCTTCACTTCTCTTGCCATTGGAGTCAAGTTCATAAAATGTTCTTTAAAACCCAGGTCCATGAGTTTAGTACCTATGTCTTCTTCTATGTACTTTATTGTTTCAGGTCTTATATTTAGGTCTTTGATCCATTTTGAATTAATTTTAGTACATGGGGACAGGCTGTAGTCGAGTTTCATTCTTTTGCATGTGGTTTTCCAGTTTTCCCAACACCATTTGTTGAAGAGGCTTTCTTTTCTCCATTGTGTGTTGTTGGCCCCTTTATCAAAGATTATTTGACCATATATATGTGGTTTTATTTCTGGGCTTTCTATTCTGTTCCATTGGTCTGAGTGTCTATTTTTCTGCCAATACCATGCTGTTTTGATTATCGTGGCCCTATAATATAGTTTAAAGTCAGGTATTGTAATGCCCCCAGCTTCATTCTTTTTCCTTAGGATTGTTTTGGCTATTCGGGGTTTTTTATAGTTCCATATAAATCTGATGATTTTTTGTTCCATTTCTTTAAAAAATCTCATAGGGATTTTGATGGGAATTGCATTAAATTTGTATATTGCTTTGGGTAATATGGCCATTTTGATTATATTTATTCTTCCTATCCAAGAACAAGGAATATTTTTCCATCTCATTGTATCTTTTTCGATTTCCCTTAACAATGCTTTGTAATTTTCATTATATAGGTCCTTTACATTCTTTGTTATGTTTATTCCTAGGTATTTTATTTTTTTTGTTGCAATCGTGAAGGGGATTATTTTTTTGAGTTCGTTTTCTAATATTTCATTGTTGGCATAGAGAAAGGCTATGGACTTCTGTATGTTAATTTTGTATCCTGCGACCTTACTGTATTGGTTTATTGTTTCTAATAATCTTTTTGTGGAGTCCTTCGGGTTTTCGATGTATAGGATCATATCATCAGCAAAAAGTGATACCTTTACTTCTTCTTTTCCGATATGGATGCCTTTTATTTCTTTGTCTTGTCTGATTGCTCTGGCCAGAACTTCTAGCACCACGTTAAATAAGAGTGGAGAGAGTGGACAACCCTGTCTTGTTCCTGATTTAAGGTAGAAAGTCCTCAGTTTTATGCCGTTTAAAATGATGTTGGCTGATGGTTTATCATATATGGCCTTTATCATGTTGAGATATTTTCCTTCTATACCCATTTTGTTGAGAGTCTTAAACATAAAATTGTGTTGTATTTTATCAAAAGCCTTTTCTGCATCTATTGATAAGATCATGTGGTTTTTGTTTGTTTTGTTGATATGGTGTATTACGTTAACCGTTTTGCGTATGTTGAACCATCCTTGAGATTCTGGGATGAATCCCACTTGATCATGATGTATTATTTTTTTAATATGTTGTTGTATTCGGTTTGCCAGTATTTTGTTTAGAATTTTAGCATCTGTATTCATTAGAGATATTGGTCTGTAGTTTTCTTTCTTTGTGCCATCCTTGCCAGGTTTTGGTATGAGGGTTATGTTGGCCTCATAAAATGTGTTTGGAAGTATTGCTTCTTCTTCAATTTTTTGGAAGACTTTGAGTAGAATAGGAACCAAGTCTTCTTTGAATGTTTGATAGAATTCACTAGTATAACCGTCTGGGCCTGGACTTTTATTTTTGGGGAGGTTTTTAATAGTTTTTTCTATTTCCTCCCTGCTGATTGGTCTGTTTAGGCTTTCTGCTTCTTCATGACTCAGTCTAGGAAGGTTGTATTGTTCTAGGAATTTATCCATTTCTTCTAGATTGTTGTATTTGGTGGCGTATAATTTTTCATAGTATTCTACAATAATTCTTTGTATATCTATGATGTCTGTGGTGATCTCTCCTCTTTCATTTTGGATTTTATTTATTTGAGTCCTGTGCCTTTTTTCCTTGGTGAGTCTTGCTAAGGGTTTGTCAATTTTGTTGATCTTTTCAAAGAACCAGCTCCTTGTTTTATTGATTTTTTCTATAGTTTTTCTGTTCTCTATTTCATTTATTTCTGCTTTGATTTTTATTATCTCCTTTCTTCAGCTGGTTTTGGGTTGTCTTTGTTCTTCTTTTTCTAGTTCCTTAAGGTGTGAAGTTAAGTGGTTTACTTCGGCTCTCTCTTGTTTGTTCATATAGGCCTGAAGTGATATGAACTTTCCTCTTATTACTGCTTTTGCTGCATCCCAGAGATTCTGATATGTCGTATTTTCATTTTCATTTGTCTGTATGTATCTTTTGATCTCTGCGCTTATTTCTTCTTTGACCCATTCATTTTTTAGAAGTATGTTGTTTAGTTTCCACATTTTTGTGGGTTTTTCCCCCTCTTTTTTGCAGTTGAATTCTAGTTTCAAGGCTTTATGATCAGAAAATATGCTTGGTACAATTTCAATTTTTCTAAATTTGCTGATATTGTCTTTGTGGCCCAACATATGGTCAATTCTTGAGAATGTTCCATGTACACTAGAGAAAAATGTAATCTCTGTCGCTTTGGGATGAAGTGTCCTGTAGATGTCTATCATATCCAGGTGTTCTAGTATTTCATTTAAGGCCACTATATCTTTATTGATTCTCTGTTTGGATGACCGATCTAGAGCCGTCAACGGAGTATTGAGGTCTCCAAGTATGATTGTATTTTTGTTAGTTTTTGTTTTAAGGTCAATAAGTAGCTGTCTTATATATTTTGGTGCTCCTTGGTTTGGTGAATATATATTAAGGATTGTTATGTCTTCTTGATTCAGTGTCCCCTTAATCATTATGAAGTGACCATTTTTGTCTCTGAGTACTTTTTCTGTCTTGTAGTCAGCATTATCAGATATGAGTATTGCTACACCTGCTTTTTTTTGGGTGTTGTTTGCTTGGAGTATTGTTTTCCAGCCTTTCACTTTGAATTTGTTTTTATCCTTGTTGCTTAGATGTGTTTCTTGTAGGCAGCATATAGTTGGATTTTCTTTTTTAATCCATTCTGCTACTCTGTGTCTTTTTATTGGTAAGTTTAATCCATTTACAATTAGTGTAATTATTGACACTTGTGGGTTCCCTACTGCCATTTTATAAATTGCTTTCTGTTAGTTTTGTATCTAGTTTGATTCTTCTCTTTTGTTTTTCTATCATTTGTTTTTGTTTGTTTGTGTTCCATACTTCTTTCCTCTGTTGCTACCTTTTTTAAGTTATGTGTTTTTGTGGTGGTTTTTTCTAGGGTGGTTACCATTAAGTAACGAAAAGGGTACCTACCATATTCATTGTAGTACCCTATCTTATAAGTATTTCTGCACTTCATCGTCCTTTGCTACTGTTAATCTCCATTCTCTCCCCCCTTTTTTTCCTTTGTTGTCACAGTTTAAGTTTGGTTTTATTGTGTTCTTGGTGGAGCTGTTACTTGTGGTGTTGTTTTCTTTTGTTCTTTGAATCTGGTTGGAAAACCCCCTTTAGTATTTCCTGGAGTGGGGGATTTCTGTTGATAAATTCTCTCATCTTTTCTGTATTTGTGAATGTTTTTATATCTCCTTCATACTTGAAGGATAGCTTTGATGGGTATAGTATTCTTGGCTGAAAGTTCCTCTCTTTCAGGGCTTTAAATATTGGGGTCCACTCTCTTCTAGCTTGTAGAGTTTCTGCTGAGAAATCTGATGATAATCTAATAGGCCTTCCTTTATATGTTGTACTCTTCTTTTCCCTGGTTGCCTTGAGAATTTTTTCTTTGTCATTGGTTTGTGTCATCTTTATTATGATGTGCCTTGGAGTGGGTTTGTTGGGGTTAAGAAAACTCGGTGTTCTGTTTGCTTCTTGAATTTGAGGCTTTAGTTCTTTCCACAGGCTTGGGAAGTTCTCGTCTATTATTTGTTTGAGTATATTCTCCATTCCATTTTCTTTCTCTTCTCCCTCTGATATACCTATTATTCTTATGTTATTCTTTCTGATGGAGTCAGATAATTCCTGTAGGGCTTTCTCGTTTTTTATTATTTTTGAGTCTCTTTCTTCTTCTCTCTGTTGTGCCTCAAGTTGTTTGTCTTCTATTTCACTAATCCTATCTTCAATCTGTGTTGTTCTGCTAGCTAAGCTTGTTACCTCGTTTTTCAGCTCGTGAATTGAGTTTTTCATTTCTGTTTGATTTGTTTTTATAGTTTCAATTTCCTTGGTAATATATTCTTTGTGTTCATTGAGTTGTTTTCTGATCTCCCTATATTGCCTTTCTGTGTTTTCTTGTATATCTCTGAGTATTTTTAAGATTTCTATTTTAAATTCTCTGTCATTTAGCTCCAAGGCTTCCAATATGTTAAGTCTTTTCTCCATAGATTTTTCCACATCTATTTGTGTTACCTCTCTTTCTTTTGTATCCATAATATTCGATTTCCTCTTTCTAATTTTATCTTTTTTTTTTTTCTGAAGCTGGAAACAGGGAGAGACAGTCAGACAGACTCCCGCATGTGCCCGACCGGGATCCACCCGGCACGCCCACCAGGGGTGACGCTCTGCCCACCAGGGGGCAATGCTCTGCCCATCCTGGGCATCGCCATGTTGCGACCAGAGCCACTCTAGTGCCTGAGGCAGAGGCCACAGAGCCATCCCAAGCGCCCGGGCCATCTTTGCTCCAATGGAGCCTTGGCTGCGGGAGGGGAAGAGAGAGACAGAGAGGGAAAGCGCGGCGGAGGGGTGGAGAAGCAAATGGGCGCTTCTCCTGTGTGCCCTGGCCGGGAATCGAACCCGGGTCCCCCGCACGCTAGGCCGACGCTCTACCGCTGAGCCAACCGGCCAGGGCTGATTTCCTCTTTCTTATTGGCATCTGAGGGTGGTCTTGTTGATAGCACACCACCACAGGCGCACTTCCTCGCGGCTTGAATGAACGTCCCTGCGGTAGCTTCCTCCACACCCTCGTCTCCCAGATCCAAGTGATAACAGTCCCTTCGCTTTCAGTTTGTGTGGAACTCCGGAATGCTCCGAAGATAAATTTTCCTGTTTCTAGTTGATAAATTTGTTGTGATTTTGGGGAGATCTGTCGGACGCGCTGCTCACGGCGCCATTTCCGTGACGTCACTACACAAAATTTTTTGAAGGGCAAAAAATTCAAAAATGAAGAAGATATCAAACAAGCACTGGTTCAATTTTTTGCATCAAAAGATAAAACATTTTTCAAAAGTGGGATATACAAATTGCCCTCACGCTGGCAAGAAATTATTAATAATAATGACAATTATATTATTTAATAAATTTTATTGATGGTAAGAAAAATTTGTATTTTGTTTTAATTCCAAAAATAGACAGAACTTTCCGGTAGACCTTATATTAAACAATGTTCATTCTTTTAAGAATTAATCCATTCAATTTATATTGAACACCTATTATTAACAGACATTGTGGTAAGTTCTTAGCACACAAATAATATTGTCTGTCAGGCATTCCCTTAAAGAACTTTATGAATTGCCTGACTAGGCAGTGGCACAGTGGATAGAGTATCAGCCTGGGATGCAGAGACCTAAGTTCCAAAGTCCAAGGTTGTTGGCTTAGTGCAGGCTCATCCGGCTTGAGTGAGGGATCACCAGCTTGAGCATGGGTTAGCTGGCTTGTATGTGATATCATAGACATGAGCCAGTGGTCTCTGGCTTGAGCCCAAAGGTTGCTGGCTTGAGCAAGGGGTCACTGGCTCAGCTGGACCCCCACTCTCCACCCCCATCAAGGTACATTTGAGAAAGCAATCAATGAACAACTAAGGAGCCGCAATGAATTGATGCTCTTCATCTCTCTCCCTTCCTGTCTGTCTATTTCTGTCTGTCTCTCTCTTTTTTTAAGATTTTTTATTTTATTTATTCATTTTTAGAGAGGAGAGAGAGAGAGACAGAGAGAGAGAAGGGGGGAGGAGCTGGAAGCATCAACTCCCATATGTGCCTTGACCAGGCAAGCCCAGGGTTTCGAACCAGTGACCTCAGCATTTCCAGGTCGACGCTTTATCCACTGCACCACCACAGGTCAGGCCATCTGTCTCTTTCTTAAAAGAAAAATAAAACACATTATGAACTAAAAATTATTACTATTAAATTGGCAATGATGATGTAAACTTAAGGAGCTTTCTTTCTCTTTCTTTCTTTCTTTCTTTCTTTCTTTCTTTCTTTCTTTCTTTCTCTTTCTTTCTTTTTCTTTCTTTCTTTCCCTCCTTCCTTCCTTCCTTCCCTCCTTCCTTCCTTCCTTCCTTCCTTCCTTCCTTCCTTCCTTCCTTCCTTCCTTCCTTCCTTCCTTCTTTCTTTCTTTCTTTTTTTCTTTCTTTCTTTTTTTCTTTCTTAGTGAGAGAGAGAGAGAGAGAGAGAAGCAGGGACAGACAGACAGGAAAGGATAGAGATGAGAATCATCAACTCATAGTTGCATCACCTTAGTAGTTCATTGATTGCTTTTTCATATGTGCTCTGACTGGGGGTGCTCTAGCTGAGCCAGTGACCCCTTGCTCAAGCCAGCGACCTTGGGCTTCAAGCCAGTGACCTTTGAACTCAAGCAAGAGAGCATCGGGGTATGTGTATGATTTCATGCTCAAGCCCAGGACCCTGCACTCAAGCTGGTGAGCCCATGCTCAAACCAGCGACCTTGAGGTTTCAAACCTGGGTCGTTAGTGTCCCAGGCTGACACTCTATTCATTGCATCACCACCTGGTTAGGCCAAGAGATGAAATTTAATAAAAACAATGTTGTGTGAAAAAACTTGGTGTCTGTTAATATATGTAATGGCTTCCTCCCAGTATCAAATATATTCTTAAGCTACATTAGCGCAAATGCACAATAAAGCAAGGGATGTTGAAGCACATGTTTGTAAAATGACTAATAAGTGCATAAATGATAATCCACTTACATTTCTCAGATACTACCTAGGGTATTGTGCTTAAATTTCAGGTGCTACATTTTAAGCACTAGTCAAACAGGTGAGTTTAATTCTATGTCATGTGAAAAAGTATAAAAGGACCTAGTGACAATTAGGGAAAAAAAATTGCTTTGCAGGGTCTGATTTTACTGCCCAATCCTAATATGAAAACTGAGGCTGTTTAGGTAGAAATACTAGGGAGAAAGGCTTGACATGTCATAAAATGTAATAGTCTAATAATTGGAACTATCTGATATGAATGAGAACTGTTCACACCAAGGCTGGATGATGGGAAAGTAGCAGAAGACACCCCTATTAACAGTCAGTGGACTTTATTGTTTGAATAAGGTTTGCAAGTATGCATTAACATCCAAGAAGCCAATCACCTCTTCACTTTAAATCTAAAGGAATACAAAACAAAACAACCCAAAAGTTCCAAGCTAAAAAATCAATGTAAAGACTAAAACAGGAGGAAGCAGATCAATAAAATGACTTTGCTCCAATGCTCACATTTAAAGATACTTCTATCATTGGATGTAAAAAAACAACAATTCCTTTAAGAAGATTCTCTTAGGAGAACATGGTGGTGTATCCATTTTAATTCTTTGTATTCTAGTTGAATTTGCAAAGCTAAAGAAATTTTGTTTGTGGGTAGGTATTACTGATGTTACAAGTGGTCAAAATTATTCATTGATGTACTCATCCATTTATTTATCAAACATTTTCTAAGGGACAACTAAGACCAGGAAATAAAGAATAAAAACAGCCTGACCAGGCAGTGGTGCAGTGGATAGAACGTTGGACTGGGACATAGAGGACCCAGGTTCAAAACCCCATGGTCACCTGCTTGAGTGTGGGCTCATCTGGCATGAGCATGGGCTCATCTGGCTTGAGTACGGGGTCACTGGCTTGAGTGTGGGATCATAGACATGACCCAAGTTCACTGGCTTGAAGCCCAAGGTTACTGGCTTGAACCCAAGATTGCTGGTTTGAGCAAGGGGTCACTTTCTGTGCTGTAGCCCCCCCAGTCAAGGCACATATGAGGAAGCAATCAATGAAAAACGAAGGTACTACCAATAAAGAATTGATGCTTCTCCTCTCTTTTCCTTTTTGTCTATCTGTCCCTGTCTCCTTCTCTCTGTCTCTGTCACACAAAAAAATAAAAATTAGAAGAATAGTAACAAAAGAGTATATTTGAAAAATAACTAAAATGGTAATAGGAAATACAATAAATGAACAAATGATTGGAATGTAATGTGATAAATCATATATTAGAGGCAGTGGTAGCCCTAAGTAAGGATGATCAATTCTACATGTGTATAAGGGTGAATTACGGAGTTGCATTTGAAGAGTGAAATTTATATGGAGGCTGGAAGGAAGGACATTTCAGTATAAGGGAATAATATGTGCAAATACACCAAGATACAATACATTATATATAATCAAAGTGTTTTTTAGCATTCTGTAAGTAATTTCACGTAACAACATCATCTAGCAATTATTTTATGCTTAATATATCCGGTTTAAGCATGTTATATTTGTTAACTAATCTTCATAAAATGTAGAGTAGTCTGGCTTCAAAATCACTACCTTTTACTCCCAAGGTACATGCTTTCTTGAAGAGATGGCTTGGCAGTTGATTGACTATTGTTTT
Source organism: Saccopteryx leptura (assembly GCF_036850995.1). Taxonomy (NCBI): domain Eukaryota; kingdom Metazoa; phylum Chordata; class Mammalia; order Chiroptera; family Emballonuridae; genus Saccopteryx; species Saccopteryx leptura. Next base: position 66,568,693 of record NC_089507.1, read on the forward strand.
TTCATGGTATAGGAAATTAGATACTGTAAAATTAAATGAAAGTGAAACTTAAGGACATAGCTGGAATATTTACACACTGTTTTGGGGAGGGTATGGTGCAGCCACTGTGGAAAACAGTATGGAGATTCCTCAAAAAATTAAAAATTGATCTGCTTTTTGACCCAGCCACTCCACTTTTAGGAATATATCCCAAGAACACCATATCACTGTTTCAAAAGGAGAAATGCACCCCCATGTTTATGGCAGCATTGTTCACAATAGCGAAGATCTGGAAACAGCCCAAGTGTCTGTCAGTGAATGAGTGGATTAAAAAGCTATGGTATAACCTGACCAGGTGGTGGTGCAGTGGATAGAGTGTCAGACTGGGATGTGGAGGACCCAGGTTCTAGACCCCGAGGTCACCAGTTTGAGCGTGGGCTCATCTGGTTTGAGCAAGGCTCACCAGCTTGAGCCCAAGATCGCTGGCTCAAGCAATGGGTCACTCGATCTACTGTAGCCCCCCGGCCAAGGCACATTTGAGAAATCAATCAATGAACAACTAAGGAGCTGCAACAAAGAATTGATGTTTCTCATCTTTCTCCCTTCCTGTCTGTCCCTATCTGTCCCTCTCCCTGACTCTCTCTGTCTCTGCCACAAAAAAAAAAAAAAGCATGGTACATATATACAATGGAATACTATGGGGCCATGAAAAAGAAGGAAATCTTACCTTTTGTGACAACATGGATGGACCTGGAAACTATTATGTTAAGTGAAATAAGCCAGGCAGAGAAGGAAAAATATCATATGACCTCACTCATTTGAGGAATCCAAGGAACAATGTGAACTAAGGAACAGAATTGAGACAGAGGAGGGATCAAAGAGACCAGAGGAAAAGAGGACAGAGGGAAAGGGGCTGACAGGATGGGATAAACCTGAAGGGAAGGGGGGAGGGTGCTATTGGGAGAGGGGCAAGGGAGATGTTGAGGGGAATAGGAGGGGGGATGCATTCCAGCGACACTAGAATCTATGTAAACACAATAAATCAAAATAATAATAATAATAAAAAGAAACAGAGGTAAAAAATTGTGTGACTTCTAAGGGTCTTTTAAAAAGTAAAATTGCAGTAAAATTAATGATTGCTCAGAAAACTAAATTAGCAAAATTGGTTCCATAAGGCATAAAAATCATAAACAGAGCAAACCCAAAACAAAATAACAAGAAAGAAATTCAGGAAGCAGCATGGTATCTTGCTGCTAAGGGCAGATAACTTGGAATCAGATAGCTTGGGTTCATATCCCCACTTATTCTCTGCAAAAGCTTGATCTAGTTATTTACCCTCTCAAAGCCTTAATTTTCTCATCTGTAAAATGGGAACAATAATAACTGATTCCCGGATGAATATAAATGGCATCTACTTTTGAAGATGAAATAAGATGAAATATGTGAAGTAGTCATTATAGCTTTTGTTACATAGTATACACATCCGATAAATGACAGATATTATTAATTAGAAGTTGAAAACATTTTATCTACTAAAAATATGTGTCCATATAACCCCCCCCCCCAAAGAAAACCACTTTGGAAAAGAATATGCTTTTACTTATAAAATTGCATTAGCTCAACCTGAGTTTAGACACAACAGTTTTTTTAAAAATTAATTTTAATGGGATGACATTGATAAATCAGGGTACATATGTTCAGAGAAAACATTTCTAGGTTATTTTGACATGTGATTATGCTGCATTCCCATCACCCAAAGTCCAATTGTTTTCTGTCACCTTCTAACTAGTTTTCTTTGTGTCCTTCCCCTCCCCCAACCCCATCCCTCTCCTCCCCCCACCCCATTAGACACAACAGTTTTATTCCTAGATATGCTCCCTAGAGAAACTCTTGAACATGTGCTCCAGGAGACAAGCAGAAGGGTCTCATGACAGCGTGTGTGTAAGTGTGCACACACATAAAGCCAACGCCCAGTTGTTCACTAGCAGCACGTCAGCAGTAACAGAATAGATAGAAACATTGTGGTAAATATAAGTAATGGAATGCTTATATAAATTATGTAAAAATGAATGAGTTATTCTAATATGGATGAATCTCAGAAAGATTATACTGAGCAAAAAGCATACATTCCTGAATACCTAAAGAACATTTTTGTGTAGAACTCAAAATATGCTAAAACAAACAACATATTGTTTAGAGTTACAAGCATATGTAATAAAATAATAAAAACAGGGAATGATTTTTAAAAAGATTTAAGGTGGTGTTCCCTCTGGGAGGACAGAGGAATGAAATATGCCAGGAATGTGTAGGTAGATGTCACAGTAAACTTTAATTCACCATGTTATTATTCTTCATAACTTACACATACAGACAGTCCCTGGGTTCTGAATGAGATAGGTTCTGTTGATTTTTTCTTAAGTTGAATTTGTATGTAAGTTGAAACAGGTACATTTATCTATTAAGTGCAACTTAGATGTTTGTCTTAACATTAGTATTTATTTATACCTTTTGCTGCATATAAATACTTTACCTTTTTTTTTTTTTTTGCAATTTAGGGAGAAAGAGAGAGGGACAGACAGAACAGACAGAAGGGAAGGGAAAAAGATGGGAAACATCAACTTGTAGTTGTGGCACCTTAGCTGTTCATTGATTGTTTTCTCATATGTGCTTTGAGTGTGGACTCCAGCTGAGCCAGTAACCCCTTGCTCAAGCCGGCGAACTTGTGCTCAAGCCAGTGACCTTGGGCTCAAGCCAGCAACTTTGGTCTTCAAACCAGCAACTTTTGGGTTCAAGCCAGAGACAATGGGGCTATGTCTATAATTCCATGCTCAAGCTAGTGACCCCGTGCTCAAGCTGGTGAATCCATAGTCAAGCTGGTGACCTCAAGGTTTTGAACCTGGGTCCTAAGCATCCCAGGCTGATGCTCTACTCACTGTGCCACTGCCTGGTCAGGCTCAAATACAATTTTAAATAATCTGAATGATGCAGAAGTTGATGGACTTGTTGGAGAGTATGGGACTGGTGTTAGAAGGTCAGGGTTTGATTTTGCTGCTGGAGTCAGTTTTTTGAAGTAGGCATTAAGGGAAGTTTGTACAGAGTTTTTCTTTTTCTCATCATAAATGGCCCTGTAGTATCTCAGGCCTTCGGTAACTGTACGGGTAAACTTTGCTGAACCTCTCTGTATCAGGATTTTGCTCCTCTAACTTTGCCATTCCTGCTTCAATGAGACAAAAAGCATCATCTAACTTTTTTGTAGAAAACTTTTTGATTCTGTAATTTCTAGGTCCCTGTTTTCTTTCCTACATGCTATCATCTGCTGCTCTAGTTCCATAAGGTCTTCACTGGTTAGTTCTTTGCTATGGGAGTCAAGTAACTCTATAATTTTCTTTTCACTGATGTCCAGATGCAGTTGATTACCAATAGCCCTTATTGTGCTCCATTTGTAAGTATGAGTTGTACGTAAGTCAGATATTTGTAACTCAGAGACTTACTGTATTTCATAAATATTATCTGTATTTACTTAAAAATTATTGCACTTCATAGACCTTTAAGCCATCGGTCTTTTCATATTTTGATATCTGAAATTGAGATGCAGCTTAAAAATCAATAGTGTTATATAAGTGTAATAGTCAGCATTTTTCTTTCTTAGTTCTTTTATAATGTAGCACTTTATAATTGAGGACACCTTAGATCTGATGAAAAATGATATTAAATGCCCTTTGGACTATGTAGAGAATATGGAAAGAAAAACTAGGGTATGGGACTGGGTATATCACTGAAGTGGTTGCAGGCCATTGCTAAAATTATACAATCCATGAGAAATTGGATGTTATGAAAGGGTTTTATAATAATATGTATGTTCAGAAATAATGATAGATTTACAGAATTTTTGGTCTTAATTTGATATTGTTTTAAACTAATCCTTTCTATTCATACTTCAATATATATATTTTTTGTATGTGTGTGTGTGTGTGAGAGAGAGAGAGAGAGAGAGGAGGGAAGATAGTAAGGCAGACTACCACATGTGCCCAGACCGGGATCTACCTGGCAACCCTACCAGGAGCCAGTGCTTGAGTACTGAGCTAATTTTAGCATTTGGGACTGAAGTGCTTGAACCAACTGAGCTATTCTCAGAGTCCATGGTCACTCTCAAACCAATCAAGCCATTGGCTGTGGGAGGGGAAGAGGGAGAGAAGGGGGAGAGAGTGTGGGAGAGAAGAAGATGGCTGCTTCTCCTTTGTGGACTGACCAGGAATCGAGCCCGGGATGACCATATGCCAGGCTGATGCTCCATCCAGCCAGGGCCATGCTTCAATTTTTAAACAGTAAATATTATCCTTAAAAACAGTAAACTTGGATAACAATGAATGCAACATTCATTGCACTTTAAAAAATAACATTGGTATATATGTCTATTTTGGGGTCTCTTTGCTTTGCCCTGCAGTTCTCTGCTGATTGTTTCATGATACTCACTACCCTGGAATTAAATTAACCTCACAAGACAGTTATGGTTACCAAAGAATTGTAAAAGTAAATATCTACCGTTGGAAAAAATAGGTGATTTTTTTCCGGTGCATTGTTTTCTCTTCCTTTCGCTAAGTCTTGTGTAGAATGCCTCATAGATAATCTTGTACTGCTTGTTTACAGAACAACAACTCTAAAATAAGCATTGACTGTTGGTCATATTGTTCTTAGAGATCAAATAACATATAACTCTTTCTAGAGAGGCCTCTGATGGGTTGAAATAGGTAATCTTCATGAGCCATAAATCAGGTGACTTCTAGGGAAAATGAGAAGCACTAGAGACATTTCACCCTTCATCTAAAACTAGGAGGCCTGCAGTTTTCCTGGCACACTTGATTCATATCATCTGCAGTGGGAACGCTATCTAAACTATGTTCAATGAAAGCACAAAAATAATCTTCTATGTGTGAAGGCAATCTGGAGTCCTGCCTTCAAAACTCAGAAGCTTCTTCCTCTCGTTGCCAAAGAATCACTTTTTTTCTCTTCCTGTTATTAAAAAAAGTCAATATTTTTTTGAAACCAGTTTTGTTGAAAAGCAATTTTCAAAAAAAAATTTTTTTTGGAGGAGTTAAGCTATTTTGCAAATAGGCAAGATGGAAAGCATGTTTGGACTGGATTGACAGATGACATAAAAGTTCCCAAAGGATTCATTTTTATCCTTGGTATCTACCAATTGAATTTCCTGAACCTTTTAGCCAAGGGATTTCATGCTTTGACTTTTAATGTTTGCTAGTGCATTATAGACCATGACCAGAACTTCCTTTGCTGTTTTCCTTGTGGTAAATGCCCATCAAGAAAGAGAAATAATGTGAATTAACTCTCGTTCTAGACAGACAGATAGATGGCACTGTCATTTGCGCCTAAGTTCTTTTTACTTGTCCATCTGACAAGGGATAACAATGACAGTTCCTGTATTTAAACAGAATCAAATCTAACAATGTAATCTGTTTTATGTTCTTTAATAAAAAAATATTCACCTGGATTGAAGACGAGACCTTCGAACATTACATGACCCTTCATGGTTTATTTTTAATTCATAATATTTTTTGTAAATTTAGAAGACTTTACTTCCCAGTGTTGTCCATCTGTGACACATATCAGTATTGTTGCAACTATTGCAGTTTGAGAGGGCTACACAAATAGCCACAGCCTCTCTGACTGCTGACCGATACCAGTAAATAAATCAAATGGTATTGATTTTATGTCCCGAGGTGCATAATCACAGACTGCTCCTCTTATCCTAAATTACTTGGCTGGTGTTATAAATATATACTATTGGCTAAAGGAGAGTCCAGCTGAGAGTGTATAGATCTGTTGGCACAAATTTGTCACCACTGCCAATAAACCCCTATATTTAATAGCCAAATGGGGCAGTAGTGTCACATATAAAACAAATGGTTGATTTTCTTCTGTGTTCTAAAAATCAATGTTTAGTTTTTTCCCCAAAGTTAAAGAGAAATGTGTAATTGGGTTGTGTGTATGTATACAGCTAAATTAGAATTTTACATGCAAGATCACTTCTAATAAAAACAATAGGAAAATCTGAATTCTTAAAGGTGCAGTTGATTTGGCTTTAATTTTTTATATTAAATGGCTACTTGGACTGGACTAAAAGATATACTGCTTACAAAAAATTAGGGGATATTTTGTCACCTCATATTCACTTTGAAATATCCCCTAGTTTTTGTAAGCAGTATATTTGGGTTTTAAAGAATGTAACACGAATAACTAAATGTGATGATTTACTTTGTACCATAATATAGAGCAAGATGGCAAACATGTTAATAAAAAACACCCACATGCCTGACCAGGCGGTGGTGCAGTGGATAGAGCGTAGGACTGGGATGCTGAGACCCAAGTTCAAGATTCCGAGGTCATCAGCTTGAGCGCAGGCTCATCTGGTTTGAGCCAAAGCTCACCAGCTTGGACCCAAGGTCGCTGGCCTGATTGAGCAAGGGGTTACTTGGTCTGCTGAAGGCCCACAGTCAAGGCACATATGAGAAAACAATCAATGAACAACTAAAGTGTTGCAATGTGCAACAAAAAACTAATGATTGATGCTTCTCATCTCTCTGTTCCTGTCTGTCTGTCCCTGTCTATCCCTCTCTCTGACTCTCTCTGTCTCTGTAAAAAAACCCAAAAAACAAAAAACACCCACACACTTTACTGAGTACCTACCTTCACTTAAAAACAGTGCTTATTGGTGGTGATGGTGGGGGAGGGGACAGAATAGGATTATGTGTATAGTAGCCCTCCCTTGATAGCTACATGCTGGAGATGCAAAGCTGTGAGGTTTTTACACTTTGTCCATGACTTCAGTCTTACAATGTTATCTCTTGGTCATCTGGTTGCTTGGTCTTCTAAGCTCTGGGTGGTCTCATTTCTCACACCACACTCTCTCATCATCAAAAGCTACCTACCCCATGCTCTAGCACACCAGGGTGCTTTCCTCACTATCCAAAATGGCAGCCGGCTACTCTGATCAGAGAGGGTATGTATATGAGTCTTTCTGTGCTTCTCCAAGACTGTCTACATTTTATAAGACATCGCTGGGGAACAAAACAAACCCAGAGATGGATAGCAATATAGGAATTTCAGGTGTTGTGAAAAGTGATTGTGTTAGGCTGGTGCTTCCATGTGGCTTTTCTTGTATCATACTATGTGGAAAATCTGCCCACATTTTCATATGGCTTAATCTATACATGACAAATGAACATTTCTTCCTCCAGTACATTTTTACTGCAACAATTAAGGTCACAATTCTTGAGTTAAAAAATAATGAAAAATCATTAAAAATTGTAATAGTTATTATTTTTACATATTCCCAGGTTTTGTATATTTATTTACTTATAAATTCAAACATATTCCTTGAATTCCTATTGTGTTGAAAGCTCTGAGTCTAGGGAACATAGGAATATTCAGGTAGAGAAAAAAACTAACTGATCATTTGGGATTATATAGTGGTAGACATTAAACAAATCTTACTCAGGTTACAAAACAAGTATCGGCAAAAATTGAATTCAGAGTGTACAGTCATCAGCTTTATGAGCTCCCAGGCCCTAGCTGGTCCCCTTGCAGATGCCAACCTTGACTACACTGTTTCTCTCTTACGAGATGACCTTATGCATCATTTTAGCAAGGTTTTCTCAGTGAGCAACCTATTGCTCACCAAGCCTGTAAGGCAGATGGCAAATTTGCATTTCACCACACTCCGGAAAGCCTTTTTTTCTTTTCTTTCTGTATCAAGTCAGTGGTTACATCTTATTAGAGAAACAGCATGGAGTGCCTCTTAACTACAACAGAGTGCTAACTCAGTTTTAATTATGTTTCCCATTTAGAAAATAGATTCTAATTTTAACTTGGATCATTGTGAAGGATTTAAACTTAGTGTATGCTCAAAACTGCAATATATAAATTCCTTATTTTTCCAGATATATAATGTAAGTCTCCAAGAAATCCAAACCCTTTTATGAATTGTATTTGCTTTCTCTCTGTCTGATTAAAATAAAAGTAAAAAACCATGGAAATATACTTGTCCAGATAGAGATATTATCCAATTTAGAATTAGATTGTAGGCTAAAAATGATTTAAAAATATCGCTGATCAGGCCCTGGCCAGTTGGCTCAGTGGTAGAGTGTCGGCCTGGCGTGCAGAGGTCCTGGGTTTGATTCCCAGCCAGGGCACACAGGAGAAGCACCCATCTGCTTCTCCACCCCTACCCCTCTCCTTCCTCTCTGTCTCTCTCTTCCCCTCCTGCAGCCGAGGCTCCATTGGAGCAAAGATGGCCTGGGCACTGGGGATGGCTCCTTGGCCACTGCCCCAGGCGCTAGAGTGGCTCTGGTTGCAACAGAGTGACGCCCCGGAGGGGCAGAGCATCGTCCCCTGGTGGGTGTGCCATGTGGATCCCGGTCGGGCGCATGCGGGAGTCTGTCTGACTGTCTCTCCCCGTTTCCAGCTTCAGAAAAATACAAAAAAAAAATATTGCTGATCAATAGTTTTCCAACTTTTGCAGTTACCAATAGCTTTTTTTAAACTTATTTTCCTTGTAGCAATAAAGCTATTTCAGTAATACTTTATTTATAGTCAGCTCAAAACTTTCATAGATATGAACAGAGCTATGTTCCAGAGCAAACTGTTTATGTGCTACTCACCATTAACAAATAGTATTAAGAGTGGTCTAGAGTCATTTTCGTGTTGGCAATGTGATGTTGGTTACTATAAACCATTAATCATAAATTGGTGGCCGTTGGATTACAAACTCTTATTTTACCAACTCAATGCTTTTTGAAAAAATTTTATTTAATTTGTGTGCTTTTAGGTGATCATGCACTTTTCAGTTTTGCTATAAACCCCAGCATTCCCTTTTATATATGGCCTATTCATTTATTTAATATTTTTATATATTTATTTATTTATCTATTCATAGTGAGAGAAAGAGAAGAAGAAAAAGAGATAGAGAGGGACAGACAAGGACAGACAGAAAGGGAGAGAGATGAGAAGCATCAACTCATTGTTGTAGCACTTTAGCTGTTTATTGATTTCTAATGGATGCCTTGACTGGGGGGCTGCAGCCGAGCCAGTGACCTCTTGCTCAAGCTAGTGACCTTGAGCTCAAGCTGGCAACCCCATACTCAAGCCAGATGAGTCCGTGCTTATGCTGGTGACCTTGGGGTTTGGAACCTGAGTCCTCAGTGTCCCAGGTTGATGCTCTATCCACTGCACTACCACCTGGTCAGGTTGTCCTATTTATTTTAAACACCTATAACTGGCTGGCATTTAATAGCATTTAAGTTTGTGTCATTGGCTGTGTAAGTGCTCATAAGAAGAGGGATTGGTGGTTAAAATATGTAAGTGGAAATAATAAAAGATAAACTTTGCATGTGTTCATTGCATATACTATGAATCATTTCAGAGTAGAAACAATCAGGGAGAACAAGAGGTGATCATATATTCTTTATGAAAAGTCCTGGGTCTATGCAGTTGGCAATGGTAAAAGTGACAATTCAATATTTTTGATTGTGAAGCTAAAGAATTAGCATCAAAGCTGAATTTTTATTAGCTTGATGTACATTCAGAAGACAGCTAGGAGGTTGTTGGAAGAGCTAAAAGCCAAGCATGGTGAAAGTGATGTTGATGAGATTATCACCAGAAGCTCTGGCTCATTCTGTAGGTTTCAGGCTTATTAGAATCTGTACATTATCAAAGTGAGGGGACAGGCTGCAAGTACTGATGATGTAATTTCTTTTCTTTTCATTTCTTTTTTCTTTTCTTTTTTTTAAATGAGAAAGAGAGCTAGAGGGACAGACAGGGACAGACAGGCTTGAAGGGAGAGAGATGAGAAGCATCAGTTCTTCATTGTGGCACCTTAGTTCATTGATTGCTTTCTCATATGTGCCTCGACCAGGGGGCTCCAGCAGAGTGAGTGACCCCTTGCTTAAGCCAGTGACCTTCGACTCAAGCCAGCGACTTTGGGCTCAAGCCAGCAACCATGGGGTCATGTCTGTGATCCTATGCTCAAGCCAGCGACCCCATGCTCAAGCTGGATGAGCCCGCACTCAAGCTGGTGATCTTGGGGTTTTGAACCTGGGTCCTCTGCATCCCAAGCTGAGACTCTATCCACTGCACCACCACCTGGTTGGATTGATGATGTAATTTCTCAGAATGAAGGATATTTCTTTACCCAATAAACATGAAATCATTCCATTTTGAGGAAAAGATGCTGGTAGAATGTATATGATGAGGTGATGAAGAGCATGCAGGATTTTAAAACTTTGAAGGACCAAGGCAAGCTTCCACTGGGAGAATGCATCCTGGCATTACAAATTAGAACCTCCTTTATTTCAAACAGCTGTTTCAGATTAGGATTCTTTCAGTTTGCAGAGTTTTGTCCAAGGGAACAGAGGAATAGATTTGTCCATTGCCATAGCTCCAGTAATATCACAGATGGAAGCAGAAATCAACATCTATGAGTAAAATTTTAAGAATGCTGTAGTTATGTTTTTAGTATGGGTAAAAAGTTTATTTTTTATTTCTTAAAATAAAAAATACATATAACATATAAATATAAAATACATAATACATATAAATACATATAACACAATATTTACCATTTTAAACCATTTTAAATATACAATTCTGTGGCATTAAGCATGTTCACATTATTGTGCAACAGTTACCACTATGCATAACTTTTTCATTTTCCCCAACCGGAACTCTGCACCATTATACACTAACTTCCCATTCCTCCCTCCCCCCACATCTGGCAACCACCATTCTATTTTCTCTCTCTATGAATTCGGCTATTCTAGGTATCTCATCATAGAAGTGAAATCATGCAATATTTATTTTACAACAGGATTATTTCATGTAGCATATATGCTTACGCTTGTCATTTTTTTCTATTAATTTAATGTGAAAAGAACTTGGCTTGGCACATCCACTGCAGGAATGTCTGAAAAGACACACACACAGACAGATACACACACACACACATACACACACACACACACAGCAATAGACATATAAACCACAACAACTGTATTTGCATGAGATCCTACTTGGCTGCTTAGTAAATTAGAGCAAATACAACATCACAGGACATACAGGCACCATTGAATTTTAGAGGAAGACTTTTATAACATTTTAAAGAAAAGCAATGGTACATTCCTTGCTTATGGTTTAATATTTACTGTATGTTTTTGTGAATTATAAGAGAAAATGATTATTTAATCAATCATAATATTCTTCAGGCTTTTAAATACAATGGTGGTGGGCCATATGTATAATGTAATTGAGTAAGTCTAATCACCACCAACTCTGATGCATATATTTTATGATTAAATATATAATGTATTTGAAATAAATTCATGATAATTGTACCTTTGACAGTTTAATAATATAACACATACTTTTTTTTTTTTTTTTTTACAGAGACAGAGAGTGAGTCAGAGAGAAGGATAGACAGGGACAGACAGACAGGAACGGAGAGAGATGTGAAGCATCAATCATTAGTTTTTCATTGCGAGTTGTAACACCTTAGTTGTTCATTGATTGCTTTCTCATATGTGCCTTGACCGCGGGCCTTCAGCAGACCGAGTAGCCTCTTGCTGGGGCCAGCAACCTTGGGTTCAAGCTGGTGGGCTTTTGCTCAAACCAGATGAGCCTGCGCTCAAGCTGGCGACCTCGAGGTCTCGAACCTGGGTCCTCTGCATCCCAGTCCGACGCTCTATCCACTGTTCCACCGCCTGGTCAGGCAATATAACACATACTTTTGATTAAAATTTTAATTGTGGGGATATAATTCAGTTATGAATAAATATTTTGATATATTGGGATCTGTAAACCACTTCTTGTAAGAAACCTCAGGTAAATCTAATTAGACTTTACTACTGTTTTGGTATTATGTGGAAGCTGAAACTTCCAAATATACTCATCCATTTTGTTTTTCAATTTTATTTACTAGGAATTTGTTTTATAATTAAATGTATTCAAGTCATGTAAAAATTCAGCAGAAAAATATCACAGTCATTAGTAGAAAATGTTCTGACTTTATAGAATTATATATAATTATCCCTATTTTAAGAAAGATGAACTGTTTCTAATGAACCTAGAGAACTGAAAAAAGTTATAAATAATATAATATATCACATTGATCTTTATATGGAGTCAAATTTAAAAAAAAATAGAATAAGCCTATGTGATGTTACAATTTGAATTTTAGATTTTGTGTTGTTTTCTTCCACTTACATGACATATGAAATGATTAGTAATAAAATATTAGAAAGAATATTAAACAATCAAAAGAATTAAAGAATTCAAATGTAATATTTAGCATAAATATTTGGGTTGAACAGTTAAACCAAATTAAGTGTTTAGAAAAAAATAAATGAAAAATATTTTGAAGATTTCTCATTGGCATCTGTTAGCAGCCACTGGGTTCCCCTGATGTTCAGCAGATACTTACTGTGCCACTTCAGTTAAATATTATCTTGTTGATTATTTCTAGCAGAATGGAACATTCAATTGCTTTAATAAGAATGACACTACACATTTGTCAAATTTCAGTCATGTTTCTTTATTATTTCTCGACATTTTAAAACATGTCTATTTAATGTTTTGTTACCTTTGTTGTTTCTAAAAAAGAACTATTGAATTATAAAAGTTTATAATCAAAGTTTAAGCTCATAAATAAATGTAGAAAAGAAACCCCTTACTAAGTCAGAAGCCATCATTAGACTCTATCTAGCATATGCAATTAATTAATTTGTCAAACATTAATATTCTAAAAATTATGGCATATACTGGTGAGAAACTTGGAACTTAAGAAATACAGACAAGAAAGCAGGCAATTCAAGTATATTATAATGTTATTAAAGTCCTTTTAAAAGTTTTTGAGGTTGTCTCATAAATTTCTTAATGTTTGACCAACATCATATCCGTATCCCTACATGTATAAAATGATAAAGATCAATTTTTGACTCTAAAAAATTAAAGTCAAACTTTGTAAAGAAAATTTTATTTTATTTTTAATGAGATTTTATGTCTGTTCTTGATTTAAGTGAGTTCTGCTAAAGAGCTGTGTTTGGTCATTTGTAAGAGGTTAGAATAAGTTAATTTGTTTTGTAATGTGGTAGGTGGTTTTTGTAATTTTTTTGGACACTGGTTTTATCTAGGTTTAATGGTTTTATTTTTTTTATCTTTCATGAGTATAAAGAAAAATAAAGTAGAATACTGAAAATTTCTTATACTTCCTAGTGATTACATAGCCAACCAGAGCTCATAATATAAAGAACCGAAGAGTAGAAAATAAGTCAAAGATCAGCTTGTTTATTTTCTTTAGAATATATAGTTTTTGCTAGATTAACTCTTGGACTCCTTCATATAAAAAGCCAGATAACTTACTAGCAAAAACAAGCATAGAACTAAAAAAATTTGGAGAGTCTTAGAAAGTAATTGAAATAGAAAAAATATTTGTATAAAAAATTTAGAACCATGAAAGTATAAAGCAGTGTTTTTAGATCTCATAGCTGAGGCTATACAATGAGATAGAAATATGAAATATAAATTTAGAAATTATAAAGTCTAATTTAGTGATTATGAAGTTTCGGGTTGTGTTATAAGAAAATGATACGTTATACCTCAGTTGAGTCACTTATAAACAATATCTACTGTCACTGCTAACAAATAAATAGTATAGCCAATTCTTAATAATTAAGGCCTTGCCTACTTTGGAGAATTTTTTTTTTTTTTTTAGTGAAAGAGGCAGAGACAGACAGACACACAGGGACAGACAGAAAGAAAGGGAGAAAGATGAGAAGCATCAATTTATAGTTGTGGTACCTTAGTTGTTCACTGATTGCTTTCTCATATGTGCCTTGATGGGGGGGGGGGGGTGGCGTTCAGCCGAGCCAGTGACCCCTTGCTCAGGCCAGCAACCTTGAGCTTCAAGCTTTGGGCTCAAGTCAGCGATCATGGAGACATGTCTATGATCCCACTCTCAAATCAGCAACCCCATGCTCAAGCTGGTAAACCCATACTCAAGCCAGATGATCCCACACTCAAGCTGGCAACCTCCGGGTCTTGAGCCTGGGTACTTGGCATCCCAGGCTGACAGTCTATCCACTGCACCACCATTTGGTCAGGTTTCTGTTCTTTTGTCTCATATTTATTTAATCTACACTACCCCCCCCCCTTTTTTTTCACTGTTTTTCTATTTGTTATTGATTATATTAGGGTAGTATATTAAAGAGCAATAGATCCTAAAAAACATGTTTTCTTTTTATTTTTTATATAAGTTTTCCAAAAGCATTGATTAACTTTTGTAGTTGTTGGTTGAATGCAACAGAGCAGGGCTGTGGGGCTATACAATAGACAACATCAGAGAGAACTGACCCAAGTTAGTTGTAGAATTCATGTTAGATGCTGCCTTTATCTTCTACAGATGAAGCCCTTTTTCCAACTTAGTGGTTTGAAAATTTATACATTCAATTTCTTTTATATTAGTGATTATTCCTTCTTTATAACATGAACATTTAATTTTAAATTAAAATGTGAGTCAATAGCACTACCCTTCTCCTAAACAATATAAGAAAATTAAATACTTGAAAATTCTGACCTTCCATATTTCAAGTTCAGTGCTCCTGTTGAATATTTTAGTTATTGAATGTTTTCTGACCCTCTATAATCAGTGATTATTATTACTAATAGTTAACATTTACTTAAATTTTCATCATATTTAACAATTTCTTTGTTTACTTTTTTTTGAGAGGGAAAGAGATTCTTTGATTGATTTTTGTCTCTGTTCTGACCAGGGATGGAACTTACAACCTTGGCAATTTGGGATGACACCCTAACTAACTGACCTACCTGGCCAAGGCTTCTTTGCTTACTCTTGGTTCTTACTTCCGAAGCCTTTCTTCTTGGTTCAATTTCTTTTTTGCTGAATTCCATACTTACTAGTTATTTCAGCAGTGGTTCCTGAGTGGAAAATATTTTAAACTTACTGTGTAGAAAAATAGTTTCTCTCTTACCTGTGAATGCTAGTTTAGCTGAATATCAGTTAATAGTGGTTTTTCCTTAGCACTTCGAAATTGTCTTCTGCCAAGTATTATTATTATTATTATTATTTTGTATTTTTCTGAAGCTGGAAACGGGGAGAGACAGTCAGACAGACTCCCGCATGCGCCCGACCGGGATCCACCCGGCACGCCCACCAGGGGCGAGGCTCTGCCCACCAGGGGGCGATGCTCTGCCCCTCCCGGGCGTCACTCTGCCGCGACCAGAGCCACTCTAGCGCCTGGGGCAGAGGCCAAGGAGCCATCCCCAGCGCCCGGGCCATCTTTGCTCCAATGGAGCCTTGGCTGCAGGAGGGGAAGAGAGAGACAGAGAGAAAGGAGGGGGTGGGAGTGGAGAAGCAAATGGGCGCTTCTCCTATGTGCCCTAGCCGGGAATCGAACCCAGGTCCCCCGCACGCCAGGCCAACGCTCTACCGCTGAGCCAACCGGCCAGGGCCTTCTGCCAAGTATTATTACTAATGGGTTTTTTTTTGTCAGTATAGTTATTCCTTTATAAATAATTTCTGTTTTCTCAGAGAATTTGCAAACTGTTTGCTTTGAATTTGATGTTCTACATTTTACTACATGTAGATCTGTGTTTGATTATCCTATTTGGGACATGTTGTGCTCCTTCAATCTGAAAATAACTCATGACTTTCTTTAATTCAGGAAAGTTTTCAATTGTTCCTTTGAATATAATTTTATTGCTATTCTTTTAAAAAATTTGTTTTAATTTTTTTTAGCAAGAGAGAGAAACAGAGAGAGTGATAGAGACACAGACAGATAAACAAGAAGGGAGAGAGATGAGAAGCATCAACTTGTAGATATGTCACTTTAGTGGTTCATTGATTGCTTCTCATATGTGCCTTGATGGGGTGCTCCAGCCGAGCCAGTGACCACTTGCTCAAGCCAGTGACCTTGGGCTGAAGCCAGTGACCTTGAGCTTTAAGCCAGCAACCTTTGTGCTCAGCAGCAACCATGACATCAGGTCTGTGATCCCACCCCCAAGCTGGCAACCCTGTGCTCAAGCTGGTGAGCCTGTGCTCAAATTGGCAACCTTGGGTTTTAAGCCTGGGCCCTCAGTGTCCCAGGTCAATGCTCTATCCACTGCACCACCATTAGTCAGGCTATCACTTGTTATTCTTTATATTCTCTCCATTGAGAGTTCCTATCATATGTATCTTTGAGTTACTCATTCTGTTATTCATGCTATTTGGATAGTCATTCATATTTTTTATGTTTGTCCCTTTGTTTTGTGTTTTGGGTAATAACTTTAAATCTATTTCAATTTGCTAGTTTTTCTTTTTTCAGTTGTATCTAGTTCACTCTTCAACTTATTCATTTCATTATTATTAAATAAATAATTGAATTATTTATTTCAACTACTATTTTTTTTCAAATTTATTGTTTTTTTTTACTCCTCTGTTCTTGTGACGTCTATTCCAATCTTTTACAAATTACTATATTCATTTTTTTTTTAATTTTGTATTTTTCTGAAGCTGGAAACAGGGAGAGACAGTCAGACAGACTCCTGCATGCGCCCCACCGGGATCCACCCAGCACGCCCACCAGGGGGCGACACTCTGCCCCTTTGGGGCGTCGCTCTGTTGCGACCAGAGCCACTCTAGCGCCTGGGGCAGTGGCCAAGGAGCCATCCCCAGTGCCCGGGCCATCTTTGCTCCAATGGAGCCTCACTACGGGAGGGGAAGAGAGAGACAGAGAGGAAGGAAAGGGGGAGGGGTGGAGAGGCAGATGGGCACCTCTCCTGTCTGCCCTGGCCGGGAATCGAACCTGGGACTTCCACACGCCAG
The DNA here is from genome assembly GCF_036850995.1 of Saccopteryx leptura. NCBI lineage: Eukaryota > Metazoa > Chordata > Mammalia > Chiroptera > Emballonuridae > Saccopteryx > Saccopteryx leptura. Next base: position 66,585,560 of record NC_089507.1, read on the forward strand.
GCCGACGCTCTACCACTGAGCCAACCGGCCAGGGCCTATATTCATTTTTTTGTGTGTTTATATTCCCCTATTGCTTTAGGCGAGTCCTTCAAAGAGTTTTATTTTCTTGTATGGCTTGCAATCTTGTGACTCAGTCTTCACAAGAAGTTGTTTTTCATAGGAATCAAGAGTATTCTGCACAATAGAAGTATTCAATCAGTTGTCTCCAACTGCATTGTGGGAAAGTGCTCCCTGATGTATCATAGACGCTTAAAGGTCAATTAAGCCTGACCTGTGGTGGTGCAGTGGATGAAGCCTCGACCTGGAATGCTGAGGTTGCTGGTTCAAAGCCCTGGGCTTGCCTGTCAAGGCATATGTGGGAGTTGAAGCTTCCTGCTCCTCCTCCCTTCTCTCTCTCTCTCCTCTAAAATGAATAAATAAATAAATAAAAATAAATAAAAGTCAATTAAGACCTCATGTCCTTCTCCCCAAACTTGTTTATTTTCTTGTATATTTTCTTTCTTAATGAGGAAACTATACTAGTTTGCTAGGACTGCCTATAGCACAGCACCACAGACTGGGTGGATTAATTTATTTTCTCACAGTTCAGGAAGATAGAAGTCTGAGATGGGGTATCAGCGGGATTGGTTCTCCTGAAGCTTCTCTCCTTGGCTTGTCTTTGTTTTCTCTCTGTATCTTCACATCTTTCCTCTGTGTGTTTCTGTGTTCTAATCTCTTCTTATAAGAATAGAATTAATAGTGGATTAGGACTCACACTAATGACCATTTTTTAAATTCAATTTATTAGCATGACATTGATTAATAAAATTACATAAATTTCAGTTGTACAGTTGTATCATCTATATGTTTATTGTGTCCACCACCCCAAGTCAGGTCTTTTTCCATCAGTATTTATCCCACCCTTTACCCTCTTCGACCTGCCCCTAATTCCTTTTCTTCTTGTAATCACTATACTGTTGTCTGTGTCAAAACAGTTCACTGGAATACTACTCAGCCATAAAAAAGAGTAAATCTTACCCATTGTAACAGCATGGATATACCTGGAGATTATTATATTGAGTGAAATTAGCCAGTCAGAGAAAGACAAATATTTTATGATCTCACTTATATGTAGAATCTAATGAAAAGAAAAAACTAAAAACATAAAAAGAAACAGACTCATAGATATAGAGAACAGATGAACAGCTGTTAGAGAGGATGGGGGTTGGGGAGCTGGGTGAAAAGGTAAAGCGATTAAGCAAAGAAAGAAACCTAATTGTCTAATTTATATTACAGTGGTACCCTGAGATACAAATTTAATTCATTCTGTAATCAAGCTCATAAGTCAGTCAACTCGTATATCAAACAAATTTCTCCCATTTAAAATAACTGAAATAGATTTAATCCGTTCCAGCCCTGTGAAACATCTTCAAGCCATCCTACATTATGAAAAAAGACATGTTTTTAATTAAGAAACACACATGTATACTTTACCAATGCATAACAAAATATATGAAATAAAAGAAAAAGGTTATTTAGTACTGTATTCTTACCTTGGAGACAGATGAGTGTGGTTAACGGAGGTGAATGGTGGAGGAGGAGGGAGGGAGGAAGGGATGCAGGCACTGTAGACACATAAACTAAAACTGCACTTTCTTAACACTAAATGTAACCTAAAACTGCATTTTCTTTACTTTAAACAAAACTAAAACTGCACTTTCTTTACTTAAAATGAAACCACAAAACTTAATCACGACTCGTATCTCGGAATTTCACTCAGATCTCGAACAAAAATATGGACCGAGTCGCAGCTCATATCTTAAAAAATTCGTATGTTGGTCTGTTCGTATCTCAAGGTACCACTGTATTTAATTACCTCTTAACAGAGTCCTATCTCCAAATACAGTCACATTCTGAGGTACTGGGGGTTAGAACTTCAACATATGACTTTTGACAGGAACACAATCCAGGCTGTAACAGATAGCAACCAGTCACTCAAGCCGAAAATCTGGACATTGCCCTTCACTGCTCTCTATTTACCCTCTTTCTGCAAATAGTCACCTTTGATTCTGTTTCTTAAATACCTCTCAAATTTATTACTCCTTTGACGCTTAACTGTATTTCCAACTTTTGACCATTGTTATTTCTTTCCCAGATAATAGCAATAACATCCTTGCTGGTATTTTTTTCTTCCTTTCCAATATTGCATTAACTCTCTCTTCCATGTGACAGAGTAATTTTTTAAAAATATAATTCTTATGATTATATCCTCATATGGTCTTGCTAAAAACTCTTCTGAAGTCCAGAATCCTTTCTATGGTGTATGAAGCTTTGATCTGAATGCAGCTTGCTTTTCTGTCCAGTCTAATTTTTTTTTGTCTTATGTTTTTTTACTAAACCGTTGTCAGTTCCCTGCACAGACACATTCTCTTCAGTCTCTGGCCCTTTGCATCTTATTCTTTATACTTAGAGCAATATCATTCCTCCTTCTCACCTCACTTATGGTAACTCCTTGCTATCCTTTAGAGTTCATCATAAAAGTTTTTCTATGAGGAAGAAATCCATTATACTTTTAAGTCAAGTAACTAACTCCTTAAAGTATTTCCCCCCATAGTACATGACATACCACATTGTAATTGCCTGTTTACTGCGCTGTATGAACCACTATTCTAGAAGCTCCATTAAACAGGATTATTCATACATAATTCACAGTAGTGTCAGTAGTGTCTAACACCTTGTAGGCACTTAATAAAAATTGATACTTGGCATACTCCATATCTTGTTATGAAATAGTGGATCAAATGGTACCTTATTTTCCTCGTTGTTCTATTTAAAAGTTCAATCCTACTATTATTTCTTGCTTTATTTTTTATAGAAGTAGTTTTATCTGATTTTATGTCTATAAATTTGTGTACTGTTTAATTAGCCCTCTTGCCCTTTCTCTATAAGTGGAGACCTTGTGCTTTAGACTAAGCATAAGTGAGAACTTAAAAGTCTACTTACGGTTTTACATATCTGGTGGTAGAAGACATTTTATACAAACTAACTTCTGGCTTCATACATTGCACACCTTGATGCCTTCCAGCAGACATGTTTATATCACTATAGCATCTCTGGTGCTGCACCATTGTGTCATGATGCTGGGTGAGTTGGAATAGTGAGTGTGAGTGATGGGAACATTCCTGGAGACCATCCCTGGACTGAGGTAGTTAGAAATAAGTCAGTTGCATAAGGCATGACTATAAAGCTCATATACAGGGGTGATCAAAAGTAGTTTCACAGTTGGTCACATGGAAAACATACAATAACAAATAAAATATAAATAATAATATAAGAATAAACTGTGTTATGCAAACGCACAACTATAAAACTACTTTTGCCTACCCCTGTATATAATCTGCCACACCTAAACAAAATGTATCCTCAAATTTCTCCTTGACTTCATCCCCCAAAATGCCTGTGACCACTTCAGTGCCACTTAAAACCAGGGCAAGTTAGAATGAAAAGACAGTGGTCTTAACTAATTGTGGTTAATTTTTATTATTACTTTTTTACTCTCACAGGTTTTACAAAACATATGACCGTACAAATATTGCTAGTTGTCTCAGAAGGGCCTGTGTAACTGAAAGTTATTGAAGCTTAGCTTCATTCATTTCAAGTTAAATATTCAACAAAGGCAGCCCTGTTTGAAGTGGGAATATGAGTGTACTTGGAGGCTGGATCCAAGTCCAGAGAAATCCACTAATTCTTCCCTTTCCATCCTGAGGAAGACCCTAAGACACCCTTAAAGTATATCTGATCACAGATGAAAACAACTGCCCTATACCATCTTACTTGCCAGTTCTTTCCTTGCGTATATAGCTTATGAACTAGATTTGCAATAAGAAACTTTAACTTTTCAAATAATGTATAACGAGGAAGCACAATCCCTTTTAGCAGAAAAGCTTTTTCATGTTTTTTACCACTGTTCCTAGCATTTATTATCAAAGGGATAATTCAAATCTCTACACCTGACCTGTTGGAAAACAGCCAGACTTTCAGGATCATATCAAAACCAAGCAGCAAATATCCTTTTTTGAAAGGTAAATGATGAATCGATGTAGAATGCTGCTGTGAAGGCAGTGAGGGGTAACACAATCAGGCTGTGATTAGAGGTGTATTACCTCTGTCTGCCGAAACATCAAACCAGTAGTAGTGATTAGGTTGCACAATATAAATGCTTGCCCATATGAGCTCAATTTGGTAAGCAGCGCATGAAAGTTTCCAGCCATAACCAAGTAATATTATTGCAGTAGAGATGATTTTGAGACTCTCCATCCATGCTATTGGCCCCTTAATATGAACACTGTTTACAGATTCAGTGATATTCAGACTTCTGCTGCAACCCTACCGGCATACAGAGAAAGGATCGAGAATGCAGCAATCATCTAAGAAGGAAGGTTTTTTTTTTTTTTTTGAGATCAAATTGGGGCAGGTGGTATGCAGTTTGATCTCTAAAAAAGAGAATGACTGCCTTAAAAAATGTACTCTAATATTTCTTAAGGTTGTTGAAGATAATGACAAAATAAAGCACATATATACGGTTAACTTATTTAGTGTAGAAAAGTAAACTTTTTTCTTCATTGGGGACCCAATGAAGTATCTTCCAAGAACTTAGAAATTTAGATTTTTTTTCAGAGAGTTTAACTAAACAAATCAAATATAATAGATGTAATTATATATAAAAGCAAATATATGGCCAGTGTGTATGGGAATAACTAAAATACCAACAAAGATGAACTGGACAGAGTCCGTGACAGGAGAAAGTGTGGCAAAGAGATTGTAATTGGAGAGAGAAAGCCTCATCAATGATTTTATGCTCAATATGGAGAACATAAGACAGTGATGGGTCATGGATGCACTGATACGTTGATCTTCATCATGTTAGCCCAGCTAAGCACTATCCAGTGGAGAGTACAACCAAGTAGCTGTGTGTCTCTCAAGGTAATCTCCAGGAGAGCAGGAACTGTATTTCTGGTTTACTGGCACATAGGAGGTACCCAATAAATATATGTTGAATGACTTCATGAAGAAATAGTGCTGGCAAGTCTGTCCACTACTTGAAAGCTGTAACTTATCAGCTAACTCAGTCTCAGAATGACATGAGTGAATACATTTCATCCATCCATTCCTTATTTTAGACATAAGTGTTTATCCCTGAAATAAGCTAGATTGTCAAAGAGATATATATGTATTTTAGAGTGAATTGTTTTATCCCCTTCTTGAATTGCTTTCATTAAATAGCAGTTAGTAGATATTTTAAGAAATAACATTCTAAATTCATTTTTAAAAAATTAAATGTATTTGGGTGACATTGGTAAATAAGAGTATATAAGTTTTAAGGGTACAATTCTACGATACATCATCTGTGTATTGCATTATGTCTTCCCCACCCAAAGTCAGGTCTCCTTCCCTCACCCTATATTTGACCCTCTTTACCCTCTTCATCTTCCCCCAAACCCAGCTTTCTCTGATAACCACCCTTTTGTCATCTGTTTATGAGTTTGCTTATTTGTTGCTTTCTTTTTTTTTTTTTATCCCACATATGAGTGAAATCATGTGGTTTAATATGTATTCTTAATAAGAAATCAAGGGAGAAACTACAAGACTTATTAGGGAAGGATAACTTTGCTTCTTGACAGTTACTGCTTATTTACAGGTAAGAAGAACTGTGTGTTGACTAATTGTGTTACCCTTACTAAGTCAATCACTAATAATCTCAGAGCCAAATTTGTGTCCCACTTTTACTTGTAACAAATCTTTATTCTATCTTTATCCTACTTTCTATTTAAAAAAATTTTTAAATGGCAGATATTTTGATAAACTTACTCAGATTATTTTTAAACAGGGGTAAGTACAATTAGGTAAGTAAAATATAAAAATGAGACATAATAGTCTTTTCATTAAAACTTTCCTCTTATGTCCATATGCCTGGAACGCAGGAAGCTCCCAAAATTCTGTGAAGTTAGACTGTAAACAGAAGCCTGCATGTTGGGTGTCATTGATTCAAAGATGTACATTTTTCTTTCTAAATTTTATAGTGAAAAATCAAAATAATTATTAGTGTTCTAAATTAGAGGGAACATGAGATTTGTATGTTGTTGGTCAACTAAGTTTGTAAATATGATATATAGGTTTGCTCGCTTATAGTTTTCATTGGGTGTGGGGCACAGGCTGTAAGCAGGCAGGGTCCTTATAGCCTAAGGCTTAGTTTTTTTTTTAAGATATTATGGTTTTGACTTTTTTAAATTAATTTTAATGGTACATTGATAAATCAGGGTACATATGTTCAGAGAAAACACCTCCAGATTATTCTGACATTTGATTATGTTGCATACCACTCACCCAAAGTCAAAATGTCTTCCGTCACCTTCTATCTGGTTTTCTTTGTGCCCTTCCTTCTCCTTCCTCCCTAAGGCTTAGTTTTAAGACTAAAACTTTTCCCCACACCCTTGACTGATTGCATGATAGGGGGTGGTGCACTCTTATGAGGAATCCCATTATGCCTCAGATAAGTGACTTTGTATCAGAGACTTCCTTGTTTGTATATTGGATTAAAGGTTTTGATTTCTACACTATAAAATGGGGCAGACCAGGAGCTTGCTCTCTCTCGGTTCCTGAGATTAGCATTAGAGAGGAGAGCAGAGAAAGGCCATGGAGGAGAGGAGAAGCAGCCAAGATGGCAGAGTGCTGAAGGAGAAGCCAGTTTGTGCAGAGTTTGTGTAGAGAGAAGGAGATGGGGAACAGAGGTGAATAAGGCTGGTGAGGTAGAAAACTTTGATTCTAAGAAACTCGGATAAGTCAGTGGCTTTGGGAGTCCTAAATAGAAAGGGAAGTGTTTTCCCACTGTGTGTATTTCTTGCCCGCTGGGTGCAAGCTAGGATAAAGATGATAGCTCACCAGTTCTTGGCTCCATTGTTTCATTACCGTCTATCTGAATCAAATGCGAACCGGCATGGGCCAGGTGGCTGTGATGGTGGCCGTGGCTACTGGCTTTACATATGTATTTTTGGGTGGTAAGGAAAAAGGGAGAGTTTGCCTTCATTTCCGCTTTATAAACTGATGCTTTGCCTTCTATTGCGTGTTACAACCTGCATCCCTTCTCCAAATTCCCTGTTTGTCTGGCTAACCTGATGCATTTTTCAAGGCTAAGAACAGATGTGACCTTTTCTGGGAGGTCTTCTTTGATCCTTTGGTTCAGGCTTATGGTACTTTTTTAAGCTTTCAAGCATTCAATGCCTCTTTTGTTACGCTCACCATACTCTTTCGTTCAGGTGTTTGAGAAGTAGTATAGCAATATGACCTCTGGTTGTAAATACTTTTGGTTTAACTATTATTATTCGTTCTTGGGCAAGTTCTCTCCCTTTCAGTTTGTTGATCTGTAAAATGGAATTATCATAGTAATCTATCTCAGGATTATTTCAAGGATAAAATGAATTCACTAACACATTGAGAACAGTGCTTGGAATGTTTCTCCTCCAATTTCTCTTTCTCCTTTTTCCTCTTTCTTCTTCTTTTCTTCCTTCTTCATTCACTCCTCCTCCCCCTCTTTTTGTTCTGTCACCTACACTAGAATGTGAGCTCTGGAAGCAGCAACTACCTAAATCCCATCTAAAGTTTTCTTTTCCTAATTTCATGAGCCTAAAAGAGTGCTTGGGCTTGATACAAGGAAGTCCTTACTAGATGTTTACAAATAATGAAATCTTGTACTGGATATGGATTTTTGGGTGCCTTGTCACAGGTTAGTGAAAACTGAACCGTATCTGGGAAAATGCTTTATGAAATTGAACTACTGTAATGAACACTATATCTTTTTAGATGAGATAAAATTTCTTTATCACAATGGATTCAGTTACTTATTTAATAAACGTTAACTGAGTGCCAGCTCTGTCAGATACTGTCCCAGCTACGTGGGAATGCAGAGGTGAAAAAGAGCCATTGCCTTTAAGGTACTAATTTCTAGTGTAAACCGGACATTTAAAATTGTTAGAAAATACCCTTAAATCTAGCAGTTTGTATATGCAGAAATAAGAAAACTGATTATTTTATAAATTTATTTTGTTTCTCAGAATTAGTAGAATGATACTAAGCATATTAATTTATTATAAAAGTTTTTAAAAATTGCCTATTTCTTTATTTTATGGAATAGATGTCTCATTGTTGATTGGCATTTTCTTTTAAATGTCTTAAAACCACTCATGGCATTAGATATTGTCTTTATAATATCTGTTGCATTTCTTGGCTTCTTTTATTAAGTTATATTTGATCTTATCACACTGTGAGTTGTTACATTGAGATTTGGGCCCTCAGTCTTAAGTTTTTTCCACTGGTATCTATTTAACTGAGTTGCTCAGTACAGAAAAAGAGCCTATTAAAATAAACCCAGTGCTCTTATGTTTATGTTGTGCTTCTACAGCAGTATATGAATTCTCTTCCTCCCTTCCTTCCTTCCTTCCTTCCTTCCTTCCTTCCTTCCTTCCTTCCTTCCTCCCTTCCTTCCTCCCTCCCTCCCTCCCTCCCTCCCTCCCTCCCTCCCTCCCTCCCTCCCTCCCTCCCTCCCTCCCTTCCTTCCTTCCTTCCTTCCTTCCTTCCTTCCTTCCTTCCTTCCTTCCTTCCTTCCTTCCTTCCTTCCTTCCTTCCTTCATCTTCCTTTCCGTCTTCCTTTCTTTCCTTTCAAGGAAGGGCTGTGGGCACCAATAACTTGTATGGTAGAAAATCTTTTTTCTGAGAGATACTTTTACAAAGTTTTCCTTTTGTGAGGATTTCCTTTTTAACCTTTAGTTATTCCATATGCTTTAGTGCCTAGTCCCAAGTTTTAGCTGATGTAATTTCTCTTATGGTACGTATCTCGAGAGACACCTCCAAACTGTTATGAGTGCTATGTGCCAATCCTTAATTCTTGGGCAAGATTCCATCTCTTGAACATAGTTATGGTTGTGCCAGTTTTTCTTTTTTCCACTTATTTCTCCATCTGGAATTCTACTCCCAAGCCTTTAGTGTTTACGAATCATTGACAATATTCACACTAATTGTTTATGACTTACTAGGAGTCTTTGCCAGGTTTCTCAATATTTAGGATATTTTTCTGTTTTATTTTCTCCCATTTTAACAGGGACAGTTGGCACATATGCTTCTTTATACTGTAATTCAAATATGGATGCCAGGTTAAAAGCAGTTCCCACATTTCAATTATTTGCACATGTAGCCCCTTGTTCTAAAAACTCACAAATTAAGGGATTTTGGGGGCTGCTTTTAACAAGCATAGTTTTCAAATATAAACAATGTGAACTTCATTAGATGAGACATTGGAATGAATAAAAACTTATTTTAGTTCTGTAGAAAGACTGGGAATGTTTACTTCCTTTAGATAAAGTATAATTTCCAAGGATGTCTTTCTTGTTTCTAATAGCAATAAAAACATCGGCTCTGTTATTCTATAGCTATGTGATCTTAGACAAGATACTAATAGCTTTACATGTTTCCTCATTTTAAATATTTATATCTGTGAGGCTCTTTCTTCAGTACTATAAATAATTCTTTACATGGAAATTGTTCCCTGGAAATTAGTTGTACTGATTAGAAGTAGCTGAGAATGTATTATAGGAATACCGATACACAATCATCTCAGATAGTTTTTTTTTGGGGGGGGGGAGTTGAAGAAAGCATTATTATCCCAAGTATATAAAGAAAACTGGCAATTTAATGAAGAGGAATACTCTATTAGCATAAAAATGCTAAAGATATGAGCAAACATTCATGCACATACAAACAGATAAATATTGTAATTATGATTAAAAACATAGTTAAAAATGTTCAATCTCCATAGTGACCAAAGGAACACCAAATAAAAAATAAAATTTTATTGTATATCCAAAAACTAATAAATATTTAACATAATATTAGGTAGTGATGAAATGTGACCCCAGAACCACTTTAGAAAGTGGTTCTTTTTTTTTCTTTTTTACAGAGACAGAGAGAGAGAGTCAGAGAGAGGGATAGATAGAGACAGACAGACAGGAACGGAAAGAGATGAGAAGCATCAATCATCAGTTTTTCATTGTGACACCTTAGTTGTTCATTGATTGCTTTCTCATATGTGCCTTGACCGTGGGGCTACAGCAGACCGAGTAACCCCTTGCTCAAGCCAGAGACCTTGGGTCCAAGCTGGTGAGCTTTGCTCAAACCAGATGAGCACATGCTCAAGCTAGTGACCTCGGGGTCTCGAACCTGGGTCCTCTGCATCCCAGTCCGACACTATCCACTGCATCACTGCCTGGTCAGGCAGAAAGTGGTTCTTATACATTGCTTGTAGAAATGTGATGGTAGTATCTTAGAAGTCAATTTATGATTATGCTTCAAAAGTCTTCATATATTATTTTTCTTTTTTTTAATTAATTTTAATGGGGTGACATTAATCAATCAGGGTAGGTTCAGAGAAAACATCTCCAGGTTATTTTGACATTTGATTATGTTGCATACCCATCACCCAAAGTCATATAGTGTTCCATCACCTTTTATCTGGTTTTCTTTGTGCCCCTCCCCTCCTCCCACCCCCTCCCTTCCCCTCCCCACCCCCAATAACCACCACACTCTTGTCCATGTTCCTGAGTCTCATTTTTATGTCCCTCCTATGTATGGAATCATATAGTTCTTAGTTTTTTCTGATTTACTTATTTCACTCAATATAATGTTATCAAGTTCTATCCATGTTGTTGTAAATGATCTGATGTCATCATTTCTTATGGCTGAGTAGTATTCCACAGTGTATATGTACTGCATCTTCTTTATCTAGCCATCTATTGAAGAGCTCTTTGGTTGTTTCCATGTCTTGGCCACTGTGAACAATACTGCAATGAACATGGGGCTGTATGTATCTTTATGTACCAGGGTTTTTGAGTTATGGGAGTATATTCCCAGTAGAGGGATTGCTGGGTCATAAGGTAGTTCTATTTTTAATATTTTGAGGAACCACCATACTTTCTTCCATAGTAGTTATACTACTTTATATTCCCACCAACAGTGGATGAAGGTTCCTTTTTTTCCACAACCTCTCCAACATTTGTTATCACCTGTCTTGTTGATAATAGCTAATCTAATAGGAGTGAGGTGGTATCTCATTGTAGTTTTGATTTGTATTTCTCTAGTAGCTAAAGAAGATGAACATCTTTTCATATATCTGTTGACCATTTGTATTTCTTCCTGGGAGAAGTGTCTGTTCATGTCCTCTTCCCATTTTTTATTGGATTGTTTGTTTGTTTGTTGTTGAATTTTATGAGTTCTTTGTATATTTTGGATCTTAGGCCCTTATCTGTGCTGTTGTTTGAAAATATCATCTCCCATTTAGTTGACTGTTTTGTTGTCAGTTTCTTTTGCTGAGCAAAAACTTCGAAGTTTGATGTAGTCCCATTCATTTATCTTTGCCTTCACTTCTCTTGCCTTTGGAGTCCAATTTATAAACTGTTCTTTGTAACCAAGGTCCATGAGTTTAGTACCTATGTCTTCTTCTATGTAATTTATTGTTTTGGGTCTTATATTTAGGTCTTTGATCCATTTTGAATTAATTTTAGTACAAGGGGACAAACTGTAGTCGAGTTTCATTCTTTTGCATGAGGTTTTCCAGTTTTCCCAGCACCATTTGTTGAAGAGGCCTTCTTTTCTCCATTGTGTGTTGTCAGCCCCTTTATCAAAAATTATTTGACCATATACATTCAGTTTTATTTCTGGGCTTTCTATTCTGTTCCATTGGTCTGAGTGTCTATTTTTCTGCCAATACCATGCTCTATAATATAATTTGAAGTCAGGTATTGTAATGCTCCCATCTTTGTTCTTTTTCCTTAGGATTGCTTTGGCTATTCGGGGTTTTTTATAGTTCCATATAAATCTGATGATTTTTTTGTTCCATTTCTTTAAAGAATGTCATAGGAATTTTGATGGGAATTGCATTAAATTTGTATATTGCTTTGGGTAATATGGCCATTTTGATTATATTTATTCTTCCTATCCACGAACAAGGAATATTTTTCCATCTTATTGTATCTTTTTCTATTTCCCTTAACAACGTTTTGTAGTTTTTGTTATATAGGTCCTTTACATTCTTTGTTATGTTTATTCTAAGGTATTTTATTTTTTTTGTTGCAAAAGTGAAGGGGATTATTTTTTTGAGTTCGTTTTCTAATATTTCATTGTTGGCATATAGAAAAGCTATGGACTTTTGTATGTTAATTTTGTATCCTGCAACCTTACTGTATTGGTTTATTGTATCTAGTAATCTTTTTGTGGAGTCTTTGGGATTTTCGATGTATAGGATCATATCACCTGCAAAAAGTGATACCTTTACTTCTTCTTTTCTGATATGGATGCCTTTTATTTCTTTCTCTTGTCTGATTGCTCTGGCCAAAACTTCTAGCACCACGTTAAATAAGAGTGGAGAGAGTCGACAATCCTATCTTGTTCCTGATTTAAGGTGGAAAGTCCTCAGTTTTATGCCATTTAATATGATGTTGGCTGATGGTTTATCATATATGGCCTTTATTATGTTGAGATATTTTTCTTCTATACCCATTTTGTTAAGTGTTTTAAACATAAAATGATGTATTTTATCGAATGCCTTTTCTACATCTATTAATAAGATCATGTGGCTTTTTTCTTTGTTTTTGTTTTTTATATGGTGTATTATGTTATCTGTTTTATGTATGTTGAACCATCCTTGTGCTTCTGGGATGAATCCCACTTGATGATGATAAATTATTTTTTTAATGTGTTGTTGTATTCGATTTGCTAGTATTTTGTTTAGTATTTTAGCATCTGTATTCGTTAGAGATATTGGTCTGTAGTTTTCTATTTTTATGTTGTCCTTGCCAGGTTTCGGTATGAGGGTTATGTTGGCCTCATAAAATGTGTTTGGCAGTATTGCTTCTTCTTCAATTTTTTGGAAGACTTTGAGTAGAATAGGAACCAAATCTTCTTTGAATGTTTGATAGAATTCACTAGTATAACCGTCTGGTCCTGGACTATTATTTTTGGGGAGGTTTTTAATAGTTGTTTTTATTTCTTCCCTGCTTATGGGTCTGTTTAGGCTTTCTTTTTCTTCATGACTCAGTCTAGGAAGATTGTATTGTTCTAGGAATTTATCCATTTCTTCTATATTGTTAAATTTGGTGGCATACAGTTTTTTATAGTATTCTATAATAATTCTTTGTATATCTATGATATCTGTGGTGATTCTCCCCTTTCATTTTGGATTTTGTTTATATGAGTCCTTTCTCTTTTTTCCTTGGCGAGTCTTGCCAAGGGTTTGTCAATTTTTTTGATCTTTTCAAAGAACCAGCTCCTTGTTTTATTAATTTTTTCTATAGTTTTTCTGTTCTCTGTTTTGTTTACTTCTGCTCTGATTTTTATTATTTCCTTTCTTCTGCTGGTTTTGGGTTGTCTTTGTTCTTCTTTTTCTAGTTCCTTATGATGTGAAGTTAAGTGGTTTAATTGGGCTCTCTCTTGTTTGTTCATAGAGGCCTTTAGTGATATGAACTTCCCTCTTATTACTGCTTTTGCTGTAAACCAGAGATTCTGATATGTTGTATTGTTATTTTTATTTGCCTGTATGTATCTTTTGATCTCTGCGCTTATTTCTTCTTTGACCCACTCATTTTTTAAAAGTATGTTGTTTAGTTTACACATCTTTGTGGTTTTTTTTTTTTTTACTTTTTTTTTGCAGTTGAATTCTACTTTCAAGGCTTTATGATCAGAAAATATGCTTGGTATAATTTCAATCTTTCTGAATTTGTTGATGTTATTTTTGTGGCCCAACATATGGTCAATTCTTGAGAATGTTCCATGTACACTAGAGAAAAATGTATACTTTGGCACTTTGGGATGAAATGTCCTGTAGATGTCTATAATATCCAATTGTTCTAGTGTTTCATTTAAGGCCAATATTTCTTTATTGATTTTCTGTTTGGATGAATGATCTAGAGCCATCAGTGGTGTATTGAGGTCTTCAAGAGTAATTGTAGTTTTGTCAGTTTTTGTTTTTAAGTCAGTCAATAGCTGTCTTATATATTTTGGTGCTCCTTGGTTTGTTGCATATATATTAAAAAGTGTTATGTCTTCTTGATTCAATGTCCCCTTTATCATTATGAAATGACCATTTTTTCTCTGATTACCTTTGCTGTCTTGTAGTCAGCATTGTTAGATATAAGTATTGCTACACCTGCTTTTTTTGGATGTTATTTTCTTGGAGTATTGTTTTCCTACCTTTCACTTTAAATTTGTTTTTATCCTTGTAGCTTAGATGTGTTTCTTGTAGGCAGCATACAGTTACATTTTCTTTTTTAATCCATTTTGATACCCTGTGTCTTTTTATTGATGAGTTCAATCCATTTACATTTAGTGTAATTATTGAAATTTGAGGGTTTCCTATTGCCATTTTATATATTGCTTTCTGATAGTTTTGTATCTTGTTTGTTCTTCTCTTTTATTTTTCTATCATTTGTTTTTGTTTGGTTGTAATCCATACTTCTTTTCTCTGTTACTTCTTTTTTCAAGCCATGTACTTCTGTGTTGATTTTTTCAGGGATGTTTGCCATTAAGTAATGGAAAACATACATATCATGTTCATTGTAGTACATTATCTCATGAGTGCTTCTACCCTCCATCCTTTCTTGCTACTGTTAATCTTTATCCTCTCCCCTTTTTTGTCTCTTTGTCACAGATAAATCATGTTTTTATTGTAATCTTGATGGAGCTTTTACTTGTAGTTTTGTTTTGTTTGTTTTTTGTGTCTGGGGCTTTTCTGGTGATAAATTCCATCATGTTTTCTGTATCTGTGAATGTTTTTATTTCTCCTTTGTATTTGAAGGATAGTTTTGATGGGTATAGTATTCTTGGCTGGAAGTTCCTCTCTTTCAGAACTTTAAATATCGGGGTCCACTCTATTCTAGCTTGTAGAGTTTCTGTAGAGAAATCTGTTGATAATCTAATGGGCCTTCCTTTATATGTTGTATTCTTCTTTTCCTTGAGTGCCTTCAGAATTTTTTCTTTGTCATTGGTTGGTGCCAGTTTCATTATGATGTGCCTTGGAATAGGTTTGTTAGGGTTAAGATAACTCGGTGTTTTGTTTGCTTCTTGAATTTGAGGGTTTATTTAGTTCTTTCCACCGGCTTTGGAAGTTCTCATCTATTATTTGTTTGAATATGTTCTTCATTCCATTTTCTCTCTCTTCTCCTTCTAATATATCCATTATTCTTATGTTGCTTTTTCTGATGGAGTCAGACAATTCCTGTAGGGCTATCTCAGTTTTTTTTAAAGTCGTGAGTTTCTCTCCTCTTCTCTCTGTAGTACCTGTAGTTGCCTGTCTTCTATGTCACTAATTCTCTCCTCTATCTGGCCTGTTCTATTGGCGAAGCTTGTTACCTTGTTTTTCAGTTCACAAATTGAGTTTTTCATCTGTTTGATTCATTTTCATACTTTCAATTTCCTTGATAAAGTATTCTTTCTGTTCATTGAATTGTTTTTTTTTAATAATTTTATTTTTTTAATGGGGTGACATCAATAAATCAGGATACATATATTCAAAGATAACATGTCCAGGTTATCTTGTCATTCAATTATGTTGCATACCCATCACCCAAAGTCAGATTGTCCTCTGTCACCTTCTATCTAGTTTTCTTTGTGCCCCTCCCCCTTCCCCTTTCCTTCTCCCTCTCCTCCTTCCCCACATAACCACCACATTCTTATCAATGTCTCTTAGTCTCACTTTTATTTCCCACCTACGTATAGAATAATGCAGTTCCTGGTTTTTTCTGATTTACTTATTTCACTTTGTATAATGTTATCAAGATCCCACCATTTGGCCTGGTCTGTGGTGGCGCAGTGGATAAAGTGTTGACCTGGAAATGCTGAGGTCGCCAGTTCGAAACCCTGGGCTTGCCTGGTCAAGGCACATATGGGAGTTGATGCTTCCAGCTCCTCCCCCACTTCTCTCTCTCTGTCTCTCCTCTCTCTCTCTCTCTCCTCTCTAAAAAATGAATAAAAAATAAAATAAAATAAATTAAAAAAAAAGATCCCACCATTTTGCTGTAAATGATCCGATGTCATCATTTCTTATGGCTGAGTAGTATTCCATAGTATATATGTGCCACATCTTCTTTATCCAGTCATCTACTGATGGGCTTTTTGGTTGTTTCCATGTCCTGGCCACTGTGAACAATGCTGCAGTGAACATGGGGCTGCATGTGTCTTTAAGTATCAATGTTTCTGAGTTTTTTGGGTATATACCCAGTAGAGGGATTGCTGGGTCATAAGGTAGTTCTATTTTCAGTTTTTTGAGGAACCACCATACTTTCTTCCATAATGGTTGTACTACTTTACATTCCCACCAAAAGTGTATGAGGGTTCCTTTTTCTCCACAGCCTCTCCAACATTTGCTATTACCTGTCTTGTTAATAATAGCTAATCTAACAGGTGTGAGGTGATATCTCATTGCAGTTTTGATTTGCATTTCTCTAATAACTAATGATGGTGAGCATCTTTTCATATATCTGTTGGCCATTTGTATTTCTTCCTGGGAGAAGTGTCTGTTCATGTCCTCTTCTCATTTTTTTATTGGATTGTTTGTTTGTTTGTTGTTGAGTTTTATGAGTTCTTTGTATATTTTGGATATTAGACCCTTATCTGAGCTGTTGTTTGAAAATATCATTTCCCATTTAGTTGGCTTTCTGTTTATTTTGTTATCAGTTTCTCTTGCTGAGCAAAAACTTCTTAGTCTGATATAGTCCCATTCATTAATTTTTGCCTTCACTTCTCTTGCCTTTGGAGTCAAATTCATAAAATGCTCTTTAAAACCCAGGTCCATAAGTTTAGTACTTTTGTCTTCTTCTATGTACTTAATTGTTTCAGGTCTTATGTTTAGATCTTTGATCCATTTTGAGTTAATTTTGGTACAGGGGGTCAAACTATAGTCCAGTTTCATTCTTTTGCATGTGGCTTTCTAGTTTTTCCAGCACCATTTATTGAAGAGGCTTTCTTTTCTCCATTGTGTGTTGTTGGCCCATTTATCAAAAATTATTTGACTATATATTTTTATTTCTGGGCTTTCTATTCTGTTCCATTGGTCTGAGTGTCTATTTTTCTGCCAATACCATGCTGTTTTGATTGTTGTGGCCCTATAATAGAGTTTGAAGTCAGGTATTGTAATGCCCCCAGCTTCATTCTTTTTCTTTAGAATTGCTTTGGCTATTCGGGGTTTTTATAGTTCCATATAAATCTGATGATTTTTTGCTCCATTTCTTTAAAAAATGTCATTGGAATTTTGATGGGAATTGCATTAAATTTGTATATTGCTTTGGGTAATATGGCCATCTTGATTATATTTATTCTTCCTAACCAAGAACAAGGAATGTTCTTCCATCTCATTATATCTTTTTCGACTTCCCTTAACAATGGTTTATAGTTTTCATTATATAAGTCCTTTACATTCTTTGTTATGTTTATTCCTAGGTATTTTATTTTTTTTGTTGCAATCGTGAAGGGGATTATTCTTTTGACTTCGTTCTCAAATGTTTCATTGTTAGCATACAGAAAGGCTATTGACTTTGTATGTTAATTTTGTATCCTGCGACCTACTGTTTTGGCTTATTGTTTCTAGTAGTCTTTCTGTGGATTCTTTGGGGTTTTCGATGTATAGGATCATATCATCTGCAAAAAGTGATACCTTTACTTCTTCTTTTCCGATATGGATGCCTTTTATTTCTTTGTCTTGTCTGATTGCTCTGGCTAGAATCTCTAGTACCACATTAAATAAGAGTGGAGAGAGTGGACAACCCTGTCTTGTTCCTGATTTAAGGGGAAAGCCTTCAGTTTAGTGCCATTTAATATGATGTTAGCTGATGGTTTATCATATATGGCCTTTATCATGTTGAGATATTTTCCTTCTATACCCATTTTGTTGAGAGTCTTAAACATAAAATTGTGTTGAATTTTATCGAAAGCCTTTTCTACGTCTATTGATAAGATCATGTGGTTTTTGTTCTTTATTTTGTTGATATGGTGTATTACGTTAACCGTTTTACATATGTTGAACCATCCTTGAGATTCTGGGATGAATCCCACTTGATCATGATGTATTATTTTTTTAATATATTGTTGTATTCGATTTGCTAGTATTTTGTTTAGTATTTTAGCATCTGTATTCATTAGAGATATTGGTCTGTAGTTTTTTTTTTGTGCCATCCTTGCCTGATTTTGGTATGAGGGTTATGTTGGCCTCATAAAATGTGTTTGGTAGTATTGCTTCTTCAATTTTTTGGAAGACTTTCAGTAGTATAGGAACCAAGTCTTCTTTGAATGTTTGATAAAATTCGCTGGTATAGCCGTCTGGGCCTGGACTTTTATTTTTGGGGAGGTTTTTAATGTTTTTTTCTATTTCTTCTCTACTAATAGGTCTGTTTAGGCTTTCTGCTTCTTCTTGACTCAGTCTATGAAGGTTGTATTGTTCTAAGAATTTATCCATTTCTTCTAGGTTGTTGAATTTAGTGGCATAAAGTTTTTCATAGTATTCTACAGTAATTCTTTGTATATCTACAGTGTCCGTGGTGATTTCTCCTCTTTCATTTTGGATTTTGTTTATATGAGTTCTTTTTCTTTTTTCCTTGGTAAGTCTTGTCAAGGGTTTTTCAATTTGTTGATCTTTTCAAAGAACCAGCTCCTTGTTCTATTAATTTTTTCTATAGTTTTTTTGTTCTCTATTTCATTTATTTCTGCTCTGATTTTTATTATCTCCTTACTTTGGCTGGTTTTGGGTTGTCTTTGTTCTTCTTTTTCTAGTTCCTTAAGGTGTGAAGTTAAGTGGTTCACTTGGGCTCTCTCTTGTTTGTTCATATATGCCTGAAGTGATATGAACTTCCCTCTTATCACTGCTTTTGCTGCATCCCAGAGATTCTGATCTGTCGTATTGTCATTTTCATTTGTCTGTATATATCTTTTGATCTCTGCACTTATTTCTTCTTTGACACATTCATTTTTTAAAAGTATGTTGTTTAGTTTCCACATTTTTGTGGGATTTTTTCCCCTCTTTTTTGCTGTTGAATTCTAGTTTCAAAGCTTTATGATCAGAAAATATGCTTGGTACAACTTCGATTTTTCTGAATTTGCTGATGTTGTTTTTGTGGCCCAACATATGGTCAATTCTTGAGAATGATCCATATACACTGGAGAAAAATGTATACTCAGTCACTTTGGGATGAAATGTCCTGTAGATGTCTATCATATCCAGGTGCTCTAGTGTTTTGTTTAAGGCCACTATATCTTTGTTGATTCTCTGTTTGGGTGACCATCTAGAGCCGTCAGCAGTGTATTGAGGTCTCCAAGTATGATTGTATTTTTGTCAGTTTTTGTTTTAAGGTCAATAAGTAGCTGTCTTATATATTTTGGTGTTCCTTGGTTTGGTGCATATATATTAAGAATTGTTATGTCTTCTTGATTCAGTGTTTCCTTAGCCATTATGAAATGGCCATTTTTGTCTCTGAGTTCTTTTGCTGTCTTGTAATCAGCATTATCAGATATGAGTATTGCTATGCCTGCTTTTTTTTGGATGTTATTTGCTGGGAGTATTGTTTTCCAGCCTTTCACTTTGAATTTGTTTTTATCCTTGTTACTTAGATGAGTTTCTTGTATGCAGCATACAGTTGGATTTTCTTTTTAATCCATTCTGCTACTCTGTGCCTTTTTATTGGTGAGTTTAATCCATTTACATTTAGTGTAATTATTGACACTTCTGAGTTCCGTATTGCCATGTTATAGATTGCTTTCTGTGAGTTTTGTGTCTTGTTTGATCCTTCTCTTTTGTTTTTCTATCTTTTGTTTTTATTTGGTTGTATTTCATACATCTTTCCTCTGTTGCTCTCTTTTTTAAATCATATGCTTCTGTGGTGTTTTTTTTCAATGTTGGTTACCTTTATTTAATGAAAAGGGTTCCTACCCTGTTCATTGTAGTGCACAATTTTGTGAGTTCTTTTGCACTCCATTGTCCTTTGCTACTGTTAATCTCCATCCTCTCCTCCCCCTTTCTTTTTGTTTTCACAGTTTAAATTTGGTTTTATTGTATTCTTCTTGGAGCTTTTACTTGTGGCTTTTTGTTGTTGTTGTTCTTTGTATCTGATTGGAGAGCCCCCTTTAGTAATTCCTGGAGTGGGGGTTTTCTGATGATAAATTCTCTCATCTTTTCTGTATCTGTAATGTTTTTATTTCTCCTTCATATTTGAAGGATAGCTTTGATGGGTATAGTATTCGTGGCTGAAAGTTCCTCTCTTTCAGGACTTTAAATATTGGGGTCCACTCTCTTCTAGCTTGTAGAGTTTCTGTTGAGAAATCGGATGATAATCTAATGGGCCTTCCTTTATATGTTGTATTCTTTTCCCTGGCTGCCTTGAGAATTTTTTCTTTGTCTTTGGTTTGTGCCAATTTCATTATGATGTGCCTTGGAGTAGGTTTGTTGGGGTTAAGAAAACTCGGAGTTTTGTTTGCTTCTTGAATTTGAGGCTTTAGTTCTTTCCACAGGCTTGGAAAGTTCTCATCTATTATTTTTTTGGATATGTTCTCCATTCCATTTTCTCTCTCTTCTCCCTCTGATATACCTATTATTCTTATGTTATTCTTTTTGATGGAGTCAGATAATTCTTGTAGGGCTATCTCATTTTTTTTAATTTTTGAGTCTCTTTCTTCTTCTCTCTGTTGTGCCTCAAGTTGCTTTTCTTCTATTTCACTAATCCTACCTTCTATCTGGCCTGTTCTATTAGCTAAGCTTGTTACCTCGTTTTTCAGCTCATGTATTGAGTTTTTCATCTCTGTTAGATTTGTTTTTATAGTTTTATTTTTCTTGGAAATACATTCTTTGTGTTTATTAAGTTGTTTTCTGAGCTCCCTAAATTGCCTTTCTGTGTTTTCTTGAATATCTGAGTATTTTTAGGATTTCTATTTTAAATTCTCTGTCATTTAACTCCAATGTTTCCAATATATTAATTTTTTTCTCCATAGATTTTTCCTCATCTATCTGTGTTACCTCTCTTTATTTTGTATCCATGATATTCAATTTTCTCTTCCTTAATGGCATCTGAGGGTGGTTTTGTTGATAGTATTAATGAGATTTAATAAAGAATAAAAAGTTAAAAAAATAAAAATAAAAAATCAAAAAGAGTTTTTAAAAAAAATTAAATAAAGAAAAATAAAATAAAATTAAAAAAAGGTAATTATTCCCCCCCTCCTTTTTTCCTCTCCTCTGCTCTCACCTCTTTCTTGAGAAAATCTTGTGGTGAACTGTGAATTATATTGTACTACATAGAACTAACAATGCTTACTGGAGGGCCTGAATTGGGGAGAAGTAATAAAGGGGAGAAAAAAAAAACAAAACAAAAACAAACAAACAAAAAAACAGAAAAAAAAGGGGTATGGACCCACAAAAAGCAAATAAGGAAAAAATTTGAGTCAAGAATAAAATGATTTGCTTTTAGGTGTTGGTTGACTAAGAGTTATGATGAGAGGAATAAGAGGGAAACAGGAAAATGGGAGGACAAATTAAAAAATTACTATTGTATTTAGTGGAACAACAACTAGATAAAATGGAGAGCCAGGGATTGAGCACTGCTAGTGAGTTAAAAAAGATGAAGTAAAAAGCCCCCAAAATGCCACAAACATAAATTTGAGTACCAGATAAGATAATTTGTTCGTTATTGAGGTTTGAATGAGAGGAGATGTAAGGGAGAAAGGCAGAAACTAATATAGAGGGAGAAAAGAAATAGAGAGAGAGAGAAAAAAAGAGGGAACCACTAAAAGAAGAAAAAAGAAAAAAGAGGAGAGAGAGAGAGAGAGAGAGTTAAGGGTTTTGGAGTGCAACCCTCATAGAGAGAAAGGAAGAGGAAAGAAAAGATAATGGGAGATGTAACACTTATGGGTAGTGTAGTGCAAGGAGAGGAGAGAGTAAGACCAGCAGAGAGTTAAATGACCAAATTGGAGGAGGAAAAAAAATCAAGAATAAAGATAAGAGAAAGAAACAAACAAATATAATAAAACGGGATAGGTTATAAAGTCTGCAGATTATTCTTGATTTTGAGAGGTTATCTTCTTGCTTTTTTTTTCTCTCCCTTTCCTGGTCGGTGACTCTGTACCCTGGGTTCTGCCCCTTTGGCACGCTCAGGTAGAGGTTTGCAGTTGATAAGTCTCTATGGCGATGTCATGTATTGTGCTTCAGTCTCATTGGCAGTCGAGGCTCATTAGCATTTATAGGCTCCGACAGTGAGAGAGTCCGTGTTCCTTGAGCCTCTCTCCTAGTCTTTCCTTCCTCAACCAGTAGCCTGATAATCCAGCTATGGAGTTGCTGCTGCCTCTGCCTGGATAATAGGAGGCTCAAAGAGCTGGCTAGTCCCCAGTCAGCACAGGGCTCTGGGTAAGGCTCAGTCAGTCAGAGCTGCTAGCATAATCAGGCGGGGCTTCTGCCCACTCAAAGACCTCTGACTCTGCCACTCTGTCCAGTAACATGGGTGGGCACCCACTCCTGGGGCGCTTGGAGGAAAGTCTCACTCACTATCTGCACACGCAGACCAGGATATCAGGCCGGCAGTCTCACACTCTGAGTGAAACCCCCGCCCGCACGGAAAAGTTCCAGCGTTGGAATCGACTCTTGCTCCCTCCCTGTGCACGGCTTTTTTAGGGTGCTGGGGCAGCCTGGAGATTCCGCTTTTGGCCCACACAAAGGCCCCTGACTCTGCCCCTCTGTGGGATAACACAGGCGCGCACTGCCGAGACATTCAGAGGAAACTCTCGCTCACTATCTGTGCGCAGACCAGGATATCAGGCCAGCCACCTCACCCTCTGAGTGAAACCCCTCCCACAAGGAAAAGTTGCAGTGTTGGAATTGGCTCTCACTCCCTCCTCGTGCGCGGCTCCCTCAGGGTGCTGGGGTGGCCCGGAGATTCCGCTTTTGGCCCACACAAAGGCCTCTGACTCTGCCTCTCTGTGAGTTAGCATGAGCGCCCACTGCTGAGGCACTCGGAGGAATCTCTCGCCCACTATCTGCGCTCGCCGACCAGGAGATTGGGGAAAATGGCTGCCCCACTTGTCTTTCTTTGTCTGGGTTTGGCACGAGTGTTAGCTTGTACTGACTGGGTTGCCACAGGCACAGTTTTTCCTTGGCTTGGATCTCTATGCCACAGTCTGGTTCAGCCATTTGTGCCGTGGCCTGGATCTATTCACCCCCTTTGCCCGCCTCAGTTTCTATATTCTCAGTTCCCAGTGAAAGCCGCCCTGTTTAGGTTAGTGAGGAAAGCAGAGCATTTCTTATTCCCTATTTCCTTCGGGGTTTGATTATATATTTAGCCAATTTTTCGCTCAGCCATGCATTTGGGTGTATTGGAAACATCTGGAGTCTCCAACGATAGGTTTTTCTGTTTCTGGTTGAAGATCTTGTTGAGTTTTGGGGGAGATTTATCGGTATCCCTTCCTACCGCGCCATTACGCTGACGTCATCCTCTCCATTGAATTGTTTTTTGAGCTCCCTAAATTGCCTTTCTGTGCTTTCTTGTATATCCCTGAGTATTTTTAGGACTTCAATTTTAAATTCTCTGTCATTTAACTCCAAGGTTTCTAAGCTACTGAAATTTTTTTCTATAGATTTTTTCTCATCTATCTGAGCTACATCACTGTCTTTTGTATCCATGATATTCTATTTATTTTTCTTTAATGGCATTTGAGAGTTGTATTGTTAATAACATTAATAAGAGTTGAGAAAAAAATTTTTTTTGAGAAAATGTAGTGAAAAACTGAAAATTCTGTTGTGCTAAGTGGAACAAAAATATGTAGAATGGAGGGCCTGGGTTGGGGTGGGTGACAAACAGGCAAAAAACGAGTCAAGAACCCAGAAAATTCCACAAGAAAACATTTGGATCAAGAATAAAATAATTTGTTTGTAAATGATGGTCAGATGAGAGAACTAGTGTAAGAGAAAAGAAAAAATAAAAAGAAAAAAATAGCCTGACCTGTGGTGGCGCAGTGTATAAAGCGTCGACCTGGAAATGCTGAGGTCGCTGGTTCGAAACCCTGGGCTTGCCTGGTCAAGGCACATATGGGAGTTGATGCTTCCAGCTCCTCCCCCCCTTCTCTCTCTCTCTCTGTCTCTCCCTCTCCTCTCTAAAATGAATAAATAAAAAAAATTAAAAATAAAATAAAATAATACAGTGAAAAAAAAATCTACTGTATTAAGTGGCACAAAAACTATAGAATGAAGAGCCAAAGTTGGGGGAAATGCTAAAGAGATAAAAAGTGAAGTAAAAGCACACAAAATGCCACAAAGAAAATTTTGAATTTAGAATAAAATAATTTGTTGGTTAGATTCAAATGAGAGAAAAAGTTAAAGAGAAAAAAAGAAACAAAAAGAGAGAGAGAAAAATATTGAGTTAAGTTTTTTGGAATGTAACACTCATAGGAAAAAAAAAAGAATAGAAAATGTAACACCTTTCGGTAATAATGTTCATAATGAAAAGAGAAGAATAAAATGGAAAGAGGATAAAATGATCAAGGTGGGAAAAAAAAGAAAAAATACAAGAAAAAATTGGAAAAAGTTATAAAGACTGGATTTTTCCTGGTTTTGAGAAGTTATCTTCTTCCTTTTTCTTTGTTCTCTCTCTTTTTGGCCAGTGGTGCTCTACCCCAGGTTCTGCCCCTGGGCACTCTTAGGCAGAGATTTGCTGTTGTGTTGCTATGGTGATGACATAAACTAGGCCTCAGTCCCATTGGTAGGTGGGGCTTGTTAGCATTTGCAGTCTCCTACAATGGGAGCGTTTGTTTTCCCAGAGCCTCTCCCCAAATCTGTCCTTCCTGAACCAGCAGCCTGGGACCCAGCTGTGAAGTTTCCCCAGCCACTGCCTGGAGAGCAAGAGGCTCTAAGAGCTGCCGAATCCCCCCTCTATCCCTACTCAATGCTGGGTTCTGGGTATGGCTTTCCCAGCCAGAGCCACCAGTGTAATCAGGCAGGGCTGGGAGCTGAATGCCTTTCAGATGTCTTTCTATGGGCCTCCGGGTATGTCTAGTATGCCTCAGCACTCCACAAGTCTGCTCTCCAGAGGCTGTCTGCAAGCTGCCTGCACGCCCTTCCCCCCACCACTTCTGCAGGTCTCTTCCCCAGGAGTGTGCTTTGTTAGCCTGTATGGCTGGTGGAGGTGCCACGCCCAGACAGATCCGGGTGTAGGGAAGCTGGCTTTTGTGCACTTCCCATGCGCTGTAGTTTAGAAAGCTGGGATTATTCAGAAACTCTGGTCACAGCCCACACAGAGGGTCACTACTGACAGTCTCCGACCCAGCCTCTCCATCTGGGAATGTGGGCACCCACACTCGAAGCACCAGGTGGATCCACTCGAACACTGCCTGTGCTCGCCGACCAGGATACTGGGAGTGAACAAGGCAACTGCTCACCCATCTCTGCCGGGGTCTGCCGTTGGTGTTAGCTCCGCATGGGCTGAGCTGCGGGCACACTCTCCCCTCAGCTTGAACGTTTCTTCCCTCGCTTTTTCCATGCCCCCAGTCCTCGCTTTCTCTCAGTTCCAAGTGAAAGTAGCCCTTGCTCAGGTCAGTGAGGAAAGCGGAATACTCCGTTCTTCGTCTTATTTCCTTCAGAGTGGGTTATATATTCAGCCACCTTTTCGCCCAATTGTACCTTTGTTTGATGTATGTGTATTTCAGATGCTCCTGAGATTTTCTGTCTCTAGTTCTTGAATTTATTGAAGTTTCAGGGAGAGGTTTCGGGAGCACTCCTCACGGCGCCATTTCTCTGACATCACTCCATATATTTCTAATATGCTATGAACTTAAAATTTCTTTCTAGAACTTTATTCTATGCAACCCAAAATTGCACATGTATGTGTATGTATGTTAATTGGGTATTATAATTCATAGTGAGAAATCAAAAATAATATAAAACTCCATATTTCTCATGTTACCAACAAAACTACTTCACCCTCCTCTCCCCCGCCTCAGCTTTCCCTTTTCAATTTGGGAGAACTTGTTCAGGTGAAGTTTGGGGCCTTGGCTGGATAGCTGGGTTGGTTAGAGTAGTGATTTTCAACCTTTGTTTCTCACGCACTCATAAACTAGTTACTAAAGAAAAAGGGGCCTTGACCTCTTCTTCTTTAGTAACTAATTTATTTTTGCCATGAGATGAAAATGGTTGTATTTAGTCAGGGGCACTGACCTTAGTAATTAGTGTGTGTTTGTGCCATGAAAAAAAAAAGGTTGAAAATCACTGGGTTAGAGCATCATCCTGAAGTTCAGAAGTTGCCAGTTAGATCCCCAGTCAGGGCACATACAGGAGCAGATCAATGTTCCTGTTGCCTCTCTCTCTAAAATCAATAAAATAAACATTAAAAAATTTCTAAAACTTTGAGATTTCCTTTCTTTTGTAATGTGGTTTCAGGACACACTGTAATTTAATAAAATTTGGTGTGAAAGCACCTGAATTCACTGATTACTAGCCGTGAGTATGTGAGCAAGCTACGTGACTGCTCTAAACTTTACTTTTTTCAGGTGTAAAATGTATTTTACACATCCTATCAACCTTGCAGAGTTGCTTTGAGGCTGAAACATGTTAACAGCTATGAAAGTTTTTGTTTTTGTTTTTAAGTGAGAGGAGGGGAGATAGACAGACTCCTGCATGCGTCCGAATTGGGATAGTTGGGGCCGATATCGAATCAACTGAGTGACTGGCTGCGAGGGAAGAGAGAGAGAAGTGGGAGAGAAAGGGGAAGAAAAGCAGATGGTTGCTTATGTGTGCCCTGACCACGTACTGAAACCAGGATGTCTGCGCCGGGCCGATGCTCTAGCCACTTCGCCAACTGGCCAGGGCCTCTGAAAGTTCTTCGTGTGCTTCTGTGTGATGCTTCTTCACTGCACTCGTCTGTGGCTATACTCACTGGAATGGAGAGGGGACAAGTGGCAGGCAGGGCCTGGGTGTTTGCCACCACCGATTGCTTTCTGCCTGTGTCAGGATTGAGATCCACCCCCCACCCCACTGGAGGAATTTTCAGGGGCAAGAGGGAAAATACTAAATAGAGCAAATAAACAAAGGTTATACGGTATAGCCTCATTCAAAATATAACCTGTAGTCTTTAGGTCAGTAGCATCAGAAAAGTTCAAAGGAAGGGCATATACCTCTGTACATGTGTGCACAAATGTGAGAGTCAGACATCGGTTCAGAGAGAAGCTATACAGAGCGGAGGCTGGATGCCCAACTAGTATATATAGTTGTCTCTTCAGGGCTTCAGATTTATTTTAAATATCAGGTTTGGACTTTAGGTGGAAGCCTTATTCCTTGAAAGTAGGGTAGGAGAGACTTTTCTCTAAGGATAAAAACAAGGAAGATGGAGCTCTAATATATATATATTTATTTACTGTCTCAGATAAATCATTATAATAGTTAATTGCCATTGTTTTTTATTACTTTGTTGTTGTTAATATATTTGGATTTGAATACATTTGAGCCATCATATAATATCTGTTTTTTAATAGCCGTTGAAAGACACGTGACCTTTCTTTGTACTGATATATGCAATCTTGATAAATTTCTTTCTAGATGTTCTGAAAATTTTTAAAACGGAATTTCCAAATGTTGTGGAAGATCATATGCTAGTGATAATCATCTACATTTTTCAAATTGGAAAGATGTAATCCATTGTAGTTAAGTGAGTTAATTACTAAGTTTATTTAGCAAGAGAATCAATATATAAAAAAATGAGAACAGATATATTGAATATATTGTGATATTTGTCTATCTGGTGTCCCCCTAACTCTGTATTCCTCCTACATTCATTGAGCTTAAATAAAATGGAGGCTGAAAGCAAAAACAGTACTATTGAAATGTAGTTATCACTGCAGCCTAATAACTTTGATTAGCTCCATTAACAGGAATGCCCTGCAGGAGACTTTCGATTAAAAAAAAATTAAAAACCTGAATTGTCAACAAGAGTTGGGCCATAAACTCTTAGTCCTAGCTGGGCCTGGTAGCCTATTTAGAAATGGATTGTCTCAAATAATTAGATTAACTGGGGTTACTATGTCAGTATCTTACCAGAACTTATTTCTTTTTTTAATATATATTTTTTTTATTGATTGATTTTGGTGAGAGAAGAAGGGAGAGAGAGGGAGAAAGAGGCAGGAACATCGAGCTGTTCCTGTATGTGCCCTGGCTTAGGATGGAACCGGAAACCTCTGTACTTCAGGCTGATGCTCTAACCAACCAGGCTATCTGGCCAGGGCTGCTTACTTCTTTTTGGATACATGTAATAGACTTATGCTGCCTACTTCACAATTCCATTTTGATCTAGTAATCTTGATTCCCAAAGAAAGTGTTGTTTGGCCGTGTGAAAAAGCATTATAAAGCACTGGATGTAGCCAATGAAGTTTAAAAATTTTAATTATTAGCTGAATTTAAAAGTTCACAGGCGAAAGGGAATAAAATGTCTGCTGCTATTGCCATATTTTGATTCTGGTATTGGATGTATTTTATTTTTCCATAAAAGTCCTATTTGATTTATAAAATTAGCATGATGCTCCCCAGATTCAATCAGAAGTTTTCTCTTGGTCTTCAACATTCACATTTCTCATCACATTAGTGATAACAGTAACAATATCTCTTCTGTGGTGTTGTTGGATAGACTAAATTAAATGAATGTATATTAATCACCTGGAACAGAATAGGTGCTCAATCCTTCAAAAAATATGCCTATTTATCACTATCCCTTTTCTACTGACATTGACTCAATTCTCTATTCATAGGCAAAGTACCTTTTGCACCACAAGTCTACATTAATTTAAATTCTCAAACTGATTTTTTTTTTAAAAAAGCAATGATGTCAAAGAATTTTGAGTAATACATATAAATAATAGATTATCCTCTTTCCACATCTTATTTATTCTCTTTTTTTTTTATTCCTGCCTTCCTTGCAAGAGTAATGGAAAAGTAGTTGGGCATGACTATTTTTAAAATACTTCAATGCCTTTCCCAGTTAGTGCATCGCACCTCTTGTGTTCCCTGATATCCTTCCTTGTAGTGGACATCATCAACTTGCCAGTAGGAAAAAGACTTATTTTAATGAGAGGGTAAAGCTAAATGTAGTGAACTTGGCCATATGCTATTCATGCTAAATGCCATAACCTGGAACACAGATTGCTTTTTTTCAGTGTTCTGTGTCTTCTGAATATGTCTGCTCTAAAAAGTCTGATTTTAGCTAATTTCTATTAGTTTGCTAAGTACCACAATCTCCACCAATTTGTATGATAGCAATTTTACAACATGTAGGTTCTCTGGCTTCTGCAGTGCTAAGCTCATGTGGTTTTACCTTTAAGCCCTCATACCTTCTCTCAATTTACTCCTTCCTGACTTAAGAGGTCCAAGATAAATCTGTTCCTACCAAGGACATTTATGCCCACATTAGAGCCAAAGAGCCTATCTTTCCTCTGGACCCCTGTATCACAGGGGATGTGCTTTTTTGCCAGTGTTCTTATGGTTTGAATGACCACTTTTCACACAAAATTTGTTCTTTTCCATAGTTCCTGCCACAGTGAGTGCCTCCACCATCCAAACAGGTGTTCAAGCACAAACCTGGTGTCAACTGTGACTCTCCCATCTTCCTCCTCCACATGTAGACATGAAGTGCTGAAATGATGTGCCATGTCAATTTCTGTTCTTTACCACTTCAGGACAGCTTTTTCTTTAAAAAAATTTTTTTTCCATTGATTTGAGAGAGGGAGAGATAGAGTGGGTGAGAGAGAGTGAGGGAGAGAGAGAAGTATCAACTTGTTTCTCTTAGTTGTGCATTCATGGATTGATTTTTGTACGTGCCCTGACTGGGGATCAAACCCACAA
The DNA here is from genome assembly GCF_036850995.1 of Saccopteryx leptura. Classification (NCBI taxonomy): domain Eukaryota; kingdom Metazoa; phylum Chordata; class Mammalia; order Chiroptera; family Emballonuridae; genus Saccopteryx; species Saccopteryx leptura. Next base: position 66,615,474 of record NC_089507.1, read on the forward strand.
CCTCGACATGCTGGGTTGATGCTTTATCCGCGGAACTACCTGGTCCGGGCCCTGACAGTTTGTCTTAGCTCAGGTTGCTGCCACCTCTGGCCTGGATTACTACTATGGCTATCTATAACTAACTGGATTCCAGCATTGTTCACATTGAATCTGGTCTCCCTGTGCATCCCAATGATATTTGCTAAAATGCAAATAGGACCTTTTCACTTTCCTGCTTAAAACTTTTCAATGATTCTTTAAAAATAAAGTCTACATTTTTTAACACGGCATACAGAAAACCCTTTATTATTTAGTTCCTACTTAGCTATCTAGCTTTATACCTGGAAAGTCTTGCCACTTTCCACTCTAAGCCCCTGCCATACTGAGATGGGTACAGATATTACTTAGATGTTGGTGAATGTGGAATGAGCCTTTTTCTGTTGTTTTAGAATTTCTCCTAAAGCCCCAAAGTCAAGGGAAATGGATAATAGATAGGTATGTACAACTCCTAAAGAATGCTGCTAGACATTTCTAGAAAACTTTTTAAAACATAACTGAGTTTGTGACCATCATTTTCCATAACTCACCTTCAGCCTCTAGAAGAGACATTAGACATTCAAAAGGACAGTTCATTGGAAAGTAGAATTACTGGTGGTAGATAGTGCTATGGTATATTTTATTCTTTCTCTATGGAGCTCTCATCAAGAGTATCACAATAGTTGAAGGTGTTGGAAAGAGGGGAACCCATATCTCACAGCACCGCTGTATGTTGACTGTACTGTGGAGCCCTGATATGCACTAGAGCAAAAGGTGGAAGAATTCTTGGGAGACTTCTCCCCTGGGGATTGGAAACTTATGTGGACATGGAACCTGGTAATTGCATTCTGCTGGTGAATTTGAAGGGCAGAGGCTGACTGGAGTACTAATGTGAAGAAGACATGGCAACAGTTGATAGAAGAAGCATTTGTCAGGGCAAGGATGTGGAATTTTCCCACAGGTCAGTGGATGGATAATATAGAGGGATTATATCATATCACCTGCAGAGCTGAGAGGAATCCAGCTGTATGCTCTGCATAAGAGTATACCTTCAGAGGCAGTAGCTTGAGGGAGTTTGCCAAATGTCAGTGGAGGTAGTATATTGTCTATTTGGAATGAATGCAGAACAGAGGTTCCTGAGGAGGTTGGGAAGGGTATCTAAAGACTACCTAAGCATCTCCTGAAACAACTAGCATTTACATGCTGTCCATGAGGAAGGCCTGACATCCAGCTGCAGTCAGCCAAGAGAGACTACAAACTCACCTGCCAAACAAGACCTCTGTCTCCTGTTTTCTGATCCTTGCCCCCTTATTCCCTTTCCTGGGAATGTATGGAGAAATGGGGAGGATCAGAGCAGGAAGAATGAAGAAACAGACCAAGTTTCCTCTCCACTGCAGGTCTGGGAGAAGTGAATGGGGTGTGCTAACTCATTCCTTCAGTAAACAGTCATTGAACATTTATTGTATACCTGCCACTTGTTCTAGGTCTAGGCAACACAGCAATAAACAAAACACAGATCTTTGCCCTTTACAGATCTTATAGTCTAATAGGGGAAAAACAAAAAATATAAAACTAAAACTAATGTAGAAGGTGATATGTGGTATAGGGAAAAAGGAAACTTGGAAAGGGGAGAGTACATAATTGGGAAGAGTAGAGTGTTGAGTGGAAGAGATGAGAAATGTTTGCCAACCAATAAACACAACTAGATTTGCTGAGGATTGGATGTGGGTATGAGAGAGCAGATCGGCATGATTTTTGGATTGAGAAACTGAAGGATGAAACTCCTCCTATTAACTGAGGAAGTCTGCTGTAGGAGAAGCAGGCTGGGGGCAGTTTAATATTGAGATGTTAAGACATTAAGTACAGATATCATGTGCACAGTTGGAGTTCAAGGGACAGGTTGAGCCTAGAGAGAGAAACATTGATCATTGATGTGGACAGTGTGGGTAGAGTCAGGAGACCGAAGTGTTGATTTATATATGACTAGAATTTTTAATACCTGATATTGATACTATTTGTAGAACTTAAAATGATTGAAAAGCGGCTTGACCTGTGGTGGCACAAATAGTAGAACTTAAAATAAAACGTCAACTACAAATAAAATGTCAACCTAGAATGCTAAGAATGCTAAGTTTGCTGGTTTGAAACCCTGGGCTTGCCTGGTCAAGGCACATATGGGAGTTGATGTTTCCTGCCCCCCCCCTTCTCTCTCTCTTTCTTTTCTTCTCTCTATCTAAAAATGAATAAATTAAATCTAAAAAAACCCCAAAACAAAAACATTTAAAATGACTAAAAAGCCATGGGATTGGCCCAGAACGGTATGAAGAGACTGGGTGTGGGGAAGACCTAAAGGAGCATGTTCTACTCAGTGAAAGGCCAAAAATAATGTGTTCTGTTTGCATCCCATCAAATGCAGCTTGTTCAGCAAACCATTTACACCTAACTGTCCCTCGCTGCCTCTACCCTTCCTCACTTCCCCGTGACACTCCCTGCCAGGGCACGGCCCATGTTGCCTCCACTGAGCTTTGCCTGATAGTAAGTTTTCCTGACGTGCCATTTCAGGGACAGCATGTGTGACTCTTTTGCTGTTGAATCCATTTCCTTTCTATGAGCAGTAAGGATTCTTTCCTTTCATGACACTGTTTACTTGTTTTTTGTCTCTTTCAAACTATACTTTTTTTAAAGGGTGAGTCACCTGTCTTATTAACTTCTCTGTCTCTAGAGTCTAGTATGGGACCCATGCCCAGTAGATACTCAGTAAAGAAATATGAATTGTGGCCCTGGCCAGTTGGCTCAGTGGTAGAGCGTCGGCCTGGCGTGCAGGAGTCCAGGGTTTGATTCCCAGCCAGGGCACACAGGAGAAGCGCCCATCTGCTTCTCCACCCCTCCCCCTCTCCTTCCTCTCTGTCTCTCTCTTCCCCTCCCGCAGCCAAGGCTCCATTGGAGCAAAGTTGGCCCGGGCACTGAGGATGGCTCTGTAGCCTCTGCCTCAGGCGCTAGAATGGCTCTGGTTGCAACAGAGCATCGCCCCCTGGTGGGCGTGCCAGGTGGATCCCGGTCTGTCTGACTGCCTCCCCGTTTCCAACTTCAGAAAAAAAAAAAAAAGAACTATGAAATGTAAACAAACAAAGCATGTTAAGGGTAGATACTGTGCTTTATGCGTTATATTGTTTTCTATGGTGCTTTCATAACTTGTGCACACTTAGGGACAAGTTTGGAAATGTCAGTGTGATATCAAGAGTGCTGCTGGTCTGTTCTTGTCTATTATGGGCACCAGACACTTAATGGTATTAGAGAGGCAGAGTCTCAGTCCCTATAAACTGGTGAGTTTCTTTATCTCTAAACTTTATAAAGATGACAAAAGCATTTGTTGGAACTGAATTTATATTGTGAAATGAAAACCAGACACAATTGATTAGACATTTATCTTATTATAAATATACAATGGCTCTAAAACTTGTCCTTAGATAGTTCTCACTAACAATAACATATACCCAAGTCAGCAGCTTCCTTTTGGGTCTGTATTCTTCTTTTCCTTGACTCTTTCTAATTGTGCTGCTGTTAACCTCTGGCATCACACTGTCCTATAGGCTCTGTGCTGGGATTCTTGTTGTGTCACTTAGGATTAGGTATAACTGAATATTCCAGGAACAGAAAACCTACACAGAGACATAAACCTAAAACAACATTTACCTAAATAACAAAGTTGTCCATTCTTCTCTATTGCAAAATAAATCCAGAAGCAGGCAGTGTAGAGTGCATGTCATGTCTCCATAGTCACTATGGACTCAGGCTTTTTCTCAATTTCTGCTCTTTCACATGTCTAGCATGTGCCCCTAATTTCAAGGTCACCTCATGGTCTAAAGGATTTTGATGCACCAGCCATAATGTTCAAGTTTTAGACCATAAGAGAAGAAGAAGGAAATAAGGAATGATAATAAGGATTTTACTTCCAAAAGAGGCAGCTAGTGTTAATCAGCCAACCCACTCAACACTTGAGCTATGTCTTGTTCTCCAGAACTTAGTCACATGGGGCCTGCAGCTTGAACTAAGGCTAGGAAGACCTGTCTCAGCTAAAACCTGGCTGATATTATTAACCAGAAAAGGAGATTGGTGGCAACTGGAGAATATAGCCTCTATCATGGCTGTGTTCTTGTATCAGGGTTTACTATTTACCACTTTGTCCCTTATTTTACTCCATGTTACTTTTAAAAACAAAATTTTTACTGATTGATTTCCACCAAATGTCACACTTCTCTCTAATTGGGTTTGAAAATCCTGGCTGAATGCTTTGTTTGTTCATAGAAGAATAGCTTTTGTTGGCTTGGCAGGCCATGCTCCTCTCTTTCTGACCAATGCTGTCTTGCCCCTATGTTCACACAGCCAGATGCATGCTCTCTGGACCATGCCAGGACTTTCTTCTGCTCCTTTTTAGTTAAAATAGTCACTTTCTTATCAGAATCTGAGCTGAAAATCACACCTGGGCTTTTCAGCATTTTGGTACTTCCTGTGGCTAAAGGCTAGGTGAGTCAGAGTCCCACTTCTGTCCCAAGGTGGCAGCAGACTCGCTCACTGGGATCAGGTGAGCTTCCTTGCTGCTTCTGATTCCCAGGCAGACCACCTCCTCCTTCACTGCTGGTCCCCTCAGGCACATCTGGAACAATCCCTTCAGGAGGTGTGGCTGCCTCCATGAATGTTACCTTATAAATGTAAGCCTTTGATGCTCCACACTGATACCACATCAAGCTCTATGAGTGTAAAACTTTACTCAAAGATTTAGGTAACTGTGTTGAATTCCAGTGTAAGTGATAGAAATGGAAACTCTGTTACAGACAGAACTGTACCATGGTCACAGGAGGACCATCTAAGACAGCAACTTTATACTTTTTTCATCTTATAGCACACAGACTAATTACTAAAATTCTGTGATACACCAAAAATATATTTGTTGCCAATCTGACAAAAAATAGGTATAAATTTTATTCATTCACATTGGATGATTATTCTTATGTTGGCTGTTACCCTTTTTTTACTTGACAATCTAAAAGAAAAGAGTCAAGTATTGCATGTTTTAAAAACTGTTGTAGCACACCAGTGTGCCTCTTGTGGCTCACTGGTTGAAAATCGCTGATCTAAGACATTCAGTCCTTTGGAGGGTACCCTTCTCTATTGCTTCTGTATATTCAATTTTTCTCATGTGAGCAAACATTTTCTCCAAATGCTTGTGAAGAAAGCTTCTCTCCTCACCCTAGGAGGACTGGTTTTCTACCAGAACCTATTCCTGTTTTGATCTCCTCAGAAGTTTATTTGTCCCTGTCTGAGTTACTTGGAAAAGAGTAACACCAAGAGAGTTCAGTCACCCATGGCATTCCATGTCCCACAGAACGATCCAGAGTAGATAGTCCAAGTTTCTCCACCAGGGTGAATTTACTCTATTTATTATCTAGTAGATAACTGTTCCCCTCTTACACACACATATGCACACTCACATGCACACAGACACCTCTCTACCAAAGATAAGCAATATGAGTCTAGCCATATGATGGTGATCATATCACTTGAGATTCACATGCCCTAACAAGATTCACTGAAGAAGGCCTTGAACTTTACCTCTGTGGGCCACAGACCTGTTTTTCATTCTGATGCAGGGTTACTGTATATTTTCACAGTGAGCAGCACTGTGGATGCTGCCTCAGAGGCCTGCCGTTTGTTTCTCTGGTTGACTTTGTGGCTTGTTTGAACATAAAGGTGTACTGATCTAGAAATAGAAAAACTTGACAACTTTTGAAAGAGGTGGTTTTGGAAGATTTTGTTTTTCTTCATAGCTTGGAAAAGACCTCAAGTGAGAGAGATAGAATTTCATTATTATGAATAGCGATCCTATGGATTTGTTTGCATTGTTAGAGAACATACAATTTACACAACTAAGCTGTGTCTTGATAAAGTAACAACTTGGCGTATGGTTAACTTTTATTTATTTATTTTTTAAATAGACTTTATTTTTTGGAGTAGTTCTGGGTCCATACAAAATTGAGCAGAAAGTACAGAGCTCCCATAAACCCCCAACGGGGTCAACTTTTAAGGTGAAATTTTATTTTCTGTTCTTGCCACCAAATTACAATAAAATATCTTTTATTGTTGGATTTTAGTACTCTTTAAGTTAACTTAATATTGACTATTGGGGATAGTCATTGACCTCTAAGACATAGAATGACTTCAACAAAACAGTATTCTTCCCGACCTGTATTTTATTTGGTAACTCATCTTGTTGTTTTGGACTAAAACAATGCAACCAATAATTTACATGAAATGGCTTCATTCAAATGTAATCTTTTTATCCATTTGATGAATGAATATTTTTAAGGGAAAGTACTTTAGTTATCTGTAAATAGTTATATCTCAATTTACATAATGGGGTATATGCCTGACCAGGCAGCTGTATGGCACAGTGGATAGAGCATTGGACTGGGACGTTGAGGACCCACGTTTGAAACTCGAGGTCACCTGCTTGAGCGTGTGGTTGCTGGTTTGAACATAGGATCATAGACATGACCCCATGGTCACTGGCTTGAGTCCAAAAGTCACTGGCTTAAAGGTCGCTGGCTTGAGCCCAAGGTTGCTGGCTTGAGCCCAAAGTTGCTAGCGTCAGCAAAGGGTCACTGCCTGTGTTGGAGCCTCCTGGACAAGGCACATATGAGAAAGCAATCAATGAACAATTAAGGTGCCACAACTATGAGTTGATGTTTCTCATCTCTCTCCCTTCCTGTCTGTTCCCCTCTTCTCTCTCTCACACTAAAAAAACGAACAAAAAACACTTCTTTATCTATCTAATGGCTAACAGAGAGACTAGCTCTGCTACTATAAGCTGTACTTACGTTCATGAGTTTTCAGAAAATGTCCTAGAGGTTTCATTTATTCCTAGGAATTAAATGTTAGTGCCAGTGCTGCTTAGTGAGTTCCAAAGCTTCCACTGAGAGCTTGAGAACTTCCATTCCACTATTTTATCATGCACGGGTTTTCTTTAGTGAGCATTTTAAAAAATATAATATAGTAATAGTAACTTGCAATTTTTTATATTTTTCCCCTTGAAGTTTTTAATTCTCTTGATAGTGCTATTGTGTTTATGTGACTGAGGGGAGGAATATATATAATAATTAGTTTGAAAAACATTCTGCCGGCTTTTTTTTGTGCTCATTTTTTTTTTTCCTTTCGGCTATTATACTACAGTTTTTGGACTTCATATATAAAAATTGAAATACTTTTCTTTATTTACCCTTTCTCAAATCTTGATAAAGATTCTTCTCATGTCCCTTAAATGTTGTTATCTTCTTAAGAGAAAGAAACCTGGCCTAAATGTCATGTAAATTCTTTTTCTTCAATATTTTCCTGAATTACTTTGTAAAGTCTAAGAATTTTACTAAATATGGCACATGCTTTGTATTCTTTTTTTGCAACAATTAATTCATCAGCTCTGTATTGAAAAGTGAGTTTGCCAGACACTATTCTAGACATTGATAAGGTAAGTGAGGCAGACATACATGAGGCCTGAGGAGCTTACAGCCTGATAGGGGAGATCCATTTGCAAATCAATCATTACAGTCCTGCGGGGATAAAGGCTGCAGTAAAGGCATGCGTGATGAAAACACAGATCAGATGAGTGCAAGGATTCTGAAGTAGTTCCAAAAGTAGTCTGCCCTTGAGTTGACATTTGATAGAGTAAGTAGGAATTAGCCTGAAAACAGAAGGGAAAAAGCGTTAGAGTGGAGGAAAGTCTGAAACAGCATATATATTCAATTCATTATAAATCCACTGATGGGGGACTAAGGGAAAGAAGTATGTGAAGTGGGAGAAGAAGTTACAATAGGGTCTGGCCATGAAGAGCTTTGTGCATAAGTGAAGAATTTTGAAATCTAATGTGAAAATTGTGAGGCTATACAAAAGGATTTTTAAGCAGAGGAAACACATGATGTCTACATTTTAGGAATATCGTTCTGGCAACAATTAAGAGGAGCAGTGGAAGCAGGTTGGCCTGAGGGTAGGCCATCTAATTGGGACACTACTGCAATACTCGGGGAAAAGAGATGAGGACTTTAGGGAGTAATGGTGGGAGTAGAGAAGGGACAGATTAAAGACATTAGAGTAATGTGTCTGGTATGTCTTCGATACCACTTGATCAACAGGTTTGTGATGCTAGTTGGCAAGCTAAAACATGCAGAAAAAATGAGGGTTTTTTTTTGGCAAAAATGATGTTTTATTTTAGATACATTTATAATGGCATATCCACAGAGGAGACATTCAGTCTAACATTGAATGTATGTGTCTGAAACTAGTAGTGGGTTCTGAGCTACAAATATGCACTTGGGAATCATCAGCATATATAGGATACTGAAGCCTTGATTTCAATGAGGAAACAAGACTTTTGGGAAATCCTGACATTTGTGAGGCTTGTGGGAGATGATCTTACACAAGCTGTTGAAAACAGGTGGCCCTTTAGCATATTATCTTATATATCCACATTATCTTTGTACATTTATCTCATAAATGATAAGCTTTCAATAGAGTTTGGAGGGAAAAAGTGTGTGTGGGGGAAGCAGGAGGGAAAATGAGAGGGAGAAAGGTTGGGGGCAAACTGGTATATTTAGAATAGAATACTTTGAAAAGCTATGGCACCAAAGGGAACAGAAGGTAGCACACTAGATTCTTTTGCTGATCAAATAGGATTTACTTTAGGGATGTCCAAAGGTATTCAAATTATCTTTATTATGTATTTGGAAAATTATTTTTTTCTAGAGTTTCCCTAAAGACCTATTTCAGGGTGGTCTGTAAGCCTATGCTGTGGCAGGCCTACTTCCCCAGACCACACATGAAAAGGTACAGGCACTCAGGCCTTTAGGAATCATATTGAATTTTCAGAATTATCTGCCTATATCAGCTCTATGTAGCATACACTCATAATCCTATTGTTGACCAGGAATTGAACCTGACCCTAAAGAAGCAAAAGGACAAGGTGACATTATTGCCATCGTAGTCCCATTTACCCTGCCAGGCCTCTAGTAATCCATCAAGGCTTTGGGTATTAAGGAAAATACATGGAAGAATCCAAATTCAAGATAGGTGAGAATGTTTATTTAAGAACGTTATACTTCTAGCTTCAGTATATACACTTGACCCCTAGAGGTCAAGAGAACCTATCTTCTTGGTAGAACAGAAATATAAATTTATGAGTTCAGCTCAAATGATACAATATTTCTGCTTCTTCTTACTCCCTTCTAATGGCATAGATGCATTCAGATGTCAGCCCACACTCTCTTACTCTGCTCATACATCCCTTTTATGACTCTTATATATGTCCTTAAAGATGTGTGACCTCTCTGTAATTGTTACTTTCTTATGGGTGGGAAATTCTTACCATGTTTGTAAATTGAGCCTTGGTATGCGTAACCTAGAACCACTCCAAATATTGTGTAGACATTGCCTTTACTTGTTAGGTTTTTTGGGTTGTTGTCAACATTTATAAGTAAACTTATAAAGCTCTCCCAGCTCTTTCTCTTAGCAAAATTACAAGAAGGATTGACTAGGCATACAATGATAAGTTTTTTTTAAATTAAAGTAATGATCATGTCTTTAGATAAGACAATTGAGAGATTACATGCAGGAGGTGGAAATGGTTCAGTGAAAACAGAAGTTCAAGGCTAGAATTTGGAAAGTGGACTTTACTTCTGCTTCTGAATTTAATCTCATCACACAACTCTTCCATGTAGAACTGTCTAGTAAGCTGTCAGCAATCAACTTCATACTTTCTCACTAGGTTAGGCTTGCCTTCTTTTTTATGATCAACAGATGGAATGCTCAATTAATAATAGAGCTAATATTATAGAAAATAATGTCCAAAGACTAGATGACTCCCTTAAGCCTTAATAAAAAATAAAAACCCAACCACATTGATAAATGGCCAGGAAGCACATACATCTCAAGTTCTTTGGAACAGCGTTTATTGATAGAAACTCACAGGGATAAGAATAGTAGCAACAGTGGACACCCTGTTCCCTTTGCACTTTAGGGCAACCAACACATCTTGCAGCACCAGACATCAGACTGCAAGAGAAGGAGCCTGGTTGTGAGTTTATAATAAACTGACTGCTTGGGAAAACCAGCCTTTGCCCTGGCAAAATCAGGGGCACAATAAAGGACCACATCAGAGAAATTTGGTCCTGGTCCTGTTTTTCCATCTCAACACCAAGATGGCAGAACACCAACTTTTCCTTAGTGGTACATTGTGGTGGCAGCTCTATGCTTTGGTAGTCCGTGGTCCTGATCCACCAACTTAGAATTTAATGGAGATTGCCTTTAGAACTCAGCTCCAGCTATTTCTTTGGTGCTCTACAATTTCATCTATGACTGACCAGCCTGTGACAATCTGTCTTAGACAAATTAACCCTTTCCTCTTGTGTCACCTCCTATAGTCTACAGGTGTACAGATTCAGAGGAAGAAATCCTTGGAACATCATGGTTCTTCCATGTTGTAGTGACAGTCACAATGGAACTGCATTACAAAACAAGAGAGACTTGATTTCAAAGAAATTTCATGTTGGTTTAAAAACGCTTCTTTAATAGTGTTTGTATTTTCTCTTTATAGCACTAGCTCATCAAGAGCCCCTGGTCTTGGAAAATTGGTTCGCTGAGCAATTTAAAGTTTATATAACAAACTGTTTATTGATGCTTATTAAATGCCATGAATACAATAAGGAAACAGAGACCAAGAAATTAACTAGAATACCACGTTAACAAAGCTAATAAGTGGTCAAGTTAGGGTATAAGATCAAGTAGGTATATCTGCGTCCAAAGTGTATAAAACCATGACTTGTCGGCCCTGGCCGGTTGGCTCACTACCTTTGAACCCCTTAGCTCCACATCCTTTTCTTTTGGTTTGACTCACATAATGACCTTAAAAAATAAAAGAAGCAGGCCCTGGCCGGTTGGCTCAGTGGTAGAGCGTCGGCCTGGCGTGCAGGAGTCCCGGGTTCGATTCCCGACCAGGGCACACAGGAGAGGCGCCCATCTGTTTCTCCACCTCTCCCCCTCTCCTTCCTCTTTGTCTCTCTCTTCCCCTCCCGCAGCCAAGGCTCCATTGGAGCGAAGATGGCCCGGGCGCTGGGGATGGCTCTGTGGCCTCTGCCTCAGGTGCTAGAGTGGCTCTGGGTGCGGCAGAGCAGCGGCCCAGATGGGCGGAGCGTCGCCCCCTGTTGGGCATGCGGGGTGGATCCCCATTGGGCACATGCGGGAGTCTGTCTGGCTGCCTTCCCGTTTCTAACTTCAGAAAAAATAAATAAATAAAAGAAGCAAAGATATGTAGGGGATGGAGAAGAAGAGACTACTGTAACTAAAGTGCTTCTACACTCTATTGCAGTGCCTTATTTCCTTCTGAACTTTTATTTTATTTTTTTTAATTTTTATTTATTTATTTATTTATTTTTTTTACAGAGACAGAGAGAGTCAGAGTGAGGGATAGACAGGGACAGACAGACAGGAACAAAGAGATGAGAAGCATCAATCATTAGTTTTTCATTGCGCATTGCAACACCTTAGTTGTTCATTGATTGCTTTCTCATATGTGCCTTGATCATGGGCCTTCAGCAGACCGAATAACCCCTTGCTCGAGCCAGCGACCTTGGATCCAAGCTGGCAAGCTTTTTGCTCAAGCCAGATGAGCCTGCGCTCAAACTGGCAACCTCGGGGTCTCGAACCTGGGTCTTCCGCATCCCAGTCTGATGCTCTATCCACTGCGCCATCACCTGGTCAGGCTCCTCCTGAACTTTTAGCCCAATGAAAAATCACGTTATTTGAATTATTTCTTAAATGGTTTGTCCTTAAATTTAAGACAAACCAACCAACCAACGAAAAACGCTTTAAGAATAAAGTTATTAGTGGTTAGCAGGCCAGTAGGGTAGACAGTTGAGTCACATGACTTTCCAGGACTTAGCAAATTATAACATTTTGGAAAGCTGTTACTCTATTTATAAAACAGATATCTATATTGGTTAACATAATCTTCCCTTCAGGTGTAGGTGTATATTGTTATTGTGTTCTTAGTTTGGAGTTTTGGTTAATTGCCATAAAGCCTGATACATTGGATATGGCAAGGATCATAAGGTCAAAGTTCTCAAATTGGTGATTTGTTTGTTAGTTTATTTCATGAATACATTATGTCTATCTAGTAGCTCTCCAAATTTTAAGCTACTAAATCTCTTTAGTATTGAACTTACATGGAGATTATTAGGTAATAGCTCATTTTATTTACTTTTTATTTTATGGAAGCAAGAACAAATAAAATCAGAGAAGCAAATTGTTAACCTGGAGATTACTTTAAGAAGCAGTTCCTATTTTTCAGTATATATTATACTGCTTAGGTTGGTGGGAATTTGGTTTATAATAGTGTTAGTGGTCGGAGCAGAACTTCCATCTATGTTACAGATTAAGAATATAACAGACTTTTAACAAATTTTTATTTATGGATTTTAGAGAGAGGAGAGAAAGAAAGGGGGGAGGAGTGGGAAGCATTAACTCATAGTAGTTGCTTTTTGTATGTGCCTTGACCGGGCAAGCCCAGGGTTTTGAACTGGTGACCTCAGCATTCTAGGTCAATGCTTTATCCACTATGCCACCACAGGTCAGGTAAGTATAATAGGCTTTTATTAGATGTATTTATTTCCAAAGATAATACATAATAAAGCTGAACCCATAGAGTAAATATTCTCCTTCTATAGTGACTAGGTTCCAGTTTTTCCTTATTAAATGGCACTCTGTAGGTTATATTTATTTGCAGAATCATGTTTTGTGTTGGTGTAAACACATCAACATATAGTGTAGTATAATTTGATAATATTAGTCTTGCTTTGCTATTATTTCTCATTTATCATCCACTGAGTCCCTTCTCAGTTGCTTCCTCTACTAAGTCACCTAACCCAATCCATTCTACCTCTGACAAAACTCCCAAACCTTTCATATTTGTATCTCTGTGGTATTAATTTAAACCCTCTTCAATGATCTCTTTCTTGAATGAATGCAACAGATTTCAAACTCTTTTCCTTGAGTTGTTTCTTTTCTTAAATTTCTGAGCTGAGTCCTTACTAGGTGGATAACCTAAGATGAGTTACCTAGTTTTTCTGAGGTTCAGTTTGCACTTTTGCAAAATAGGCAAAATTTTAACAATTTCTCATGTTTGCTGTGCAGAATAAATGAGCTAATGTATGTAAATGCTTAGCACTTAATAAGTGCTCAATAAGTGAAAGGGAAAGAAATGTTTTGCATAATGTGATCAAACTCTCTAACTTCATCTTCCACTCTCCCAAATATAGTGTCTGCAGGAGTCAAACCAGACTCCTCATTATTCCTAAATATGCCCTATGTTTGTCTGCTGCAATTTCCCTCTCCAACTGCTAAAATTCATCTTAGGGTTTGAAGTCCAGCTCATATGCCCACTAAATCCACAGCATTCACTGCTTCTAACAATTGAAAGTAATTTCTTTATACTTTGCACTCTCACAGTCAAGTCTTGTCCTCTCCTTAGCTTATTCTCCATCCTAGCTATTCTGAATGCCCCCCTACATGGTCTGCAGTCTCCTTTCTCTTCTTCCAGCAAATTAGAGGTAAACAGAGGAATGCATATAGAGTCTTTATCCTAAAATCCCAAAAGATTGAGAGACCATGTACTTGTAAGACATTCTGTGATGTCTGCCTCCAGCCCCAGTACTGGATATAGCAGCCATCCTATTATCTAGAGTTTTCTATAGTCATGTACAATTTCATCTGTTGCTACCCTCTTGTACCAAATATTCTTTCACCAAGTCCTTAGGTTTCTTTCTGGTCTAAGTCCCTAAGCTTAGGTATCATTCTTCTCTGCTCTTCTTATTCCTGCTTGATCAAACTACTAGGTCAGTAACTAATTACAGTAAATGCTTCCTATTATTGCATCTCTACTTAATTTTATCAGTTAGAATTTGTCTAAGGAACTAATGCACATAACTCTTAGCATTTAGCTGAATTGCTATACTGCTAAAAATACAACTCCAATTTAGGTTTGGGATATCTAATTCTGTCCCAGGGGCTTGCCCTTCCTCTGTTTCTATCAATTTCTATTAGTTAGAAATTAGTTTTTTCTTTCAAGACCCTGTATTCTTGATTCCCATTATTCCCATTCACCTAAGAATTCTATGCCAAACGTTTGGGACTAAATCAGTGATGGTCAACCTGATCCCTACCGCCCACTAGTGGACGTACCAGCTTTCATGATGGGCGGTAGCGGAGCAACCAAAGTATAAATAAAAGGATAGATTTAGCTATAGTAAGTTGTTTTATAAAGATTTATTCTGCCAAACTTAGCGAAAATCTGACATAAAGTACTTGGTAAGTAATTATTATTATATGCTTTAACTTATTGTAACTCTGCTTTATAAATCACCATTACTGTGGAACCGATGGGCAGTTAGAAAATTTTACTACTAACAGAGATACAAAAGTGGGCAGTAGGTATAAAAAGGTTGACTACCCCTGGACTAAGTGATAGTCTTTATGCATTGTGCTTTCCATGTACTTTATGTTTATTGTATTCAGTCCCCAGTGCCCATTTATGAATAGTAATGACTTTTATCTTTTATTTATTTTTTAGGTAGGGAGAGAGAGAGAGAGAGAGAGAGAGAGAGAGAGAGAGAAGAAAAGTGGGAAGCTTCAACTCATAGTAGTTGCTTCCTGTATGTGCCTTAACCGGGCAAGCCCAGGGATTTGAACCAGCAACCTCGGTGTTCCAGGTTGACACTTTATCCTGCGGCACCAGCCAGTCATGACTTTTATCTTATAACTTTTATTTACTATCAACTTTTTGAAGGTAAGAACAATATATGAAATACCTTTTATATTTCTCACAGTGCCTTCTTTAGAGCTTTGCAAATAGTTTGCATTAAATAAAATAAATGTCTAATTATTGCAGGAATCAAAGGAGAACAAAAACACCCAGACAACTTGGTAAAGGAAGTAGGATTTATTAAAGCCTGTGGAGCATGTGAGGATTGTAGCTCCAAAACACGGGCTCCCAAAGTTGACTTTCTTACAGGTTATATACCTTTACAGTATCTAGGCAATGAACATGTGATTTCTTTGTTTAAGGTTACCCAGGACTCAAGGAGAGGGAAGGGAAAGTTTCAGTGGGGTAAGTAAGGGGGAGGGGTTTCCAAATCACTGGTCATAGTTACATAAAAATCTTGCTATTCTTGCTTTGTATTGTAACCATGGGATATAGTTCATTTATCACTGGCTGACTTGGTTACCCAAGCTGGCTCCCTTCCCTTGTATTCTTTTCATTTCTTCCTTCTCAGGGAAGAGGAGGCATGCCCCTCCTTCCTCATAATGAATGAATAGAATTGATTAAGATTATGACTTGGATTTAAAGATGTTTATTGTGTCTATGAGGAATTGTTTTGTGTGTTGCTATTTCTTTTTCTTTTTCTTTCCTGCTTAACAAACACTTGCTTTTGGAACTAGAGCTTTTCAATATAGATACACAGATTTTCAGGGTTGAGAAAATTGCTCTGTGCCTCACCTTTCAAGCACAAAACAGAAAAAATACATACTTAGAATAGTCAATTCCTTTCCACTCTCTACATACTAAGCTTGAAGCAGTTGGTAGTAGGCTGCACTAGAAGGTTCACAGGGGGCTACATTAGAGTAACATAGGGAAATGTCATGTGGCATAAATTTGTCTTCAATGGAATTCCACTGCTGGATCATGCACAGTGCAGATATTGTTTGTCTTTGCTGCTCATCTAATCATGCTTGTTTTAATAACACCAAGTGGTTCTCTGGAGAGATTGACAGTCTCAGTTGGTTCATAATAAAAACACTTGAAACGCATGCTGATTTTAGCCAGCTTTATAGTTCAGCAGTAATATCTATAATGATAAATTAAGTAAAATGGAGAGAAGATTATAGCCAAACGGTGATAATAACAATAAAAACTAATAAAGTGACAAAACAATTAGGAAGCAATCATTGATAATGTTCTAGGTATGCACACACACAAGTGTATTCATTGTTTACCTTGTTAAAGGTTTTTGAGGATTTAGTTCCTGGGATTCTTTTGAATAGTTGTATAACATACGAGTTAGGAACTGCATCCTTGGCAGATGTAAATTAGTGGGACGCTAGATTATGTTCCTTTGAATTTACTATTAAAGCCCGTTGTGTACTTGTATAGGCATTCACCAGTTAGAATTTGTGGCTTCATGTGTGTATATCCAAGGAAGAGGAAATCTTTCAAAGAAAAAAAAAGACTTATTTAGATTCATAACAACATAAGTACTCTAAATAAATAGAAGGTTTGTAAATGCTAAAGTAATACATTATATTATATGCTTTAGTTTAGAGCAATATAAGCTTGAGAAGAACAAAGGTTACCCTGCCCCTCAAAGGCTGTTCTTAAGAGAGATGGAAGGATCTGCCTGGAAGAAAGCCAAGGTTCCAAGTGTTGAAATTACTCTCACTGGAGTAAATATATCTTACCTATTTTCACATTTTTGGGGATCCCTCATTACATGTATGCTCCCACATCTTAGACCATGTTGTAAATTCTCCATTTTTTATATCACAAATTAGAGGATACAGTCAAATGTCTGTTGATAGGGAGGTATGTTTAAAAAAATAAGTTTGCATAAACAGAAGAAACCTGTGCTATCTATGCATATTAAACAATATAGTTTTCATTTTAAAAAGTGAACCATTACCTGAGTGTCACTATATATTTAAGAAATACAAGCAACACGAAGGAGAATGATGTAGATGAAAAAACAGAAAAATTAAAACAGAAAGAAATAGAGGCAATACAGGGAGATGAAGACCAACCAACCAGCCAAATACTTCATGAATTGTAATTTGTATCCCTAAAGAAATTTATGAAGATATTGGGAAGGAAGAATTTTCCTCCACCCTACAAAAATCCTCTCAGCTGGTCTAATACTCAAATAGATGTGATACTGATTAATAAAAGAAAAATTGATTTTGCAAGAGCCCTACATACATGAGAGGTTCAAAAAACAGAAAGGGCAAATGAGGTATATCTGCCATCTTGAGCCAAAGAATGGGATAGGAGTTGGGGCTTCAGAGGAGAAGGATAATTCACAGGATGATAAAAAGAGCAGATGTTCAGTGATTAGATTTTGCTTTACCATGCACATAAGCCCTAATAATTTATTTCTGGTAATGACTCATTATTAGTAGGTCACCAATTTAAATTGTTTAGGGATGGGTAAATGTTTTTCTTAAGTCTACAGGTTTTCAATTGCTTTCAGCTCAAAATAATTCTCATACTAAAGTAGTACATCTTGGGAAGTCCTGCTTTGAACCTCTTCAATGGCAATACACCCATAAGCAAAACTAAATTTTATGAAAAATAATCAGTAGAGATTAACAAAATATTCTTCAAAATTAAAAAATATATTATTTTCAAAATAAAAGTAAAACAATAGAAAGTCTACATAATAAAATCAATGAAACTTTCAGAAGGTTAAAAAATGGAAAATAGATGACGTCAGAGTAATGGCAGAGTAGGAAGTGATACCGATAAATCTCCCCCAAACCTCAACAAGATCTTCAACCAGAAACAGAAAAACCTATCCTTGGAGCCTCCAGATGTTTTGCAATACACCCAAAGGTATGATCGAGCGAAAAATTGGCTAAATATATAACCAAACCCCGAAGGAAATAGGGAGTAAGAAATGCTCCGCCTTCCTCACTAACCTAAACAGGGCGATTTTCACTGGAAACTGAGAATATAGAAACTAAGGCGGGCAAAGGGTGTGAATAGATCCAGGCCGCGGCACAAACAACCGAACCAGGCTGTGGCATGGAGATCTAAGCCAAGGAAAAACTGTTCCTGTGACAACCTGGGCAATACAGCTAACACTCGCGCCAAACCCAGAAAAGAAAGACAAGCGGCGCAGCCATTTTACCTGATCCCCTGGTAGGCGCATAGTGGGCGAGAGATTCCTTCCAAAGCCCCCGGAGGGTGCGCCCGTGTTACTCCACAGAGAGGCAGTCAGAGGCCTTTGTGTGGGCCGAAAGCCTCCAGGCTGCCCCAGCACCCGGGGAGAGCCGCACACGGGGAGGAAGCGAGAGCTAATTCCAACACTGGAACTTTTCAGTGCGGGCGGGGGGTTTCACTCAGAGGGCGAGACTCCGGCCTCACATCCTGGTCTGCGCGCACGGAGAGTGGGAAGGAGACTCCTCCCAGCACCTCCGGAGTGGGAGCCCATGTTGTCCCACGGAGGGGCAGAGTCGGGGGCCTTTGTGTGGGCCGAGGGCGGAGTCACGGGCCGCCCCAGCACCTTGAAAGAGCGGCACACGGGGACGAGCGAGAGCCAATTCCAACATTGGAACTTTTCAGTGCGGGCATAGGGTTTCACTCAGAGGGCGAGACTTCCGGTCTAACATCCTGGTCTGCGCGCGCAGACACGCCCGTGTTACCGGACAGAGTGACAGAGCCAGAGGTCTTTGAGTAGGCGAAAGCCCCGGCTGATTATGCTAGCAGCTCTGACTGACTGAGCCTTACCCAGAGCCCTGTGCTGAGTGGAAATAAGAGAGCCTCTTACTATCCAGGCAAAGGCAGCAGCAACACCATAGCTGGATTCTCAGGCTGCTGGTTGAGGAAGGAAAGACTAGGAGAGAGGCTCCTGGAACACGGACTCTCTCACTGTCGGAGCCTATAAATGCTAATGAGCCTCGACTGCCAATGAGACTGAAGCACAATACATGACATCGCCATAGAGACTTATCAACTGCAAACCTCTACCTGAGCGTGCCAAAGGGGCAGAACCCGGGGTACAGAGTCGCCGACCAGGAAGAGGGAGAGAAAAGAAAAAGCAAGAAGATAACCTCTCAAAATCAGAATAATCTGCAGACTTTATAACCTATCCCATTTTATTATATTTGTTTGTTTGTTTCTCTTATCTTCATCCTTGATTTTTTTTTCTTTTTTCTTTTTTCTTTTTCCTCCTCCAATTTGGTCGTTTAACTCCCTACCGGTCTTACTCTCTCCTCTCCTTGAACTACACTACCCATAAGTGTTACATCTCCCATTATCTTTTCTTTCCTCTTCCTTTCTCTCTATGAGGGTTGCACTCCAAAACCCTTAACTCTCTCTCTCTCTCTCTCTCTCCTTTTTTTTCTTTTTTCTTCTTTTAGTGGTTCCCTCTTTTTTTTCTCTCTCTCTCTTCTTTTCTCCCTCTATATTAGTTTCTTCCTTTTTCCTTTACATCTCCTCTCATTCAAACCTCAATAACAAACAAATTATTTTATCTGGGACTCAAACTTATGTTTGTGGCATTTTGGGGGGTTTTTACTTCACCTTTTTAACTCATCAGCAGTGCTCCCATCCCTGGCTCTCCATTTTATCAAGCTCTTGTTCCACTATATACAATAGTAATTTTTTAATTTGTCCCCCCATTTTCCTGTTTCCTTCTTACTCCTCTCATCATAACTCTTAGTCAACCAACATCTAAATGCAAATCATTTTATTCTTGATCCAAATTTTTTCATTATTTGCTTTTTGTGGGTCCATACCTCCACCCCCCCCCTTTTTTTTTCTTCTTGCCCCTTTATTACTTTTCCCCAATTCAGGCCCTCCATTACAGGCATTGTTTGTTCTATTAAATACAATATAATTCACAGTTCACCACAAGATTTTCTCAAGAAAGAAGGGAGAGGAGAGGAGAGAAAAAAAGGAGGGGGGGAATAATTTCCTTTTTTTAAATTTTTATTTTATTTTATTTTTCTTTATTTCATTATTAATTTTTTTAAAAAAAAACTTTTTTCATTTTTTTATTTTTTTAACTTTTTATTTTTTATTAAATCTCATTAATACTATCAACAAAACCACCCTCAGATGCCATTAAGGAAGAGAAAATCGAATATCATGGATACAAAAGAAAGAGAGGTAACACAGCTACATGAGGAAAAATCTATGGAGAAAAAATTTAATATATTGGAAACCTTGGAGTTAAATGACAGAGAATTCAAGATAGAAATCCTAAAAATACTCAGAGATATACAAGAAAACACAGAAAGGCGATTTAGGGAGCTCAGAAAACAACTCAATGAATACAAAGAATATATGTCCAAGGAAATTGAAACTATAAAAACAAATCAAACAGAGATGAAAAACTCAATTCACCAGCTGAAAAATGAGGTAACAAGCTTGGCTAATAGAACAGGCCAGATAGAAGAGAGGATTAGTGAAATAGAAGACAAGCAACTTGAGGCACAACAGAGAGAGGAAGAAAGAGACTCAAAAATTAAAAAAAATGAGATAGCCCTACAAGAATTATCTGACTCCATCAGAAAGAATAACATAAGAATAATAGGTATATCAGAGCGAGAAGAGAGAGAAAATGGAATGGAGAACATACTCAAACAAATAATAGATGAGAACTTCCCAAGCCTGTGGAAAGAACTAAAGCCTCAAATTCATGAAGCAAACAGAACTCCGAGTTTTCTTAACCCCAACAAACCTACTCCAAGGCACATCATAATGAAATTGGCACAAACCAATGGCAAAGAAAAAATTCTCAAGGCAGCCAGGGAAAAGAAGAATACAACATATAAAGGAAGGCCCATTAGATTATCATCCGATTTCTCAACAGAAACTCTACAAGCTAGAAGAGAGTGGACCCCAATATTTAAAGTCCTAAAAGAGAGGAACTTTCAGCCATGAATACTATACCCATCAAAGCTATCCTTCAAATATGAAGGAGAAATAAAAACATTCACAGATACAGAAAAGATGAGGGAATTTATCATCAGAAAACCCCCACTCCAGGAATTACTAAAGGGGGTTCTCCAGTCAGATACAAAGAACAAAAAAAAAATAAAGCCACAAGTAAAAGCTCCAAGAAGAACACAATAAAACCAAATTTAAACTGTGACAACAACAAAAAGAAAGGGGGGAGAGGATGGAGATTAACAGTAGCAAAGGACGATGGAGTGCAAAAGTACTCACAAAATAGTGCGCTACAATGAACAGGGTAGGAACCCTTTTCATTACCTAAAGGTAACCACCATTGAAAAAACCACCACAGAAGCACATGAGATAAAAAAGATAGCAACAGTGGAAAGATGTATGGAATACAACCAAATAAAAACAAAAGATAAAAAAATGAAAGAGAAGGATCAAACAAGACACAAAACTAACAGAAAGCAATCTATAAAATGGCAATAGGGAACTCACAAGTGTCAATAATTACACTAAATGTAAACGGATTAAACTCACCAATAAAAAGACACAGAGTAGCAGAATGAATTAAAAAAGAAAATCCAACTGTATGCTGCCTACAGGAAACTCATCTAAGTAACAAGGATAAAAACAAACTCAAAGTAAAAGGCTGGAAAACAATACTCCAAGCAAATAACATCCAAAAAAAAGCAGGTGTAGCAATACTCATATCTGATAATGCTGACTACAAGACAACAAAAGTACTCAGAGACAAAAATGGACATTTCATAATGGCTAAGGGGACACTGAATCAAGAAGACATAACAATTCTTAATATATATGCACCAAACCAAGGAGCACCAAAATATATAAGACAGCTACTTATTGACCTTAAAACAAAAACTGACAAAAATACAATCATACTTGGAGACCTCAATACACTGCTGATGGCTCTAGATCGGTCATCCAAACAGAGAATCAACAAAGATATAGTGGCCTTAAACAAAACACTAGAGCACCTGGATATAATAGACATCTATAGGATATTTCATCCCAAAATGACTGAGTATACATTTTTCTCCAGTGTACATGGATCATTCTCAAGAATTGACCATATGTTGGGCCACAAAAACAACATCAGCAAATTCAGAAAAATCGAAGTTGTACCAAGCATATTTTCTGATCATAAAGCCTTGAAACTAGAATTCAACTGCAAAAAGGAGGAAAAAAATCCCACAAAAATGTGGAAACTAAACAACATACTTTTAAAAAATGAATGGGTCAAAGAAGAAATAAGTGCAGAGATCAAAAGATATATACAGACTAATGAAAATGACAATACGACATATCAGAATCTATGGGATGCAGCAAAAGCAGTGATAAGAGGGAAGTTCATATCACTTCAGGCATATATGAACAAACAAGAGGCAGCCCAAGTGAACCACTTAACTTCACACCTTAAGGAACTAGAAAAAGAAGAACAAAGACAACCCAAAACCAGCCGAAGAAAGGAGATAATAAAAATCAGAGCAGAAATAAATGAAATAGAGAACAGTAAAACTATAGAAAAAATTAATAGAACAAAGAGCTGGTTCTTTGAAAAGATCAATAAAATTGACAAACCCTTGGCAAAACTTACCAATGAAAAAAGAGAAAGAACTCATATAAACAAAATCCAAAATGAAAGAGGAGAAATCACCACGGACACCGTAGATATACAAAGAATTATTGTAGAATACTATGAAAAACTTTATGCCACTAAATTCAACAATCTAGAAGAAATGGATAAATTCCTAGAACAACACAACCTCCCTAGACTGAGTCAAGAAGAAGCAGAAAGCCTAAACAGACCTATTAGTAGAGAAGAAATAGGAAAAACCATTAAAAACCTCCCCAAAAATAAAAGTCCAGGACCTGATGGCTATACCAGCGAATTTTATCAAACATTCAAAGAAGACTTGGTTCCTATTCTACTGAAAGTCTTCCAAAAAATTGAAGAAGAAGCAATACTTCCAAACAGATTCTATGAGGCCAACATAACTCTCATACCAAAACCAGGCAAGGATGGCACAAAAAAAGAAAACTACAGACCAATATCTCTAATGAATACAGATGCTAAAATACTAAACAAAATACTAGCAAATAGAATACAACAACATATTAAAAAAATAATACATCACGATCAAGTGGGATTCATCCCAGAATCTCAAGGATGGTTCAACATACGTAAAACGGTTAACATAATACACCATATCAACAAAACAAAGAACAAAAACCACATGATCTTATCAATAGACGCAGAAAAGGCTTTCGATAAAATACAACACAATTTTATGTTTAAGACTCTCAACAAAATGGGTATAGAAGGAAAATATCTCAACATGATAAAGGCCATATATGATAAACCATCAGCTAACATCATATTAAATGGAACAAAACTGAAGGCTTTCCCCCTTAAATCAGGAACAGACAGGGTTGTCCACTCTCTCCACTCTTATTTAATGTGGTACTAGAGGTTCTAGCCAGAGCAATCAGACAAGACAAAGAAATAAAAGGCATCCATATCGGAAAAGAAGAAGTAAAGGTATCACTTTTTGCAGATGATATGATCCTATACATCGAAAACCCCAAAGAATCCACAAAAAGACTACTAGAAACAATAAGCCAATACAGTAAGGTCGCAGGATACAAAATTAACATACAGAAGTGAATAGCCTTTCTATATGCCAACAATGAAACAATTGAGAATGAACTCAAAAGAATAATCCCCTTCACAATTGCAACAAAAAAAATAAAATACTTAGGAATAAACATAACAAAGAATGTAAAGGACATATAATGAAAACTATAAACCATTGTTAAGAGAAATTGAGAAAGATATAATGAGATGGAAGAATATTCCTTGTTCTTGGTTAGGAAGAATAAATATAATCAAGATGGCTATATTACCCAAAGCAATATACAAATTTAATGCAATTCCCATCAAAATTCCAATGACATTTTTTAAAGAAATAGAGCAAAAAATCATCAGATTTATATGGAACTATAAAAAACCCCGAATAGCCAAAGCAATCCTAAAGAAAAAGAATGAAGCTGGGGGCATTATAATACCTGACTTCAAACTCAATTATAGGGCCACGACAATCAAAACAGCATGGTATTGGCAGAAAAATAGACACTCAGACCAATGGAACAGAATAGAAAGTCCAGAAATAAAACCACATATATATAGTCAAATAATTTTTGATAAAGGGGCCAAGAACATACAATGGAGAAAAGAAAGCCTCTTCAATAAATGGTGCTGGGAAAACTGGAAAGCCACATGCAAAAGAATGAAACTGGACTACAGTTTGTCCCCCTGTACAAAAATTAACTCAAAATGGATCAAAGATATAAACATAAGACCTGAAACAATAAAGTACATAGAAGAAGACATAGGTACTAAACTGATGGACCTGGGTTTTAAAGAGCATTTTATGAATTTGACTCCAATGGCAAGAGAAGTGAAGGCAAAAATTAATGAATGGGACTACATCAGACTAAGAAGTTTTTGCTCAGCAAGAAAAACTGATAACAAAATAAACAGAAAGCCAACTAAATGGGAAATGATATTTTCAAACAACAGCTCAGATAAGGGCCTAATATCCAAAATATACAAAGAACTCATAAAACTCAACAACAAACAAACAAACAATCCAATAAAAAAATGGGAAGAGGACATGAACAGACACTTCTCCCAGAAAGAAATACAAATGGCCAACAGATATATGAAAAGATGCTCATCTTCTTTAGTTATTAGAGAAATGCAAATCAAAACTGCAATGAGATACCACCTCACACCTGTTAGATTAGCTTATTAACAAGACAGGTAATAGCAAATGTTGGAGAGGCTGTGGAGAAAAAGGAACCCTCATCCACTGTTGGTGGGAATGTAAAGTAGTACAACCATTATGGAAGAAAGTATGGTGGTTCCTCAAAAAACTGAAAATATAACTACCTTATGACCCAGCAATCCCTCTACTGGGTATATACCCCAAAAACTCAGAAACATTGATACTTAAAGACACATGCAGCCCCATGTTCATTGCAGCATTGTTCACAGTGGCCAGGACATGAAAACAACAAAAAGCCCGTCAAGAGACGACTGGATAAAGAAGATGTGGCACATATACACTATGGAATACTACTCAGCCATAAGAAATGATGACATCGGATCATTTACAGCAAAATGGTGGGATCTTGATAACATTATACGAAGTGAAATAAGTAAATCAGAAAAAACCAGGAACTGCATTATTCCATACGTAGGTGGGACATAAAAGTGAAACTAAGAGACATTGATAAGAGTGTGGTGGTTACGGGGGGAGGGGGGAAAGGGAGAGGGAAAGGGGGAGGGGGAGGGGCACAAAGAAAACTAGATAGAAGGTGACAGAGGACAATCTGACTTTGGGTGATGGGTATGCAACATAATTGAAAGGATAACCTGGACTTGTTGATCTTTGAATATATGTAACCTGATTTATTGTTGTCGCCCCATTAAAAAAATAAAATTTAAATTAAAAAAAAAATGGAAAATATGATGACATGTTTAAGAGAAAAGAAGTATTACTTTAAGAAGTCTAATCTATATACCAAGAAGAAAGAGCAGAAGAAAAGAAATAAGAAATGTGAAAACATATCTTAGATCTGAAGAAAGATAGGTATCTTTACATTAAAAGTGTCTACTGAAATTAATCAGATTAAATATATTTTAAGAAATATACTCAATGTCACCCCATTAAATTTAATTTTATAAATAAGAAAAGAAATATACTTAGGTATATTTCTGTGAATGTCTGAACAACAGGAATAAATAAAATTTTCTTATAACTACCAGAAAATTTTAGCAGAATCTACATATAGGAATAATAAGCAGGTTAACACCAGATTTCTTTCTCTACAGTAGTGTAGTGCACTGAGAGTCCTGATGGAATGTGATTTCACTCACAAAACTCCGTATCAAGCCAAACTACCAGTCAAAAAGATAAGGGAACAAATAAAATTTTCTACAGTGTGCAAAAATACAGAAACTTTTCTCTTCCACTATCTTTTCCTCAAGGGTGAGGAAAGGAAGAACTACTTCAGTACAGGGTTGGGCAAAAGTAGGTTTACAGTTGTCATATGCAAAATGATACAATAGGCCCTGGCCAGTTGGCTCAGTGGTAGAGCATCAGCCTGGCGTGCAGGAGTCCCAGGTTCGATTCCCGGCCAGGGCACACAGGAGAAGTGCCCATCTGCTTCTCCACCCCTCCCCCTCTCCTTCCTCTCTGTCTCTCTCTTCCCCTCCTGCAGCCAAGGCTCCATTGGAGCAAAGTTGGCCTGGGCGCTGGGGATGGCTCTATGGCCTCTGCCTCAGGCGCTAGAATGGCTCTGGTTGCTACAGAGCGATGCTCTAGATGGGCAGAGCATCGCCCCCTGGTGGGCATGCTGGGTGGATCCCGGTCTGGTGCATGTGGGAGTCTGTCTGACTGCCGCCCTGTTTCCAACTTCAGAAAAATACAAAAAAAAAATTAGAAAAAAAATGATACAATAATTAATAAATACAAATACAAAAATAAACCTCATGGTTCACATACTCACAATAGTAAACCTCCTTTTGCCCCACCATGTATTATTATAGGAGCAGGACATTTTTTGAAATTCTGAGAAAAAGAAAGAGTATTTTCCAGGAAACAAAAGAGGTAGTCAGTAGAATAATAAAAAGGAATCACAGGATGAAAGATTCACAGCAATTCTGGAAAGCAATAAGTCCAAATTAGAACAGGAAGTCAGAAAGTTTCCTTAAGACTATCTTTCAAAATGAATAAGATATAATTTCTCGATGGATAGTAGATTAAAAATATAGTGAATAAAAATATCCATTTTTTGCAACAAGAGAGAAACAAATTGAAATCCAAATAAAAGAAACACAGATACAAGAAAGTCATGGCAAAAGTAGCAAATACAAACTGTGCATGATTTTGAGCACTTGGGGGAGGAAAAGGAACAAGAATCCATATAATCTTTATGTGTTAACATTCTAAATAGCTGCAGGGGTTTAGTATATATTCCTTTTTCTATGGGACTACACAATTAATTCATTTTAGAATTAGTAGCTATTACACAATCATCATATTGTAAATATTGTTTATTAAGTTCTAATTTTCCAAATGAAGCACCAAAATTTTAATTATGCTTACAGAATAGGATGTAAATATTTTAAACCTTGACAATATACATGTGATAATCAAGCTGACAGGTGTGAGAAGGTGGAGACAGAAGATTAGTGTAGAGTGGTACTTAATAAGATGTTAAGAAACAGTAGCTAGCCTGACCAGGCGGTGAAACGATGGGAAGAGCATCAACCTGGGAGACTGAGGACCCAGGTTTGAAACCCTGAGGTGGCCGGCTTGAGTGCATGAGCTCACCAGCTTGAGCGCGGAGTCGCAGTCATAAGCATGGGATCATAGACATGGTGATCCCATGGTCACTGACTTGAGCCCAGATTTGCTGGCTTGCAGCCCAAGGTCACTCACCTGAGCAAGGGGTCAGTGGCTCAGCTGGCGTCCCCAGTCAAGGCACATATGAGATAGCAATCAATGAATAACTAAAGTGCCACAACGACAAGTTGAGGCTTCTCATCTCTCTCTCTTCCAGTCTGTCTGTCCATCCCTGTCTCTTTCTGTCTCTGAATTAAAAATTAAAGAAAAAAAGAAAAAAAAAGAAAAATAAAAGAAACTGTAGCTAAGATCAAAAGAGCAAGTAAAAAGTTTAGGTATATAACGTATATAACTTTATACAGATAATCAGGGTTGGACTAAAAATTTAAAATATAGCCAATACATGTAGGTGGGGAGGAGCTGGGGCAGGAGGAGGAAAGATGGGAGCAATATGTAGGAACTGGTTCTTAGCTGTGTCAATTAATACCATCCCTGCTTGTTAGAGAAAATAAACAGGTAAAGTTGATAAACCACATATGGTGGTTCACTTTATGTGTCAACTTGACTGACCATGGAGTGCTGGGGTAGTTGATCAAACATTATTCTGGGTGTTTCTGTGAGCATGTTTTAGGATAAGATTGACATTTAAAGAGATAGACAGAATTAAAGCAGATTGCTTTCTCTAATGTGGTTAGGCCTTTTCCAACCGGTTGAAGGCCTGAATAAAACAAAAAGGCTGACTCTTCCTTGAATAAGAGAATTTCTCCCACAGGACTGCCTTTAAAATGAGACATTGGCTTTTTCCTGTCTTTAGACTCAACTGGAGATGTCATTTCATACTGTCTCTTGTGCCTGCCAGCCTCCAGACTGAAACTAAGCCATCAGCCCTCCTGGGTCGTCTACTTGTTGACTTACCTTGCAGATCTTGGGACTTGACTAATACACCAAGAAATAGAGATATATACAGAGCCTTTATCATTATGGTGATACCACCAGGACATCTAAAAACAAAATAAGAACTTCTAAAGAATGGACTCAGAGAAAGGGATGTGGTGGGGGGAGACTAGATTTTTGTGCCATTATAATTTAATTATTCATGTTCATGAACTACTTTATAAAAATGGTAAAATACTGAGTCTAAAGAAATATATATATATTAAAATTATGAGTTTTATTTCTAACATTTTTGAAATACTACCTTTTAAAGTTTTAATTAAAAGCTCTCATGATATTAAAAGTATTTAAACTCTAAATTTATAATTTCATAAAAGCACATATATTGTGAGACTGAGAAGTTAAAATTTAAAATACTGAACTTGAATTTATAAGGTACATACAAAGTTAGATTTCCAATAAGCCAGGACAAGTAAATATGTCTGAAGGGGTTAATTATTCCACATGTCAAATTGTTTCTCCTATTAAGTCACATTAATCCAAATGCTGTAAAGCAATGGTTATATGGGTATGGGTAAAGTGTGACAATTGCTGTCACTGTGAATAGATATCTGTTAGGAATGTTCCACCTCAGATGCCAGGACTTGCTGGTCAGAAACAAGCCAAGTTGAATACATGAAAGGGATTTACTGCCTTACCTTGTAACCCTGATTCTGCCTGCCCTAGGCAGACATTGTCTCATCATGTATCTTACACAAATGTCTAGTTTTCTTGCATCCAGCCACCATTCCATTAGTGCTGAGTCTAGAGAGTCAGGTGTTAAAAAACCAGTTGTGTTAAACCATTTAAAAAATGCTTTCGAATCCCTTATAGTAAAAGATTGAGATTTAGGGTGAAAGACTTATAAGTACTACTAATAAAAGTTGAATTTTTACTACAAAAGTATAGTATTGAGTAGCTTTCCTGAACACAGTAAAAAATTATGTAGATAATATGTGACTATAATGGTGCTAATTCCTCAAGATATCAATCATTCTACTCCCACATTTCTTCTGACAATACCTTCCATTCCTGTAGCTAAATTTTGTGCCCTTTCTTATTTTAAAGGACAAGATGAAACTGGCTATGAAAGGGAAGGCTGTTTGAATAGGCAAGTGTGGTAGCATTGATTTTACTTCATGGTGATATATCTATTCTAGGTACAATGGTCACATGATCTATTAAAAATTCATACTGAATGCTAGATCCTTTAAGAATTTAAATTATTGTAAAACAATTGCTTTGTAAATATCAATATTCCAATTCTCTTTCACATGTTGGGAAAAAATGTATTTAAGAAATAGAGTAAATTAGTGTAAAATTTTACCAAGTGAATCCTGTTTGAACAATCAAGCTTCCTCTAATGTTAATATTTTACATGACTGTGATACATTAGTCCAGACTAAGGGTAACATTGGTATATTACTATTGACTCAACTCCAGAGTTTACTTGGATGTTCCCATGTTTTCTACTGTGACCTTTTCTTTTTCCAAGATTCATTCAAGGATATGACATTATACTTAGTTGTTATGTTTTCTTAGCCACCTCAGGTCTATGACAGTTTTGTAGTCTTGTTTTTTATAACGCTCAATCTCTAATGAAATTTAGCATATGCAATATTTAGTTGGCCTGCAAGCTCTTTATTTACCAAATATTAAAAATAAATTTATTTTCTTGTTTTTGATTTTCAAATCTCTCTATTCTTAGATAGATCCAAATTCCTTTGCACTCACTTCAAACCATGTAGTTTACTTTGTTTTGTGTTTTGGTGTGCTAGTTTTTTTATTCTCAACCATGGTCAAAATTTCCCACAGAAGTGTTTAAAAAAATCTAGGTTCAACTACAAAATAGTGAAAGGCTGTCTTCTGTTTAAAGTTGTAGACCAAAGAAATTATTTTCATAGAGATAAAAAGCTGTCTCCTGAAGAATAGTTTCAATTGTTGAAGTCTACCCCAGAAAATAGTGAACAAAATGTATGGTAAAGAGCTATCAAAAAGATTTTTATTGTGGAGATAAATTTCCATTTATAGTTAAAGGTTGGTGTTAATTAGTTGAAATTAGCCAACAATCTGCTCAGATATTATCTGACTCCACTTAGTATAACATTAAGAGAACATGTAGTGATATTTACACATAGAAGTAAGGTATTTTTATAAATCATTTCAACAGACTTCTTTGTAACTTGGCTTGTATTTGACATATTACAGGCCAGTCATCACAGCTCACATATGATATGCTAGATGGACACCTTGAGCCAGTGGTTAGTTCTCTTTCTTTGAAGAGGATGTCTTTAATGAACTTGTAAAGATAGTTGAGGTTTTAAGACTATTACCACCAATATTTCTTTATACTTTCCAAAACTTTATGACTTTTTTTCATAAAGTTAAACAGCAAGCAACAAGTTACCTTCTCTTGCCTGACCCTCTGACAAATGGGCAACATTATTGTTAACAGGAAAACCAGTCACTGATTCAGAAACAGTACATTGACGATAATGTGACATTATTTTGATGCAAAGGCACCACCGATTATCTTAGTGGGACCAAGGATTGGGTAAAATATAGTCCTGGGTCATAATCAGTTAATAAGTTATGTTTTGTTTACATGTGACCCAGAGGAAGATTCAGTTCAATTTAGCAATGATTGAATATCAAGAGTTTCATACTGCTTAATGTTTTATAAGAAATAGAATCCTATTTCATTTTACCTTAATAATTATTCTGTAATGAGCAAATCTAAATTTACATTTACACAAACACATTGATACAAAGGAAGCTAGGAAATTCTGTCTTCAAATACAGTATATTTAAGACAACCATTTTGTTTTCAATTTAATCAACACATAGGTCCAATAACTTTGATTTTTCTCCTTGAAGAAATTTCATTCTAAGGAAGTATATTCATTCTTTTCTGCTATTCCTTATTTATTATTAGATGTGTTTTATATATAGCCAATGAATATTTTATTTAAGAATTTTAAGTAAATGTTTCAGCCATATTCTGGGATTGGTAAGACATGTGGGTAGAGCAGCATTTAGAATTGTTGGATCTATTCACTGAAGATGAGGTGGTCAATGACCTAAAAAAATCACTGGTTGTGAGAGTAATCTGATGATCAGGCAAAATACCCATGGGTTTTCAACAGTTTATGGTTACCATCCAATGGGCAGTGGGGAAATTACATGAAGTAGTGTGTTGTTGTAACAAGAGGATCCAGTTCAATCAGAGGGAGTTTTATGGAAAGGGAGCTACACTTAGACTGAAGATAAATTTAATAAACAGTTGTGTCTAAAAATTCTGTGCTTGAACAGAAAGGCCACAATTATTGTTGGAACACTGAGTAGTAAGTTATCACCTGGGAGCCCACAACAATGAACAAAGAACAGAAGAAATTCAATTATATGAATTAAGGTTTGTGAGACTATAAATGAGAGGAAATTAAGAATGGAGTAAAAGGTAGTAATCCTTTTTTCACATCTATGGAGCATGTGCTAGTTCAGGATTTCTGAGTGACAGACATCAAGGCAGAATTAAAAAGTTCATAAATATTTTTAGAAGAAATGACTGTGTGATAGAAAACGGGGGAGGGAACTCAAAAAGTCTGTGATTGCCATTAGATCCAAAGCAAATCTGATCCTGGAAGGGAAAGAAAGAGAAGGTTGGAGGGGGAGTTCCTTAGTCTGCCATACAACATAACAAAGGTTCCAGAGGCTATTGGTAATCCTTGAGCCAGTGTCAAACCATAAGAAGCTTCTTATTTCTCACAAGGGGCAGCCTGCCCTCTACTCAGTCATTGGTTTTGGAGGAGACTGTGGGAAAGCCTGGCCTTGGTGCCAATGTGCCTATGGATCTCAAAGCACAGCAACTAAGACTCTTGGTTAGTGTCTCACTGTGTAATTGGAAGACTAAGAAGCACATCTCTATGAACACCCTAGTATATTTCATCAGGCGTGATTTGATGCTCATTCCCAGACTACAGAACTGTGACTATGAATTGTGTTAGCCACTGGAGTTAGAATTAATTCTATAAGAGGAAATCAAGGATCCACACTGAGAAGAGGAGAATAAGTGTGGAAATATAAAACAGTTTGTGTTTGCCAGCTATTTAGGCTTGTCAAGAGTTTCTTAGCATTAGTTTTCTATTTTAATTTCTATTTTGCAACTCATTATCCAGTGTTATTTAAGAAGTAAGCAAAAACTTCCTTTCCTGTCTTTTTCTAATTGTTTCACCTCAACACTAAGACATCCTGTACAGCACTTTTGCATGTGCACACTTCTTTTTATGTATCCCCCTCATAAGATATATTTTCTAAGCTTACATTTTCCATAAAAAAGAGCCATTTTATAATACAGAGTGAGGGAAGAATACTGTTCTCCACATTGACTGTTATCATAAAGATTTCACCATCAATATATACCTTAGTTGTATCAAATAATTCTCACGTATCATTTTGGTGGCTATTATAATACAATATTTATGTAAGTTAAATATTAATAAATAAAATCATAATGTCAAAATAGAAGGTTCCAATATGATTTACCTTAAAAGTTATCAGCTTTTCTTGCTCCATCTCCTTTTATCATGTTACGTGGGAAGAATAAGAGAAAAATGCAGTTTCTCAAACATGAAGACGTAGTCGAACTGGCACAGCAATGCCCACAATCGCCTTGAGTAATACTGAGAGCAAATGGGCTTCTAGTGATTTATATATTATATATTACTTATTTATATATTATAATGCTGTCTTAAACTCTGTATGAGATGAAGCCTTGTAAAGCCTTAGGGTTGCGAAAATATGTCATTCTTGTGTTTATGGTCCCCACCGACCCGCATTGCTAAATTTTATTTTCATCACTTAATGAACTTTCCTCTAAAACTCTCTCTTATCCTTTTCAACTGGCATAGCTTATTCTATGTTTTCTTAAACTAATATAATTTGGATTGAATCAGCCAGTAATGAAGTTCTAAAAGTTATCTATTGAGTCCTTAGAATGCTTATGATCATGTTTTCTTGGTGATGTAGCTGATGCTGAGGGGGCCTGAAAGAAGAGTTGGTAAAAAAAAAAAAGGCATTAGGAACGGTTGGCCAGTTTTAGTTGGCACAGACTCCTTACTGAAGGTTGTTCTCTAAGTTTCCTTCTGAGGCCTAGGACAACTATCTATGCTGTTCTCTTTCCTTTACTCAGCATTCTGAGGAAGAAGAATGATAAGAGACAGCACCAGAGCAGAAGATAGTAAGTCTGGTTTTTAGTAGCTAATGATTGCTATCCACACTTACTTCTTATCCTCTCATAAAGGTACACCAAAGATATCTGTGTGTAAATATATCTTTGCTGTACCTTTTAGATAGTTTGGGTACACAAAGGATAAAAAATAGCACACATTGGAAGGTTTACATATTTCAAAATCTTGGAGACTTTTACCAGTGATAGTCTTGGTCCTTTAGGAATTAGTATTCAGTAGACTTGGGGCTTTTGGCTTCTGCTTATATTCACTTTGGGAAACATCTTAGGAATGGCCCACATTCTTTCTGACTTTCTCTTAATTAAAGACATATCTTTGCTAACGAAAACCTTTCTTGTGTTGTCTTTACCTCCCAAACTAAAAATACAATGAAGCCTTAGGGTAGATTTTATACCAAATAATTGGTATTCATTTCACTAAATTGAAGCGTTTGCACTCCTAAGAACTTGTAAAGTGGATGACATTTGACTCACTAGAGTCTGCCAAATTAACTTAAAAACCCCATGGTAGATTGTTACAACAATGAACGCAATCATAACTCTTAATACCCATGCACCTTTGCATTATGAATTAGCTGATTCTCTAAACAAGAGGTTGAATATATTTCTATGCAATTTAAATTAAGGTTGGCCTATGACTGCCTTGACTAATAGAGTGTGACACAAATCACATAGAGTAAGTCCTGGAATATGTACTGAGAGTTCTTGTAGCTTTTTACCTTATTGGAAGCTTAAAACCACCATCCTGTAAAAAACCCTGACTATCCTATTGGGGATAAGAAGCCAAATGCAGGACAACCAAAGCTTCTGAATAAGTTGCCAGCATCAGCTTTTACATGTGAGTGTGGCCATCTTGGTTTCCGGCCCCAGTGGAGCCATCAAGTAATGGCAGGTATATGAGTGGTCCCAAGTGTGACTGAAAAAAATGTTCAAATTGACAACCCATGAAATGGTGAGAAATAACAAATCACTGTTATTTTAAACTGCTAGCTTTTGCAGTGTTTTTTGTTTTTTTGTCATTAAAGAGATTAGTGCAACAGCCAGGGTAGAGAATATTTAAGGAGTATAGCCCCCACCATCAGGGTATCTAAGACTGAAATATAATGCAGTACTCCATAATTATAAAAATTTATTTCTTTGTCTCATATTTTCTTAACAATTTGTGTAATATTAGATTCTGTTCAGAGATAAATCTATGTTTATTTTTACTTAGATATTCAAGAAGGACATGCTTTATTTATCCTGTGGAAATATAACCTTTGGCATGCCACTCTGTATCCTAGTTTGAATAACATAGTATTTCTAACATATGAATATTAAAATGCAAAGTATTGGAAAAGAAGGTGATTTTAAAAAATCACTCCTTGTAGTTTTGCCTGAATGTTGTTTCTCTCATTAGTTGTGATGTGATAAACTCTCCTGCAGTTTCTCCTTTGTGTACTTAAATAAGAATAAGTCTTAGTTATCTAATTATGAACAGTGTTGATAAGAGACCCCAGTGAAATCCTCCAAACCTGTTTTTGGGCAGTCCTCTATAGGTGTAAGGCTTTGTTTTTTGTTGGAAAAAAAGGTGACCTGCTCATTTTGGTTGTTCCTAAAAAGAATTAGTTTTTGCCTAGCAACCAGTTTGCCCATCAGATTCCTAAAGCAGGAAGTGTTGCTAGGTAAATTGCTTTACATTTTATTATGTGTGTGTGTGTGTGTGTGTGTGTGTGTGTGCCAGAGATAGAGACAGACAGAGGAACAGATAGGGGCAGACAGAAAGAAAGGGAGAGAAACGAGAAGCATAGATTCTTCATTGCGGCACCTTAGTTGTTCATTGATTGCTTTCTCATATGTACTTTGACCCAGGGGTCTACAGCAGACCAAGTGACCCCTTGCTCATACCAGCAACCTTGGGTTCAAGCTGGTGAGCTGTGCTCAAACCAGATGATCCCGCTCTCAAGCTGGTGACCTTAGGGTTTTGAATCTGGATCCTCTGGGTCCCAGTTCGATGCTCTATCCACTACACCACCACCTGGTCAGGTGCTTTACAGTTTTTTTTTTTAAAGAAGAGATTAGATTTATCCAAACATATGCTATGGTTTGAAAAATTATCCTAGAAGCATTAGGGATACAAATAAAAAGTCAGGGAATGATCTGATTGTACATAAGCCAGTTTGCCCTAGTTCTGTTATTATTATATTGAAATCCATCCATACTGGTTAACAGATAGTCACTGCTCCAATTCAGAAGGGCATTCTTCATCCCTAGCTATCTTATTCCCTCTTCTGAGCTCACCTCTGCCCTCATCTAAAGGTTTAGGATATGGAACCATAAGGCCTTCTTCTGTAACTCTGCTCCAGCCATTCTGGTAGAAAAACGTGTTTTGTATCACATGGCAACTGACCGTACCATATGGTTCAATTTAGTTTTTATGAGAGTAATTGGGATAACAGGTAAAAAGAAGTATAAAATAATAAAAAAAAAGTGTGATACTATCAGTACAGGGCTTTGTTTGTGTTATAATTTGAGAACTAACTAGTTAAGTAACATTAATCTGCTTTATCATGTCTACATATGAACAACTAAAATGCCTCAAAAAAGAGTTGATGCTTTTCATTTCTCTACATTTCTGTCTGCCTGTCTGTCTCTTGGAAAAAAAAGAAGAAAAAAATAAATTATGAGTTAGAAGAACAGAAAGAAAGAAATTAAATAAAAGTAAATGAAGCCAAAGGGACATGTGAATCATCATCTATTCTAGAGCATCAAAGAAAAGGGAGGGAGAGCAGTGCAGAGAGGTTATTTGAAGAAGTAGTGGCTGAAAACTCCCCAAATTTGATGGAATTTCTGAATCAGTAAATCCAAGAAGTTCAATGAACTTCAAGTAAGATAAATCTAAAGAGACCCACTTTGAGACACAATATAATCAAAGTGTCAATGGCCAAAGACAAAGAGAAAATGTTGAAATCTGTAGGAGAGAAGCAACTTGTCACATACAAGGACTTCTCAATAAAGTTATCAGCTAATTTCTTACCAGATCTTGTAGGAAATAATGTCAGCCAAGAAATTAATATCTTGGAAAACCATCCTTCAAAAATGAAGGAGAAATGAAAACATTCCCAGGTATATAAAAGCTTGGGGAGTTTATTACCATTAGATCCACATTTACAAAAAATGCTCAAGGACACTATATAGTAACTTGAAGTCATATGGAAATATAAGGATTTCCAGTAAAGGGTAACTTCATGAACAAGTGTCAAAGCCAGTGTCATTGTAATTTTGGTTTATAACTCCACTTTTAATTTTCTTCCAACAACAAATGCATAGAAATAATTATTAATCTCTGTTAGTGCATACACAATGTATGAAGATGAAATTTCTATGTCTAAAGGGGTGCAGCTATATAGAAGAAGTTAAGTTGGTATTTATTCAAATTAGACTGTTACAAGTTTTGGATGTTATATATATCCCATCACAAAGAAAAGATATAAAAATATATTATATAATATAATAATCATATATAAAATAAATAATAAAATAACCACAAAAAATATCTCTGGAATATACACAAAAGGAGATAAAAATGTATCATGATTCTACTAACATTAACTATCTAGAATAGTAAAATTCATAGAGACAGAATAGTAATTACAAGGAGTTGGGGACAAGGTGAATAATATGGAATTTTAATGAATATGGAGTTTTAGTTTGGTATGATGAAAATGTTCTGGAGATAGATAGTGTTGATGATTGCATGAAAATTTGAATGTACTTAAGGCCACTAAATTGTACACTTTAAATGGTTAAAATGCTATATTTTATGTTATATATATTTTCCATGATTAACAAACTAAATATAAAACATAAAATGTTGAGATACTTAAAAATAAAAGCTATTATATCTGAAATATTTATTATGAATGCCGGTGACTTCATACTTTACACACTATTTAATATATATATATACACACACAATTCAACTTAATAATTTCATCACCTTAATATTATATTGCTTATAATGGAGAAATATTATTTAAATCATTTTCTGTAAAGCATTGTGTAGAGAGGTAAAAACCTTTGCAAGAAAGAAAATTTTTAAATATTTATTTTATTGATTTTAGAGAGAGAAAGGAAGAGAATGAGAGAGAGAGAGAGACAGGGACTTTAATCTGTTCCTGTGTATGCCCTGACCGGGTATCAAACTGATAACCTCTGTGTTTTGTGATGATGCTCCAACCAACTGAACTATCTGGTCAGGGCAAGAAACAAATTTTAAAATAGTCTAGCCATTGTATGTAACTATATTCATACTTCTAAATTATAGTGGTGATTGTCATCCTAGATCACTATTTGATAAAATATTCTTTTTTTTATAAACTTGAGTATTTCTTGTTGGAGAAATTACTGTTAATTATATATTTTTTGCAATGACATTTAATATCATTGAGTAGTTTAGAGTTATCTAAATCAATATACTTTGCATAAAAATTATAAACCAGGATTGGTAAACAATGAAATGTCTGGTTGTACACAATATTTATGGGTAATAAAAGGAAATTGACTCATTTGTGTACATTTAGTTTGCAAACCATCTGCCAAAATGTTGCACAAGATGTACTTTTTAATAGAGATTAAGTTTTCTAGTTCCACTGAATTCTCATGCTGAAAGTTTGCATAGAATGCAAACAGATGCCTAATTTGCTAATTTATCACAAAGAACACTAGGATTATGAAGTGATAAATTTGCCACTATTGTTTTACCAGTGGACAATAGATGATTGCAGGTTTTTTGGAGGGGTATATAGGTGAGAATGAAAATGATAAATAAAAGACCGAAATATAAAATCCTTGAGATTTAATTTTTATTAAAGTCTAATGCAACCACTAGTAGGTATATTGTCTTAGTCAGTTTGGACTACCATAACAAATTACCCTAGACTGGGTAATTTGTAAACAACAACATCAGTTTTTAAAACATAGAATGTAAATGAGAAGGCGTGGAAACAAAAACCTACTATTTCTTTACACTCTTTTAAAAAATTACTTAAGGCAAAAATTATAAAAATGATAAATGTCTTAAATTCTTCTGAGGTTATTGGTTCCTTTACTTTTAATATATTTTTGTCTTTTTATATACAATGGTTTCTGCATTTTCTTTGCCAGCATAGCACTTTATAGCTCTTTAAGTTTGAGGTGACTATATTTTTGTATCTTTTGTGTCTCTAATTAGCCAGTTCAGTTCTCTTTTAAGTTCTTGAACAGATGGAATGCATTTAGTTATAACTGTTTTTATTGTCCTTGTCTACTAATTTTATCATTTGTGTAATTTCTAGGTCAATTCCAACTGATAGGCATTTTTTCTTACTCATTATGGGTGAAATTTGTTTCTTCACATACTTGCTAATTTTTACTGGATGACATACATTTTGAATTTTACCTTGTTGCTGCTAGATAGTTTCATATTCCTAAAATTACTGTTGAGTTTTATTATGGGACACAGTTTAATAATTTAGGAGTTTGATCCTTTTGAGTCTTGCCATTAAGCTTTGTCAGGTAGAATTACCTAGATACACTGCACTTACTCTGGAGCTGTTTCCACACTATTGGGCAAAACCTTTTTGAGGTTTTCAGTTCTGACTAGTGGGACCCATGTGAACTCTGGCTTTTTCTCCCCTCTAATCTTTTTGGATGTTTCTTTCCTTAGTCTTGGGTAGATTCCTCACACCTGCGCTCCAGTCAGCCCCAGCTGAAAACATGAAGGGGCTGCTTCTCAGATCTTAGTACTCTCGTCTTACAGTTCTCAGCAGTCTTTCTCTTGATGAACTCTAGCTGCTTTGGTGTCTCTGAACTCCCACTGTCATTTTAAAAAATTTTATTTTTCAATTACAGCTGATATGCAATATTATTTTATATTAGTTTCAGCTGTACAATTATGTAATTTACAAAGTGATGCCCTCAATAATTATAATTTAAGTACCCATTTGATGCCATACATAGTAATTACAATATTCTTGACTATGTTCCCTGTGCTGTACTTTACATCCTCAGGATTATTTTGTCACCACCAATCAGTATTTCTCAATCCCTTCAACTTTTTCACCCAGTGTCCCCAACACCCCTCGTATTTGGCTATCTCAGTTTTTCCTCTGTATATCTGAGTCTGTTTCTGTTTGTTCATTTATTTGGTTCTTTAGATTACACATATAAGTGAAATCATATGGTATGTGTCTTTATCTTATTTTGCTTAACATAATACACTCCAGGTTCATCTATGTTGTCACAAATGGTGAGATATTTGTTCTTTTTTTTTTTTGTCAAGTAATACTTTGTTGCATATATGTATTTCTCGTCTATTGGTGAGCACTTGGGTTGCTTCCATATACTGGCTATTAGAAGTCATGCTGCAGTGAACATAGTGTATATATTCTTTCAAATCAGTGTTTTGGGTTTCTTTGGATATATATATATCCAGAAGTGGAATTGCTGGATCATGAGGCGGTTCCATTTTTAATTTTTGAGGACCTTCCATTCTGTTTTTCATAGTTTTCATAATGGCTGTACCAACCTGCATTTCCATCAACAGTGCATGAAGGTTCTTTTTTTCCACACCTCCAAGCAACAGTTGTTGCTTCTTGATTTATTGGTGATAAGCATTCTGATAGGTGTGATGTGATAGCTCATTGTGGTTTTAATGTGCATTTCTCTGATGATTAGTGTCACTAAGCTTTTTTTCATATGTCTATTGTTCATCTGTGTGTCCTCTTTTGAGAAGTGTATATTCAGGTCTTTCGCCCGTTTTCTATATAGATTTTTTTTTTTTTGGTGTTGAGCTCTATGAGTTTTTATAAATTGTGGATATTAACCCCTTCCTGGATGTATTGTTGGCAAATATCTTCTTCAATTCGGTAGGTTATCAGAAGTGAAGAATACAATAATTGAAATGAAGAATACACTAGAAGAATGAACAGCAGATTACAAGAAGCAGAGGATCACAGTGACAAGGTAAAAGAAAACACCCAATTGGAGTAGTAAAAATAATTTAAAAAAATGACACTAGTCTAAGGGACCCCTAGGTCAATATTAAGTACAACATTATAGGAGTACCAGTAGGAGAAGAAAGAGAGCAAGGGACTGAGAACCTATTTAAAGAAATAATGACTGAAACCTGAAGAAAAAAGCCACACAAGTTCAGGAAGTGTAGAGAATAGGGTTCCACTGTCATCTTATCTCATCAGGCATAGATTCTCTCTCTCTGAATCAGAGTTTATAGAATTTCCTAGGCACTGAGCTTAGGCAATTGTAGGATTCACTTTTTTTCCATGTCTCTTAGAAGTCACTGTTTGTCATTGTCTGATGCTCAGTATCTTTAGAGTTGTCATTTCATATATTTTTCCCTTTTGAAGTTCTTTTTTTTTCCATAAAAAAGATAAATCCATTCTCTTTTACTCCATCTTACTTGGAAAAGGAAGTGGCTTCGGTTGCTATTGAAAAAACTAGAATCATCTAAGGTGGGGGAGAGCATCCTAAAGAGGCCCAATAATTAAAAGAGCTTAAGATGTGAAGGGAGAAGATAGGGGATTTGAGGATCTGGGTTTTGTTGTCTCTGAAATCTTAATAAACATGCTTATGGGACAATGAGAGCATAGAAAGAGGTACTTCATTAAACCCGATTGGAAACTTACTTTTGAAAGTGCCTTTTATAAAATATAAATCTGTTTATGCTATTTCTCTGTTTAAACCTTTCAAGTGACTCACCATTGTAAATGATTATAGACATGAGAAGGTGGAGAAAGGTTGAAGGTCTCTAATTGGTACTGTATGACTGAGAATAGGCTGTGTGAATGTGGTGTAGTCCTTGTGAGCAAGGCTTGGAAAAGACTGACAAGAAGTAAGGCAGGAGATATGTATGAGGGATACATCCTAAGACTTGTCTGGAAACCCCAAATCACAAATAGAGTTGACTTTGAACAATGTGAGGGTAAGTAGTGTCAAATATTTGTGTATGACTTTTGACTCTACAGTTGTCACTTTGAATCCATGGATTCAACCAACCATGAGGAAAATTTAGAGTTGGGAAACTGAAGTTGGAAGTGTGAAAATACTGTTTTTGATTTGTCTGGTTAAATCTGCTGATGAAAAACTATGAATAAGAAGTGCTGACTATATTTAGTGAAAAAAAAAATTGCGTATAAATGGACCTGAGCAGTTGAAAGCCATGTTGTACAAGGGTCAACTGTATTTCTAGAGTAAGTTATCAGAATAATTCAAACAAAACAGCTGTTATTTAAACTCAGCAGTCAGAAAATTTACAACAAATTAAAAAATATTAACTTTGTACTTTATAAAATTTACAAATTGGTATCTTGTAGTCCTTCAAGGTAATTCTCTCCAGTAGCTCTGGGTGAGACACTTAAATTCATAATTGTCTCCATTTTATTATTTATTTTTAACAGAGATATTATGGTCAAGATGAAGTTTCAGAAAGATGACTAGGTTAACTTTTCAAAAACTCTTCCTTGATCACATTGAATTCCTACCAAATATTTGATGCTTCATGAGGCTGATTATGGGCTTATTCTAAATTTAAAAAGTTTAGGCAACAAACAAAAATGATTAAAGATCATTTCCGTATTGCAGAGTATTGCATCTGGTGCTATGGGGCATTACAGAAAAAAGAGAAGTTATGCTTCTGTTACAACATTGTGTTTTTTTTTAATTTATTGATTTTAGCCAGAGAGGAAGTGAGAGAGAGAGAGAGACAGGAACAGAGATCTGTTCCTATATGTGCCTTGACCAGGGATCCATCCGGCAACCACTGTGCTTCGGCCAATGCTCTAACCGAGTTCTCTGGCCAGGGCTGTTACAACATTTCTAAAGGCAAAATATTCATTCAAAGATATAAGACAGCAAAGTGCATACCCATGAATAACATGAAGGACATGGTTCACCTGGCTCTTTCATAATAGAAAGCACATGCTTCCTCCTCACCTATGAAGTATATCATTAACAGTTACATTTTAAAAAAAATTATCGATTTTTTTTTTTAGAGAGAGAAAGGTAGGTGGGGGAAAGAGAGAGAGAGAGAGAGAAATAGACATCGATTTGTGCTCCACTCATTTATGCATTCATTGGTTGACTCTTGTATGTGCCCTGACCAGGGAAGAAACTTCAACCAGGTGCACTGAGATGACACTCAACTTAGCTATCAAGCCAGGGCTATCATTAACCATTTTGTTCTGAACCATAATAGAGGCCAAAAACATGCTTGTATTTTTGGATAGTGAATTTTGAACTCCATATAATATCAAGCTATAAGTGGACATACTTTAAGTTTGTAGGCAGCATTTAGCTCTTTTATTTATTTATTTTTCTTTTTTTTTTATTCAGTAAGAGGAGGGGAGGCAGAGAGACAGACTCCTGCATGTGTCCCCACTGGGATCTACCCAGCAAGCCCACTAGGGGGTGATGATGCTCTGCCCATCTGGGGCTCAGCTTCATTGCTCAGCAATTGAGGCCCTGGAGCCATCCTCAGCACCCAGGGCCAACTCCTTCCAATCAAGCCATGGCTGCAGGAGAAGAGAGAGAGAGAGAGAGAGAGAGAGAGAGAGAGAGAGAGAGAGAGAGAGAGAAAGAAAGAGAGAGAGAGAGAAAGAAGTGAGAGGGAGAGAGGTAGAAAAGCTG
Source organism: Saccopteryx leptura (assembly GCF_036850995.1). Classification (NCBI taxonomy): domain Eukaryota; kingdom Metazoa; phylum Chordata; class Mammalia; order Chiroptera; family Emballonuridae; genus Saccopteryx; species Saccopteryx leptura. The sequence continues at coordinate 66,658,540 of NC_089507.1, forward strand.
ATGGGTGCTTCTCCTGTGTGCCCTGGCTAGGAAACAAACCTGGGACATCCACATGCTGGGCTGATATTCTACCACTGAGCCAACCGGTCAGGGTGCATTTAGCTTAAAACCCATTTTTTTTCACTATATGCTTAACCTTTTCATGAAAAAAAAATTTGATAATATAGTTTTCAGCCAATGTGAACATAAAGTACTTTTACAATGCTTTGGACAATTAGTGTGGAAACATATTGGGGGGATAAGTTTAAAGCAATCTCGGATATTATGGTTAAATATTATCCTGCAAGGTGGCAAATAAGGAATGTGCTTATATTGAAGAAAAATATATAAATTTGACATTATAAAACATGTTCAGAATGTGCTTTTAAAAAATAATTTTTAGGCAAAGGAGACTCTCCTTATTGATTGGTAATTGCAAGTAATGCACATTAACATACTTTGTTTTGAGACTGAAATTTGTTAGTGCAAATGATGATTTTTTAGAGATGTAGAAATACCTCAGATTTTACTCTAATAACATGATTCTTTATATAATAAGCATGATGTCTATGCCTCTGTAATGTCTATGTCTGGCCTGATTTGGTCACTTATGAGGATGATGAAGGTCACTTATGATTCTAAAATGCATATGGTATATAAAACATATAAAGCCCAAATTAGTGAATGTAAAAACCAATAAGTACAAAACTGGACCTTTGTTTTAACATGGGAACTTCCCATGCTGCAGGAAGTATTATTCTTTCAAATTAAGCAATGCCAGCTGATGTATTTTTGGAATCTTTTTTTTGTGTGTGGGAGGGATATTCTTGTGCTTTTTAGCAGTTGTTCAACTATTTCCTCTAGTGGTTTCCATTTCAACAGGCTCTTCATTTCTTAGTAGTAATCTGGCAGCTGTTAGATTCTTGTTAATAAGTTCATTTGAATGCATACTCTTTCTTTAGTTAACATATTCCATGCTTTCTCTTCGTGAAGTAAATCTTAAAATTTTGCTTGCTTCTGTTTGTTGTTGGTGGTTGCCGATACAGCTTCTTGAAATAGTCTACCTGACAACTTTGGATTAATAAAGATTGAATTGCATGTGGTGACATTTTCAGTCAGCATTAAGGCAGCTCATATTTATAATTTTAAGGCGGCAAGGGAATAGCCTGTCAGACTGCAAAGAATTTGTGCTTCATTTTCAGGCTTCCTTACTAATTTCAACAAGGCAGATTTTCAAATAGTTCATCCAGATCCAGCTCTTTATTTAGACAGGGTCCTGCGGGTCTCTGCCTACATGGCTCTTTTCTTGCATCTGGGCTTTGCTAACTTCTTTTTCATGCCTGTGCTCAGGGCCAGGTGCCACTCTTACACTACTCTCTATATCTGCCTTATCACACCTTATGTTATCTGTTAACACGTCTGACAACTTAAGCCACTAGAAAGTGGATTCCTTGGAGGCAAAATGGTACATCTTTTAATCTAGGGTCTCCAAAGCTTGGTACCTGGTAAGCACTAAAATTTTTGTTGAAAAGAGAATGGTCTGATTATAATTGTTTAAGGCTGATGAACATCCATGCCTTTTTGTATGTGTTGAATATTTATAGTGTGTTTTTGATTATTGGTTATGTCTTAGTAGGGTTGGTTGGAGAAAACCTTTATAAAGGAGTTTTTTTGGTTGCCACTTATTACTTTGGGCCTTTTTTCACCAAGACACTAAAATCTGTAGATGACCAGTTTTCCACTTCTCAGCCTAATTCTGTAAAATTATTCCTGTACTGTCTTAGGGTGCTCAAATAATTGTGAATTGTTTCCTGGGTCTAAAAAGTTTCATAGTACTGACGCAATTGTTTTACACATGTGAAATCACATTATGTAGCCAAAATGGAACTATTACTACTGATTTATGAGGTTGGTGTTCTGAAACTGTGCTTTTAATAATAGAATGTATAAGATCCAAGTTACAAAGTACAAAAATTATATAAATATACATGTGTGATCTAGTAATGACCCATTAAACAAACCAAATTCACTTGATACAATTAAACCATGAACAGAAAGGGAAGTTATAATTTTCTTATTTAAAAAAACTTTGGCTGAGTTGGGTTTGCTGCTTATAACTCTAGGGCTAAGGTGAGAACATTAGTTGAATATTTACCATATGCCAAGCATATATAATCTAATTTAAACCTGACAACAAGCCTATGATGCATGGATTATTGTCCCCATTCTATAGATAAGAAAATTGAGCATCAGAGAGGTATGTTTCTTGTTCAAAATTACAGTTTGTCAATGATGAAATGTGATTTTGAAACCAGATATGCCTGAGAAAAATTAATAATAAGTTTGGTACAAAAATTGTTCTTGGAACTATAGCCATTGACAAATGTAATTTTATATTGAGGTTCCTTTTGATAATTTTATAAAGAAAAGTAATACATTTTTATTAAAAAATACATTGTTAAAGAGAGTAGACAGGTACTGTAGAGAAGATTGTACCATTATTATATAAAACCTGGGTTTATGCAGAATTGTAAAGAATAATTAACATGTTTGTGTTCTTTTTCTTTTTTTTTTTAAAGTAAATAACTAACTTAAGCACAGATGCTGCTTTTCCTGTGGGTGCTTGTATAAGGATAAACTAAACTCTCAAATTAGATTTTCTTGAACTTAAGCAGTTTTTTTTCTCCATTAGAATTTATCAGAAGATAATATGCAAAGAATATTTATAACAATCTCCAGTTGATACCTATGAAATATTGAAAGTAAAATGTATTTAAACTGATAATGGATGCCTGCTAACATTTTGGAAGCTTTTCTAATAGAATGCAAAGTGACTAAATGACAGAGAAAAATATCTTTCAGTGACATGGCTGAAGATGGATAACTGCACATTTTGTTTCTCTCTGGAAAGCAGTTAACATTAATGCTGTATATGATGAATATTTTCAAAAGATGCCAAGGGAATGTAAATTAGCTACAACTCTGTAAAACGATAAAGATAGCCATTGAGTTATAGATGAAAAAACAACCTACTGGGTTAACCCATGTTTCCCTAGCTACTGTAGCTGGACTGATGGGTCCCATTAAGTATTTATAATTTATATTTCACCCCCATTTGTAATTACAAGGTTACCAGCCACCATTGCCCAGTTATCTCTGCAAGAGGTGCACTCATTAATTTGTCAAATAGAGTTTGTAGAAGCAGTAGTACATTTAAAAAGGAGTAACAACTAAAATGGAGCGAAGAGCCCTAGTACCAGACCCATTTCTCAGGATTGACTTTAGGACAGGTAATCCCAGCAGGAGAGCTGTGCTTCATTTAAAAAGTATTATTTATATTGCTCTTGAAATTGTAACTTGGGCTCATGACAACTTTCAGGCATAGAAAAAGCCACATAGCAAAGAGTAAACTTTTTTCTATTCTCTTGTTTATTCCCCAGAGCTAACACCATTCCAGTTTCTTGAGTCTTGTCCTGATTATGTATTATTTTTTAAACAGGAAATTCCTGGAATGCTCCCTAATGTATATTTCCCCATGGAACACATGAAATGCACTTCCCTTTTCTATCTTGCACCTTTGAAGTGCATGTGGGATGAAAAATTAATATTGCCCAGCAATTCTGTCATCACATGCTTAATGTGATATGTAAATTGCTGGCGTCTTTGCCCTCTGTGGCCTCAGCTGCCTGTGAACTCCCATAATAGCAGCAGAATGAGTGACAGGCCAGATCCAGTAGCATGTGTTCAATTTCCATTGAGTTAACATGAGAAACAAGAATAAATCTTTGTGTTTAATGAAGGCTCAATATGCTTATCCCAGCATTATATTACCTTTCTGGTAGCTATGGTGGTTCTAAATGAAAATTTTGTGTTTTTGTGTTTCTTCTTGTTCATTTGTCGTGTATGTAGAATGATTGTGAGTCTCCCTCATGGAGAAAAAAATCTTGTATTTATGTTCTCTGGATGGCAGATGTATGTCTCTACTGTGCCCTTCTAAGTTGTTTTAGTGGTGTTATAAGTTCTTATTTCCTTAAACAGCTTTACTGAGGTGTAAGTGGCATGCGATAAACTTCGTGTATTTAAAGTGCACAATTGGATAAGTTTTGACATAAGTATAAAGGTGAATCTATCACCAAGTCAATACAGTGATCTTATTCATCACCCCCAAAAGTTTTCTAATGCCCTTTTGTAATCCCTCTTTTGTGCCTACCCCAGCCTGTACCCAATCATTGATCTGTTTTTTGGCACTGTTCTCAAGATGCATTCATAAATGAAATCATACAGTGTATATTGATTTCATCTGGCTTCTTTCACCAAGGATAATTATTTTGAGATTTATCTGTGTTGTTCTATGCATCAGTTGTTCATATCATTTTTTGCTGTGTAGTCATTCAGTGTATAGATGGAATACAGTTTATTCATTCAGTTGTTTAGGACATTTGTGTTGCTTCTGGTTTTTAGCCCCTACAAATGTCCTTCTATGAACATTCAAGTATTGTATAGATGTCTTCTTTCATTTCTCTTGAGAAAATGCCAAGAAGTAGGATGGGTGAGTCATATGGTAGGTGAGTATTTAATTTTTTCAGAGACTGTAAAACTGTTTTCCAAAGTGATTGTACCACTTTACATTCCCACCAACAGTGTATTAGACTTCCACGTAGTTGCACCACATCTTATCCACCTTTTTGCTATGGTCAGTGCTTTAATTTTTAACAATTTTAATAGGTGTGTAGAAACTCTTTGTGTTTTAAATTGCATTTCTCTAATGACATATGATGTTGAATTCTTTTCATGTAACTATTTGCAATTTGTATCTCTTGGTGAAGTGTCTGTTCAAACTCTTGCTTTAATTAATTAAGATTATTTTCTTATTAACATTTAGTTTTAAGAGGTCTTTATATATATATTCAAGATACAAGTCTTTAATCAGATATATAATTAGCAGATATTTTCTCAGTCTGTGATTGTGTCCTTTAACAACAGACATTCTTAATTTTGATAACCCAGTTTATCAATTAAAAAATATTTATAGGTTGTTCTGCTGGTGCCATATCTTAGAACTCTACCTAATTTAAGGTCAGAAACTGACTGTTTTGCCTTTAATGCTAAAGCTTTATAATAATTATTAAAACTGCGAAATCTAAGTCCTCCAACTTTGTTTTTCCTTTTTAATGTTGTTTTAGCTATTTTAGGTGCATTTTATTTGCACATGCATTTTAGGATCAATCTATATAAAGCATCCAATGAGTTTGATTGGGATTACACTGAAACTGTAGATCAATCTGAAGAAAAATGACATCAAAATTAAAAATTTTTTATTTCATGAACATAGTCAATTCCCCCATTTGTTTAGATCTTTAATTTCTCTCATCAGTGCCTTTTAGTTTCAATCTACAGGACTTGCATATATTTTGATAATTTTTGTCTAAGCATTTCTTATTTTTTTAATGTCATTGTATCATCTGCAAATAAGGATATATTTTTTTTTAAGCAAAACATACAGAGACAAAGATAGAGAGAGAGGGACAGATAGGGATAGACCAGACAGGAAGGAAGAGAAATGAGAAGCATCAATTCTTCATTGTGGCACCTTAGTTGTTCATTGATTGCTTTCTCATATGTGCCTTGACCCAGGGGGCTAGAGCAGACTGAGTGACCCCTTCCTCAAGCTAGAGACTCTGGGCTCAAGCCAGCGACCATGGGGTCATGTTTATGATCCTGCGCTCAAGCTGGATGAGCCTGTGCTCAAGCAAGCAACCTCGGGGTTTCAAACCTGGGTCCTCTGTGTCCCAGGTCGATGCTCTATCCACTGCGCCCACAGCTGATCAGGCTATATTTTCCTTTTTAATCTGTGTGTCTTTCATTTCTGCTATACCACACAACCTAAAACCTCTAATACAAATGTCAATAAAAATGGTGAGGTGGTCATGCTTGCCTATTCCTGACCTAAAGGGAAACATTTATTTTATTACAACTTCGATTTTAAAGATACATTAATTCTAGTGTAACAATACTTAAATACATCATTCTACTCTTTTTGAACTTACATGGTTTCTAACAGCAAATGTATAGTCATTCTTATCTTTGTTCTTCTGTATATATTGTATCTTTTTCTTTGACTGCTTTTAAGATTTTGTATTTACCACTATTTTAAGCAATTTGATGTCAATATAGCTCAGTAGTAGTTTTTCTTTGTTTTTTTTTGTGTTTGGGTTAATAAAGCTCCGGCCCTGGTTGGTTAGCTCAGTGGTAGAGTGTCGCCCCACCATGTGGATGTCCTGGGTTCAATTCCTAGTCAGGGCACACAGGGGAAGCACCCATCTGCTTCTCTACCCCTCCACCTCTTGCTTCTCTCTTCCTCTCTCTCTCTCTCTCTCTGTCTCTTTCTCTCTCTCTCCGTCCCTCCTCTTTCCCTCCTGCAGCCATGGCTCAATTAGTTGGCCCTTGGCTCTGAGGATGGCTCCATGGCATCTGCCTCAGGCACTAAAGAATGACTCTGTATGGCCAGTAGTGGCGGCCACTGCGGCCACACACATACAGGTTCTCCTTAGATTCGGGCAGATGGTAAAGAAATAGAAGAGCCAAAAAATGGTGGGCCATCTTTTATTAAAGTCTCACACCAGCTGACAAGCAGAGACACAGGGAAAACACTTCCCTTTCACTCATTCAGAGCTCCCAAAGCCACTGACACATTCTCCGGTTCCACAACCAGGAGAATCTCCTTCAGTTTCTCCTAGAATCAAAGGCCCCACCAGTCTCAGCAGAGCTCACAAAAGCCCCTCAGCTCTGGTTCCCCATCTGTACACCTTCACTCTCTCTCTCTCTCTCTCTGCAAAACATGACTTCTCTCCTTCTTCCCTCTCTCTTTTCAAAACTTTCTGGTGGGAAAGAAAACATCTCCTACAGCTAACATTAGCAAGACAATGGCCCTTCGCAAGCAGGAAGGTAATTTTCAGTTTCACAGATCACATACCTGGTGCTGCCCAGTGCCATTTTTTAACACTAAAAGTGAGCAGACTAAAAAAATACAAATTTCTCAAACTCTTTTGCCCAATATTCTGGTTACAGTGGAGCAAAGACCCCTGATCGGAAGAGTGTTTCCCCCTAATGAGCTTGCCCAGTGGATCTCGGGGCGCATGCAGGAGTCTATCTCTGCCTCCCCTCCTCTCACTAAATAAAAAATAATAAATAAGTAAATAAATAAAATAAAGCTCCTCAGATCAATGGGTTTATAGTTTTGACCAAGTTTGCACATTTATCAGTCCTTAATTCTTCCAACATTTTTTCTGTTCCTACCCTTCTCCTTAAAGGACTCTAATTATAACTATATATACATACTGCATAAGGTGTCTTATAACTGATGCTGTTTATTTGTTTTCAGTCTTTTTATCTCTCTGATTCTTTTTATTTATTTATATTTTATTTTTTAATTGAATTTAATGGGATGACTCTGGTTTACAAAATTATACAGTTTTCGGGTGCACAGTTTTATGACACATCTTCTTTACACTCTACTGTGTGTTCACTATCCCAAGTCAAGAGTCCGTCCGTCACCATTTACCTTCTCTACCCCCCTTCACTGCCCCCTCTTCCAGCAATCACCACACTATGTCTCTGATTCATTTTCGGTGCTTTCTGTTGCTGTCTTCAAGTTCACCAATCTGTTCTTTGTAATGTCCAACTGATTGTTTATTATATTCCAATGTATTTTCCTTTTTACCTCAGACATAGTTTTCAACACTAGAAGTTTAATTTATATCTTTATTATATCATCTGTACCACTACATTTTACAGGTGAGAAAACTGTAGCACACAAAAGATAAGAAATTTGCCCAAGATTTTAGAGCTATTAAGGAGATGCCAGAATTCAAATGCAGACAGCCTAAATTCAGAGACTTCACTTTTAATCACTAATTATATTGTTATTTTAAATGTTGTGTCATTCTCCATACTCTTCTTTTCCAGAGCATTTACAAAGCTAATAAATTGTTATTATTGTAGTAAACTGTTGGCAATCTGCAACTTTTCACAAGATTAAAAACTCTATTCAGATAGCAGTTCTTAAATTTTTCCATGGTCTTTCATCACCATTACAAGATAGCGATTCTTTTTACTCATTTCCATTCATTTTGCTCTTCTTTCTTACAGAATTTTGTAAATGTAAGTGTCTTGAATATTGAATAGAGGGTAGGTTGGATAGTGGGCCCAGTGAAGTTTTAGGGCACAAGTAGCCTGTTGGAATGGGTCAATGGGTAAGGTGCTGCTGATGACTGGCGAAGAAGAAGCTCACCAGATACTAGCAGGAAGGATACATAAACATGACTTCTTAGTACAGGCAGTGTACTGGGGATAGACTCTGGACAGTTTTAAAGGGCTGCCTTAGCTCCATAAGACTCCTAGGGTTGTTGGATATGGTGGTACAGCCCCAGCGGGTGCCATTTATATCAGTAACTACATGAGTAGTAATCCTCCAGAATAGTAGACTACACAATCATCACAATGGCATGCAGTTGCCTTTTGAGGCTACCAGGTAGATTACAGAGGAGGATGATTGAAATTGACACTCATCAGGAGGCCAAGTGGCCTCTGAGTTCTAGGTCTTCTCCTTGCAGCAGAATTCCTTGAGGTCTGGTTACACTATCCTAGGCTCTATTATTGTCTCATCTCTTATAACCACTCCTTCTCTTCCTGTTTTTTTAAATTTTTCTTCCTTCCACCTCGAGGAATTGTTTTTTGTTTTTTGTTTTTTTGTATTTCTCTAAAGTTAGAAGCGGGGAAGCAGACAGACAGACTCCTCTATGCCCCAGACTGGGATCCACCCGGCATGCTCACTAGGAGGCGATGCTCTGACCATCTGGGGCATTGCTCCATTACAACCAGAGGCGAAGGCAATGGAGCCATCCTCAGCGCCCAGGGCAACTTTGCTCCAATGGAGCCTTGACTGCGGGAGGGGAAGAGAGAGATAGAGAGAAAAAAGAGGAGGAAGGGTGGAGAAGCAGATGGGTGCTTCTCCTGTGTGCCCAGACCAGGAATCAAACCAGGGACTTCCACATGCCAGGCCAATGCTCTACCGATGAGCCTACTGGTCAGGGCTCATCTCGAGGAATTTTAATTTTGTCTTAGACACAGAAAATTTAGCTTTAACTCATTGGATTTATTCTTTGCCCTGAGACTCCTCAGAGGTTAGGTTTTTGAAACTTTATAATATTTATATATTTTTTTATAATGATCAATCTTTCTTAAAGCGTATATGCCACAAAATCAAGTTATTGCACAAATGTAAAGGAGAGTGAGAAATACTGGGAAAGGGAGTAAGTATCAGTTATTATTTGAAATATAGCTAGCTGTCCCTCCAACTAAACCATGAACTGTCCAAAGAATTTGCCCCAAGAGGTAAGGAGCATGCTTTTTTATAAATAAAGGGAATAGATTTGAGTGCTATATAAATTGTTCTCAAACTAAATTCAGTTTTTTCCATTTTTCATTAGTTGCTACTACTCCATAGGAAATTATTTCCTAGTATTACATTCTGCAAAATTTTATCCATAAAACTATTTTGTGTAATTGACTGATAATTAGCTTCTGTTTTATGGAAATGATTTATTTTATAACATAAAATTAGTTGTCCTAATTTTAGGAACTGTTATATTGACTTTTCCCCTTTAAGTCTAACTATATAGCTTGTAAATATTTATATTGAGTCTCACCATACAAATTTTTTAGAATCATATCTCTGAATTCTGAGAAGTAGATAAATTATCCTGTTCTTTATTTTTAAATACCAAGACTATCCCACTTTTTTTGTGCTACAATTATTTATTCCATATTTCAGAGGTATCTGGGAAATTATGTTTAAAATACTAGTAGAGAAGATTTAGTGAGTTGTTATTTATTGTATTTTGTATACCTGGATTTACAGTTCATATCTGAAATTTAATTTAATGTAAATAATGTACAAATTATAGTACGTAGTAATTATAATTAGTAGCCATCGCCCGCTGGGCAGAGACACAAAGCAACATTAAAAATAATATTATTTGAGCTTATTATTTTCAGTAATAACAACTGCTAAATTCCCATTCGGTAGACGTAGTTTGTAGTTTCCATTGTATGAGTCTATTTTGCGGCTTTGAGGAAACATGTTGCCCCTCCAGATATTTGTTTTCTCTCTTTCATGATGGGTTCATTGGATTGGATCAGTTGGAAGCTCACTACTTTGTATGAGTATCACTTCAGGAAGAATTATCCTTTGAAACACATAAAACACAGGTTTTGTTAATTAGGTATTTTATCTGGAATGAAACATTTGCAACTACATGCATACTTTATTTTATTATTTATCAATATATTTCTTTTTTAAATTAAATTTTAGGAAATACAATAACTGTTGAAACTGAATTACATTTGTTTTTGAAATTGGTGTCTGTTGCCTTGCTATTAGCCTTCTAAACCACTTAATTGACAATGTGGTTCATCAGATAGGGACTCTTGATATTCTTCTAAACAAGACTTTCCTATTGTAAATGGGCAAAAAAAAAAAAAAAGGTAATCAATGTTTTTAATCTAAACATATTACTCTCCAGTTCCAATCATGTTGGAACATATGATTTTCATCAGTCACTTTTCTCCTCTTGGTAGTGGCCATAGAATTATTTTTTGTTTTATTTGGAAAACAGCCTGTCACACACATATTGCCACTTGATGTTTTTCCCTCCTGTATTCCACACTGAGTAGATAATATGTTTTGTTGCTTGTTCAGTAATTACAATCAATTTATTCTTTCCTAATAGCCAGAACCAAGAAGTTAAGTCACAAAACATTAATGAACAGGTGATTTTTAGGGGCTGGAAAGCAGTAAGCAGAACTTGGCTCTCTCCAGGCCTCATTCCTGAGTCACACCAAGGAGTCAGGAAGGCCAGATGTGGCCTGTGGATTTCAGAACGCGCATCAACACACTCTGTCAGTTCTAGGATGCCTTCCAGCTTGAAAATTTCTTATTTCATATGGAATATTAAAAGCTGAGTTTTTATTGATGTTGTATTTTGTTTTTATATGTAGATTATTCATTTGCACCAGAATACTCTAAGATAAACACATGGGAATTGTCTTACCCAGGAGTTCACTCTCATTAAACATCATCTTCGTGGTTTTGAAAAAGTCTGGGTGATTTTTGAGAAAACTAGGAAACAATATTTTGGGACCTCTAAGAAATATGTTTGCTGGTTGACAGGGCTAACTAGGCTGTGAAATAGAATATCAAAGCAGACTCCCAGTCTTAATTAAATTTGGAGACCCAGGTTGACCTAGAAAGAATACAGTCTCCCTAGAACTTAGGCCTATGTTTATATAGGGCTAGAAACTAAAATGGCCTCATACAGGAAAATTAAAATAAAGATATATACACAAATATGATAAATGTAATAAAACTGAAAATAAAAATTTTCTAATAGTATTTTTTGATCCTAATTATAAAAGTATTTTCATAACAATAGTCTTAAACAGATTCAGTGGTATTTAAAAGTACTGGTTATTAACACTAAATTTAAAGCACTATTATATAACTGAGTGCTATAAGCTGTTATTTATTGGTAGCAAATTAAGTTCACATTGACAAAATGTATTACCATCTCATGTTACTTGATACTGATGTGGTAAAGATACACCACATATTCCCCCAAACCTCACTTCATTTCTCTGTTGGGTACTTGGGTAGACTACACTTCCCAGCATTCCTTGAAGTTGGGGAGCATGTTTATATGATTGAGTTCTAACCAATGAAATGTGGACAAAAATAAAATATGTCACTTACAGGCCTGACACATCAAGTTCTTTTACCATCCTTCACACTCTTTCATTTTGCATTCACATGGCTCTTGAAGGAGTCAGTGAAAGACTTCAAGTCTGTAGAAAATGGTAGAGACACTAGATTTAAAAAAAGAAACTGGGGCCCTGGCCGCTTGGCTCAGTGGTAGAGCACCAGCCTGGTGTGCAGGAGTCCTGGGTTCGATTCCCGGCCAGGGCACACAGGAGAAGCGCCCATCTGCTTCTCCACCCCTCCCCCTCTCCTTCCTCTCTGTCTCTCTCTTCCCCTCCTGCAGCCAAGGCTCCATTGGAGTAAAGTTGGCCTGGGCACTGAGGATGGCTCCATGGCCTCTGTGCTAGGATGGCTCTGGTCGCAACAGAGCAATGCCCCAGATGTGTGGAGCATCGCCCCCTGGTGGGCGTGCCAGGTGGATCCCGGTTGGGCGCATGCGGGAGTCTGTCTGACTGCCTCCCAGTTTCCAACTTCAGAAAAAAATACAAAAAAAAAAAAAAAAAGAAAAAAAAAAAAAAAGAAACTGGCTCTGTGAATAACCATGGAGGAGAGCCCTGGGTGCCCTCTAACGTTCTGCTTAGGGCAGTGAAATGAATGAAAAATTAACTTTTATGATGTTAGTCTAAAGAGATTTTGGAGCTGTTATTTATATCAGTTAGCTTACCTTGCAGCACAGTGTTTTAGTAGATTTACCATTCTTCCTAATATTATGCTTACCGTTCAGAAATCAACTGTGGGTTTGGAAATCCAGGTTCAACCAAAAATGGCAAACAGTTTTTATCTCATTGTTTACCAGCTATAGGACTGATTGTGGAAAGCTGAAGTGTTAACCTTAAAGGAAGAGGTTATGTTTAAATTTAGTTAAAAAAAAAAGAGCCCAATTCACTAGTGATTTTTCTTTTGGTCAAAAGAGATAAGAATAGTGGTATGGATGCCATATATTTGAAATCTCTAGGTAGGACAATAGGCCACTAGGAAGCATAGATAACAGAATAGTGAGATAAGCCCAGGTGGCAAAGTTACTTTTCTTATAACAATGACATATTTTATAACTGTGACTGAATAATTTTAGATTCAATTCTAAATCCCAGCATGATGGCTAGATCTTAAAAGCTATTTGTTAAATTTTTGTCAGATGAATAAACAAATAGAAACTAAAGGTATTATCAAGAGAAAATTCTTTTAACATAAGTTGTAAAGAAAGATTACACATTCACACATAATTGTTAACTATATGATTTTTTTTTTTGGTGCTATCAATTATTAGAATGTGAAGTCCATGAGGAGAATGAGGAGACAGACCTTTGTTTTGGTCACAGTTATACCTCTGACTCCTGAAAGAGTACCTGATATATTGAAGGCTCTCAGTTAAATTGTTGAACTAATCAAGTGAGGTTTATATTCATCTTATTCTAGCTCTGATTTGTTTTCCACAGGCTAAGCCTTCCTCTGCTGTGCTTATAGTTAATGGTCATTCTGTGCTTGACTTTACAGGTCTTGTAGGCAGGCTGTTCAAATAGCCATTTATCCATGTCAGAGAAAGGTGTTATTCTTAACATTGAATGGGCCCTCAAATCAAATTACAGAGGCCACCGGTTAGGCTTCTTAATCTCTGATATATTCAGTTCTGTAACCAGAAAAATGAAGTATCAGAGAAAAATTATGCAAATGCATTACAGGCTTTTCCTGGAAACTTGTGCTTTCAAATTCAATAAATAAAGAAATGTGTAAAATAAAATACAGACATACATACTGCCAATGAAGGGTTTGGTTGTCCTATCCTTTTATTCCATAATTCCTAGCACATTCTAAATACATGTTAATTTACATTTTTCACATGGAAAAATGTAAAGAAGGTTCAGTGCTAAAATTGCATGTGGGGCTGGCTTCCTGGGCATGCAGGCTGTGTCCTTGCTTTGCCCTTGGTTAGTGTTCTTAAAATTCTTGATCAGTTCTGTACAAAGGATTTCGTATTTTTCGATTTGCGTTGCACTCCCCAATTCTGTACCAGCCCCGATCATGTGGCATTTTCAAAAACATACCTTATGGATTAAAGATCATTGCCTGGCACAGAACAGGTGCACAACAATAAAAGTTGATTTTTAGTTGAATAAAAATTAAAAAATTAAAATGCAACATGAAAAACAAATACTTGTACTTGACACTTAAGCAAAAAGGGTTCTTATTCAAAATAGAAATCAAAGGCAGAAAGACTGAAGGGTAAGAAAAGAATAATCATGAACTCTTTTCTTTGCAAAGCCCTGAGAGTAAAAATCTGAATTTATGAAACCAAGTAAAGTAAATAAGTCATTTCTTGTGAGAGTAAATTATTATCTTTTAACCTGAGCATTGTTTGTAGCATGTTTGCTACAGTATATTCGGACACATTCAAGAGTTTATTTAATAATACATTGAAAACCATTTTCTGTTAAGTGTAAACAGGCTCTTTTTAATTTCAATGAATATTATTTCTCTTGAATTATGGCACATTGTGAATAGTAATACTATTGCTTGGGATTTTTATAGAACCTTTTTTTTTCTATGAAGCTCAATGTTTGAAAAATATCATTTTTCCAACTTGCCTAATATTTGGTAACAGATTAGCAGAAAATAAACCTGAAACTGAGGGTAGTTAACATTAGATCAATAACAAAAATTGAAAGAAACCTCAAGTTTTTCAGTCCAACCTCAGAAATTTAGATTCATCATGTAGATGTGTTGTTTTCAACACAATATCATACAGTGTTTTATGCAAATTATAGTTTATACCAAAAGGTTTAACATTTTTTGCACAGCCAAAAGTGAATATAATGCTGATCTGAATGTCGTGGGTTTCCTTAGTTTCTGATACGGCTTTCTTGCTGCTGATTGAGCCACGTTGAGAGACTGATAGCTCTGCACATGCACTTTGTCTATAAAGTTCTGGTTTACTGAGGTGATTTAGGTAATGAGTCTGGTCATTTTTCAGAGCTATTATTTCTGTCTAGCACAGAAGCACATTTCTGCAAATGGTTGTGGGCATATGTTTAAATACTAAGTTTAGGTTTTATACTTAACTTCTCAGTATTTTGACTAAGGTAAAGAAAGATGTATCTGATTACTTTGTTAGATGCTGGTTAATAAATTGTATTCTCACTAGAGAGATATAATTTATCCTGGAAGAACTAAAGGATATCCTTAATCCCTGACTTGATGGCTAACCTAATAGAAATTCCCAGTCCATTCTGCTACTACTGATGAACATTCTAGTTTCAGAAAATAGCACTTTCAGATTAAATTGAAATATTGGCATGCTGGCTGACATTCATTACTAATTTTATTTTTAATGGAAAAAAATAACTAAAATGAAATATTGATTTGATTTTGAAACTGTATTTCCTTGGAAGAGGTTTGTCTCATTTATAACAAATTAAAAGTTATTTGACTGACTGTTAATACTTATCAATCTCCAAACTTATCAATGCTTTAAAAGAATTAATGTAATAAGAATGCTACATTTCATATTCATGATACATTTTAATAGAGTCATTAAATATAAATATTTTATTTGGGGTTTTTACTATTATAAGAAATAAAAATTTAAAAACTAGCACTTATCTATAATTTAAAAAATACAAATATAATAAAAATTTTAATATATTATTAAAAATACATATGTAGTTTTTATTATTTTTTTGTTTATTTATAATTTAATACTCAGTGTTGTCACAGTAACATAAAAGATGCAAAAAGTTCTTTAATTTTATTTTTACCTGAATTTCTTTATTGCTCTATAGATATATTAGTTAATGACATTTGTTTTCAAGAGCTAATAGGAGTTATTTTTTTTTTGTCACCAATTCTGTGTCATTACAAAAAAAATAATAGGACTAGGAATCAGAACAGGGTAATATGGTGTTCTGTGAAATTTTGGGAAACTTCTGCCATGGACTAAACCTTAGGCACTGACCATGTAATAATGCAAGGACATTTCTTTTATGAGAACAAAGGATAAGAAGAAAACAGGAAAATTTTCTTAAATAGAATATGCCAGCATAAATCTCCCTTTCTTATAATATTTCTCCAAATATACATTAAGGTATAACCAATAATAGGTAAATCCTTTTAGGAAACTCTTCTTAGGAATCCTACTGCTTTGTTGTTTTGATAAGTATGCTTCTTTATTTTGTTCAGGGAGAGAATTTATCCTTTGCAAAAAAATAAGCAAACAAAAACAGTTCAAAATAAATATATAATATTTACTTACCATGAGGATAAAGTCTAGTGGAAGCTTTTCACAGTGAAGTATATAATTCATTTTTACCAAGGGCCAAATATCATATGTTAGATAAAATAACAGAATATTCTTTTGTTTCCAAGCAAGAAAGCTGGATTAAAGGTTCCCCAGAGTACTCAGCTACAGTGAGGAAATCACCTTTCTGTCAACTAACCCTCAATCACCAAACCAGAAACATGAGCTTCATGGCCATTTGCATTATTAACATTTCTCACATATAAGCAGAAAGTCCAAAAAGCTGTGCATGATAATTAAATGTTTGAACTTTACATTTTATAGAGAAGTCAGCGTATGTGAAACATTTTACCAGTTGTGTCTCCTGGTTATCTTGAAATTTTCATCTTTATTTTACAGATCCGAGCAGGGAATTTTTCTTTTCCTATCAAGCTTGGTTGAGAACATGGAGGGTGAGGGTGTGGGGTGGGGATGGTGGGGGGGTTGAGGAGCCAAGCTCTGAGTGGTGGAGGCTGTAGAGAGGTGGAGGGTTGTGATGACTAAATGACATAACCTGTGTTACAGCACTCATCAGAACAGTATGTGGCAAGTGTAATCCCTCATGAAATGTGAGCTTTGTCGGGGTCTTTGGGGGATGTGTTCAGTAACAGCACCCTTCTCCCTCACCAGGATTCTGAACAAGTTGAGAACTAAAAGGAAAGAAAAGGAGCAAATAGAGGCATACAATTTCTTTTTGTTTTTCAATGACAGATGTTTGGTTGAGAAAGTGGCTTTAGGTTTGGTAGCCAAATGAGCTCCGTAACTCTGAAACCCAGACAGATTAGATTTCTGGCCTGAATCAAAGAAGCGCAGTACCAGAGCAGACTGACTCAATGGAGGAACAGAAACCTTACTCCCACGAGCAGCTAGCTCCCTGCCTAGTGCAAGAAGGATGACATTGTGAACATTCCAGTTTGTCTTCCCTGAATTTATCAGTCAGATCTCTACCGCCTAAGGTTGGGCTGAGTAAAAAAACATGGAGAAATGCCAATCCCGTGCTTAGGAAAAATCTCTTTTTAAGAGAATTTGGGGAGGGGAGACATTCTTTCTCTCTAAAACTTATTTATAAAGGGAGTCAGGGGTCAGGTCATAATGGACTTTCAATGACATATCAGCGTTTGGAATTTATAGGAAAGGAGATGAGCAATTGTTAAAGAATTTTCAGTCTGGGGGCTTGGGGAGAGTGAAAAAGGTGAAGGGATTAAACCAAACCAAACAACGCCCCCCCCCCCCAAAAAAAAACCTTATAGACGTGCACAACAGTATGGTGATTACAGAGGGAACTGGGGTTGAGAGGAGGTAGAAGAGGGTAAACCAGGATAAATGGTGGTGGAAGGAGACTTGACTTGGGGTGATGAACACAGAATACAATTTATAGAAGATGTATTATAGAATTGTATATCAGAAATCTAGATAATTTTATTAAGCAATATCACCCCAATAAATTTAGTAAATTAATAAAAAATAAAATAATAAAGACAATCTCTAAAAATTTAATAATAGAGTTAAGAGAAACAGATTTGACTTTTGGAAAGAATATTATGAAATGGCTTACACCATAGGGGATGAGCGGGATGGGGTTTGGGCAAGATAACAGAGATGAAAAGTAAGAAGGTCAATTTGTAGGGTGCCCCCTAGTCTTAGTTAGAGTTGATAGCCTCAACCAAGAAAACTGCTAAACGATGAAGGAAAGTATGCCTATTTGGGCATCCATAATATAACTATAGAATGATGGCACTCATAAAAAATCAACTCATGCAATTCATTGTGATTTTTAACCTATGCTCTGAGTCTTTTCTTTTATTAATTGATTTTTATTGGGGTACAGGTTCAGGTTTGCAATCCAATAGAACATCTGCACACTGCTTTGTGTGCCCATCATCCCCATTTTCTTTCATCCCCATTCCCACCCCACTTTGCCCACCTCCACCTACCCCGCCCCCCTTTTCCTCTGGCTATCACCATACTTGTCTGTGTCTACGTGTTATATATCTATATATGCTTTTTTTATTTTTTGCTTAATCCCTTCACCTTCTGTCATCTCGTCCCCCACTGCCCCTCCCCTCTGAAGCTGTCAGTTTGCTTCATGTATACATGTCTCTGTTTCTATTTTGTTCATCAGTTTAATTTGTTCATTAGATTCCACATATAAGTGAGATCATATGGTATTTATCTTTCTCTGGCTTGTTTATTTCACTTAGCATAAAAACCTCCAGGTCCATTTATGCTGTTGCAAAAAGTAAGATTTTCTTCTTTTGTGGGGATGATGTGGTATTCCATTCTGTAAATATACCACAGCTCTTTTATCCACTTATCTACTGATGGACACTTGGGCTGTTCCCAGATCTTGGTTATTGTAAATAATGCAGCAGTAAACATAAGGGTGCATATATTCTTTCAGATTAGTGTTTCAAGATTCTTAGGATATTTTTCCAGAAGTGGGATAGCTGGGTCAAAAAGCAGTTCCACTTTAAATTTTTTAAGGACACTCCATACTATTTTCCATAGTGTCTGCTCCAGTCTGTATGTCCAATAGCAGTGCCCAAGGATTCTCTTTTATCCAGATACTCACTAGTACTTGTTTGTTGATTTATTGATGAGCGTCATTCTGATAAATGTGAGGTGATATCTAATTGTGGTTTTAATTTGTATCTCTCTGATGATTAATGACCTTGAGAATTTTTTCATATGTCTATTGACTCTCTGTATGTCCTCTTTGGAGAAGTGTCTATTCGGGTATTTTGGCCATTTTTTAAATTGGATTGTATGTCTTCCTGGTGTTGAGTTGTATAAATTCTTTATATCATATATTTTGAAATTAACCCCTTATTAGATGTATCATTGGCAAATATGTTCTCTCATTCAGTGGGTTCCCTCTTCATTTTGTTGATGATGTCTTTTACTGTGCAAAAGCTTTTTAGTTAGCCCTTGCTGGATAGCATGGTTGACTAGGGCATCTTTCCAATATGCAGAGATTGTGGGATCTATCCTTGGTCAGGGCACACACAGAAACAGATCGATGTTTCTGTCTATCTCTCTCTTTCTCTCTTTCTGAAGTCAATAAGTAAATTTTAAAAAACAATAAAAAGCTTTTTAGTTTGACATAGTCCCATTTATTTAGTTTTCCTTTGTTTCCCTTACCTGAGGAGATACATTGACAACAGTATTGCTCTGAGAGATGTCTGAGATTATACTGCCTATGTTTCCTTCTAGAATTTTTATGGGTTTGCAACTTATATTTAAACCTTTTGAGTTTTTTCTTGTGTATGGGCTTTTCTTAAAATGAAACTTTAACTAGATTCATCAAGAAAAAAAAGAGAACCCAAATAAATAAAATTAGAAATGAAAGAGAAGAAATAAAAAACTGACATCACAGAAATACAAAGGACTGTAGGACTGTAAGAAAATATTATGAATAACTGTATGCCAACAAATTGGACAACCTAGGTAAAATGGATAAATTCCTAGAAACATACAACCTTCCAAAACTGAATCAGGAAGAATCAAAAGGTACAATGAAAAGTAATGAAATGGAAGCAGTAATAAAAAAAACTCCCAAACAAACAAAAGTCCCAGACTAAATGGCTTCACAGGCAAATTTTAGCAATTTTAGCTAACACCTATCTTTCTCAAACAATTTCAAATACTCAGGAGAAGAGAAGATTCTCAAGCTCTTTTTATAAGACCAGAGTGATTCTAATCCCCAAACCAGAAAAAGACACTACAAAGAAAGAAACTATAGGTCAATATCCATGGCTGATGCCACATGGAAGGGAGTGCTCCATCCAGGAAGGACAGTGTCTGCAATATTGGAGAATGACTCAGCAAGGGGTCCTGGTGGTTGTCCTTTCACCATCTCCCCATAGCCACAAAGCCCATATTCTCCACATGTGACTCCAGTCCATTCTGCTTTCCCTCTGCTGGAGCTCCGTGTGAGGGGCTGAAAATGAGATTTTTCTGCATTGGTCCTTTAAGAAGACTCTTAAAAACACACTGCTTGTGTCTCTGAGGTCTTTCTGGCAGAGAAAAATCATGCTGCTTGTCACAGCTAGATGTCATGTGGGCACCTCTTCTTGGCTCTGGTGCTCTGGGCTGAGAGCCTGGCTTGGGGTTTAGGCCCTATAGTGCTCAGTGGGACCCTCCAATCCCCCACAACTGAGATATTCCTCTTAAATTTCAGCTGCTGCCCATAGGAGTAGGTCCTTTTTGCATCTCTGCCCTTCCAAACTGTCTGGATGTGGCCTCTATAAATCCTTGGTTATAAGACCTCTTTTCAACTAGTCTTCACTTGGTTATTCAGGGTGATTTTTTTGTAAATTTAGTTGTTGTTCCAGATTAGTCTTAGGAGGAGATGAGTGTAACATCTACCTACTTAGCTGCCATCTTGGATCTCCTGCTCTGAGTCTTTTGATGGAAATATGTATAGATTAATGTCAAAGGGTGACTATTTCTAGAACAGCTTTAGTTTTCTTAATAAAAATAGCTAAAGAAAGAAAAATGACTGAGTATACCTCAGAGTACTGTATAAATGAGTAATTAAAAAGCACTGATGTAGAAATTATTATCCCTTGTTTTGGAGAGTTACACCTGAGTTTCTTGTGTTGTCTTTCATTTGATGAAATTCTGAGAGTGTTCTTTGTGTAGAAACCTCAGCTTAGTTATCGCCTGTGATCATGATACTTGTCCAGCAGACATTGATGAGATCCTCCTGTTGGACACATTAAACACATTCAAATTATTTATTTTTTTCTAAAGAAAACATTTGAAATTATTTTTTCATTTGTTAATATATAATTGATACTTTATGAAAATAGTCTCATAAAAGTCAAGCAATATATAAAAATATAAAGAAGAAAGTAGAGTACAAAACAAAATGCTTGTATTTCACAACCAAAAAATAACCATGATTTGATATCATTATTTCAAATGTCTTTCTATCCAAATGTACGAATAAACTTTTAAGATAATTTTAGAAAAATAAATAGATTACACTGTACATTCAAGTTTTAAGCATTAAATTTAATTTTAATTACATTGAACAAATGTACTGTTCTCTAAAATAACAAAGGTTTGCTGAAATGTTTCTCTATGACAAGAGAGATTGGGTCTTTAAATATCACTTTAAAGCTAAAGAAAAATAATGAAAGTTAGAGCATTCATGTAATTCTTTGTTTATATATATTTAATTACATTTCCACTTTAGATAGTTCTACAAAAGGTGAGGAAATTAATTGGCAAGTTTATGTGTTTTTGTCCTACTTTCTCACTTGCGCTTCTAAGTATCTAGCTTTTCCTCTCTGAATCCCTTCTATATAATTTGTTTTCTAATCCTTCTAATTGTGTGACTTTCTCTAACTATATCTTATTGTTGCTCATCTTGCATCATATTTTTGTGTCAAATTTCCCAGGGACCTACCCTAATTTTGATAACTACGTGCTTTTTTTTTCTTTACTTGGTACATGATGAATCATTTCAGTATTTAGTTTAAATTTTTATTTTGATAAAGTTTCTATGATATTTTTGAATTTTTCTCCCTTTTCCACTTGTTTTCTTCTCTACATGATGAACACTGGTTATATATCAGACCATTTCATCTCTTTTTATATCTATCATTCTTTATAATTTGTATTGTATTTTATGATATTTTTATGCTTAATATTTTGCCCTACCTTTTTCCCTATTATTTTGTGCACTGTCAATCAAATTTTTATCATAAAAGAGATATTACATTCTCATTTTAAGATTACTTTTAATTATTTTAAAACTGCTTTGAAGTTAATTTTTATATTATTGAATGATTTGTCTAAACTCTGCATCTCTGCATGGAATTTTCATCTCTTTCTCAGTCAGTTTTGAAGCTTTTATATATCAGCCCTAGAATAATTCTTTTCTGTTTATTACTCAATACTTATTTTTTGATGAGAACAGTTCTCTGCTAAAAAATAATGAAAAAAGTATGGTTGGAGGAGATGCTGGAGAGATACCTGCATTTAGTTTTGTTCTGTTTTTTTTTTTTTTTTTTGACCCAAGGAAGAATTTGATTCATATATTTCTTTGCTGTCTCCTTGGTTCTACCTCATATGCAGCGTTGTCCACAAATAGTTTTTGAAATGAACATTTATTGGAACTGGTAAAGCCAAAGAAGATGAGATTTTATATAAGTTGTTTTTTAATTTTTAATTTGAAACACGTACAGTCACACAATTGTGTTATAGTTCATAGCAAGGTTGAATGGAAGAAATAGTTCTAATTGCTGGAGACTTCTATGTATTTCCTAATTGTTGTACTATTTATAAGTGCATGTTTATCCAAAATGCTGCATAGAACATTTTATTTTCTTCCCCTCAGCTTACAGAAAAAAACCTTTCAGGCTGACTGGTGAAAAATTGTGAGTTGGAGGCCTTTTCGTCCTTTCCAGGGCTTGATTTCTAGCCTTGTGTAACTTGCAGTTAATGAAGTTGCACATGTGAGAACAGCAGTGCCTAGCAACCACATGGCTCTTAATTCCCAGAGAGCCTAACATTCCCAGAGCTGGCAAGACAAACTAATCATGGTCTGCTTTAGATTCAGTTTTGCTCAGTGTATCTGGAACTTGATTGACATCTGGAAGGAGGTGAGAGGAAGCCAAAGATCCCAAGAGATAAAGACTGGGATCGCCTTTCACTGCACTGAGAGGAAAGTTCCTCATCCTGAGAGGTCAAGTTACCCCAGAGTTGTCATGGCAGTCAAAATCCCTTTAAAAGAAAGGTGATTTTTTGGAGGTCACATTCTTCTGTTTAGCTTTCTTTTCTCTCATTTTAAGAATTATCAATTAAAATTTTGGAAAATGTCATTAGAGAAGCAACATGCTATGAGATTTAAAAAAAAAGAGAGAGTGCTTCCCCAGGAAAGTTCTTGAAAGCTAATGAGAAATGGAAATTTATTTTTGTTCCCTAATAATAAAAGCAATAAATGTCAATTATGGAAAATTTTGTTGGTACCAGTATATAAAGAAGAAAATAATACTTATGAACCATTTTACTCTTTAGAAATAAATACCTTGTTTCTGCTCAGCCTTTTTCTATGTGCATAAGTCTTATACATTTAGGTTACACTGTCTATACAATTTTAGATTCTGTTGGCTTTTCACCAAATACTATATCATAAATATCTTCCCCGACATTATAAATATTTAGGAAACAATTTTTAATCGCTGAGTAATATTCTGAATAAATGCATGTATCGTAATTTATTTGAGTCTTCTATTGTTGGATATTTATGTGGATTCTGGTTCTGTTAGAATTAACACTGCAATAAAAATTGGGTGGGCATAAATATTTTCCCGAGCTTTGTATTTTTTCTTAAGGCAGATTTCTGACTTACTGGCTCATGGAGTATGAATATTTTAAGCTATTCTGGCAAATATTTATTATTTAGGCTCGTCATACATTTATCCCAACTTTGTAACTTGTCTTTCTGATTTAGCATTTGTTATTAGAAGGATTTGTGTGTCCCATATGTCAGTTCATTGGTACTATTTTAGAGATGTGTGTGTGTGTGTGTGTCTGCATGTGTGTGAGTGTGGATGTATAAATGTGTACATGTGACTAAGCCAGTGTTTGTCAAATATTTTTTCATGAAGTATTACTTCTATAAGATATGCTGAGGGGCAAAATGAGTTATATTCAAATAATGTAGGAAACGCTGGCCTCAATGCTGTTTTTGCTCTGCCTAACTACTCACCATGGCTAACACCAGCCTCAAATTGGCATCAGTGAATGTATGGAACTGAAACAGTCAGGCTCTCTGTTTTGGTGCCTGCAAACAACGGGGCTATGGAGCTGACAACCTGAAATACTGGTCTTTCAAACAGAGTATCTTTTTCAGAGTCTATGAAAAATCAGATGGCAGACAAAAGTGCTGCCATCTGATTTTTCATGCTCTCTGACTCATCTTGTGTGGACAAAGATATGGGATGGAGATAAGTTCATTTGAAGGCCAACCTAACTTTCTCAGGTCACAGAAGGGAAAGTGACCCACTGAAATTAAGTGGATCAAATCTCAAGGCCTTGAGTCTCATATTGAGATGCATAGACTCCTAGCGTGTCTTCTTAATATTTTGTTTCACATATTAACTTGGAAAAAACCAGAGTTCTACCTCAGGTAAAATAGATATTAATCAGTGGTTGCATATTATATTTTCCCACATAGCAAAAGGGATTTGCATCCTATTCAGACAGGAGAGAACATAAAGAATGCTAGTATTTAGAAAAGTGTGTGTGTATGTGTTTTCTTTATTTGCTAATATGTTTGCTCCTTTTCAGGCCTGTGGAATGGTCCAGTTGTATATATGTTGATGTAAGTATATATATGTTCCTATTGATGTTCAAGCTCTTGGCAGCTGTGATATTTGTATTACCTTCTTCAGGGGACCTGTTTGAGGCATTGTTCTTGGTTACTTTTAAAAATTTTACATAGATAGTGTATGCCAAGAAATAAGGGCATCATTATTTACTGAAAAAAACAATTAAATACTTGTTACACTTATTTTTTATCCTTCCTCAAAGGATAAGATGATTATTAAATAATTTACTGTAATACCCATTGTAAAAACACTGTAAAATAAATCAGATGTTTGTTTTAACCAGCCCTACTCCTTACTTATTTTTTAATACAGTTACATCAGTTATAAAAAAAAGTTTGTTTTTTCTTTGCATTGCCTAATTAGTTTCTTAGATGTTCAAACATGGGTAAGTAAGAAGGACATTAA
This sequence comes from Saccopteryx leptura, assembly GCF_036850995.1. Taxonomy (NCBI): domain Eukaryota; kingdom Metazoa; phylum Chordata; class Mammalia; order Chiroptera; family Emballonuridae; genus Saccopteryx; species Saccopteryx leptura. The sequence goes on from NC_089507.1 coordinate 66,683,354, forward strand.
TAGATGTGCGACACGAAGAAAAACTAGAAATGATGGTAAATTCTCAGAGGAAAAAAATACAAGAAAGGGAACGATGCTTAATATTTTAGAAGGTTCTTCTGTTCACAGGAGTCAGATTTGTTTCCCTTTAATTACCACTTTTTGGTCCTAGCCCTACTCTTTGGAACTATATAAAATAGGTCTAATTCTTCCCTAGTAATATCCCTTTTTTTATTTGAGAATAACCATCATTATTTTCGAAAGTGCATAGTGCTGTCTTAATATTTGCATTTACATATTTCCTACTACTGTGTGCACGCACATATGAACTTTGTCATGTATATTTGTATTTATATGCACTTCTAGCACTGCATGCTACTAAACAAATAATATCATTTTAGATAATTTTTCTTGGAAATTACTTTTATGTTTTGGTTAAACCTTCACTTTTCCCTTTTGGCCCTTTCAAATAATTAGATGGACGTAGATATAGTTACATATTTCTACCTAATTCTGTGAATCAAAGTGTAGTTATAGGAATCAGAAATGGACTGACCAGGTGGTGGCGCAGTGGATAGAGCGTCGGACTGGGATGCAGAATGACCCAGGTTCGAGATCCCGAGGTCGCCAGCTTGAGTGCGGGCTCATCTGGTTTGAGCAAGGCTCACAGGCTTGGACCTAAGGTCACTGGCTCCAGCAAGGGGTTGCTTGGTCCGCTGAAGGCCCGCGGTCAAGGCACATGTGAGAAAGCAATCAATGAACAACTAAGGTGTTGCAACGCGCAATGAAAAACAAAAAATGATTGATGCTTCTCATCTCTCTCAGTTCCTGTCTGTCTGTCCCTGTCTATCCCTCTCTCTGACTCACTCTCTGTCTCTGTAATAAATAAATAAATAAAATTAAAAAAAAAAAGGAATGGAAATTCTCCTAAAGGCTCTTCATTCTCTGATGGCCCCCAAAACCAAGATGTTAACCCTCCTCCCCAGGCTTGACAGATTTCCTGACTCATGAAATCCACCTTTGGAAATTTGAAGACTAGCAGGATCCAACACTATTATTGCCTTGCTTGGATTTACCTATTTTTAGAAATGTCCAAATATTCAGCCTAGAGGTAAATATAAAGTCATGCTTCTTCTCAAATCCTCCTACAGACGTGGACAGTTCAGTTCCTGACTCAGGAAATATCTTGATTATTTTGGGGGAGCCCAGCCCCATCAAATGGGGCTCAGCTCTCCTCTGTTCCACCCACTGCTCCCATTTTGTTGTATTAAACCATTTAAAATTTCCAAACATCTTTGGATTTCATAATACTGCAACAGTTGCTGAGTTTTAGTACAGGTAAATTTTTAAAGTAAATTTTTAGCTCCTAACAACTCTTTGAAGTTAAATAATACATGTAAGACACCAGAATCATTTTTGAATAATTTATGTGGCAATATTTAAAAGGAATAAGGTTATTTGCATCAGAAGTAGAAGTCAGTGATAGCTCAAACACCCATGAATTTAAAAATTATTAAGAAATTGTTGAGAAAAGAAATTTACATTTTTAGAAATAGAACAGAGAATCGATATTTGGGTCAAGTTTATATGATTGTAGGTATAACTATAATCTTACAAGTTACTCATTTGTGCAAAAAATTGAGAAGGCTGAATATGTTGCCCAATTTAAGAGAAAAAAGAAAGGACCTTTATGTAGGGATATTGCAACCTTGCAGCATCAGTGATGGCTTCCTTATCAACTTTTCGATATATGGTTGTTAGTGGTAAGCTAGTACTCCTTACTCAGAGAACCATGAAAGGATTCCTCAAGTATCTTGGCTCTTCTCTTAGAAGTTTGGGAACCATGGCAGAGGCAGTGTTGAAAATAGACTAAGGTCATAAACTGTGGAGCCACACTACTTAGATACATCCTGTCCAGTCACTGAATATAAGTCTTTGGGCAACTAATTTAGCCTCACACTCACCTATAAAATAGCACTAATAATAGTACCTATCTGATGGAGTTTTATCATATCTTAGAAGAAACTGCCACAGACGGATTCAATGGACCATGCCCATGCTCTCCATTTTTGTAGTCATGGAGAGCTAAAGTTTGGCCTGGGTGTACCCATATTTGTGTTTGAAAATTAAAGACTAATTTAATGTCCCCTGAGTGATTGGGGAATGGAGGACATGAATTTCTATGATGCCAATACCCAACCTAATTATTTTTTTAAACTGATTATTTGAATAAATTGACTTTGTTATTTGGCTATGTAGAGAATAAACTTCAGATAATGAGTTTTAATCAGTCCAATATGATTTCAGAAACAGATTTAAGAAATCCTGAAATCAAATTTTGTCTTGAATTTCTAGAAGATTTATTTCCATTTCAGGATTTTGGCATTTGTAATTATTTAGATCTTTAATAAAAATATATAAATTTAATATTTCAGGAAGAGATGAATAAAATCTGGGTGGAAATGTGTGCTGTAAGTCTGAAGTATAAGGAAAAGCTTTTGGAGAATTTAGCATTTTCTATATAATACTTAGTGAATTCTACATAATATATTGCCTTTAAATCATACTGGCCCTCTCTCAAAGGTATATGCACTCTGAGGAGTTTTCTCTAGTATTGATGATTTAAACCTCTTATCACTGCTTTATGAGATAAGAATTGGCTTTTCCTTAGGTCTAAATAGCCTAACTAGGAATCAAGCTTGTTTTATCAGTCTTGATAAACACCACATTCAATAGAAATAAGTGAGATCAAAGAAGGAAAAATAAATAAAGAAAAGACAGGAAAATAACTTTACCTGCTCCAAAAACAAAACAAATATAAACAATTTTAAACCCAATAAAATTCAGTTCTTTACATTTTTTTGTGTTTTCACTATTCAAAGTGACCATACAACAAACAAAAAATGTGATAATTGCCTGACCAGATGGTGGCACATTGAATAGAACATCAGACTGGGATGCGGAGGACCCAGGTGTAAGACCCCGAGGTTGCCAGCTTGAGAGCGGGCTCATCTGGTTAAGCAAAAGCTCACCAGCTTGGACCCAAGGTCACTGGCTCGAGCAAGGGGTTACTCGGTCTGCTGAAGGCCCATGGTCAAGGCACATATGAGAAAGCAATCAGTGAACAACTAAGGTGTTGCAACAAAAAACTGATGATTGATGCTTCTTGTCTCTCTTTGTTCTTGTCTGTCCCTATCTATCCATCTCTCTGACTCTTTCTCTGTCTCTGTAAAAAACAAATGTGATAATTAAGAAGCAAACTAACAAGAATTAATACAATATAGTTCTGTTCCTGGAATAAAAAACCTTCTGGTGCAATCAAGGAGGCTGGCATACAAAACTGAGTGTCTTTGTGATAACATGCTGTAATAGAGCTATATACCAGGGACCAGAAAAACTCAGAGGACTGAGCGAGGCTTTACAGGGAAGATGGTATTTGAGCTGGGCCTTACAGGAATATGTCAAGAATACATGGGAAGAATGTGTACAAAGGGTAGTAACAGGAAGAACACTGCATGTTTGCAAAAATGAGGATTGGCTCAGTCTTTAGGAAAGACATACACCAGGAGGATAACAGCAATATGGCCAGTAAGGTAGGATGGGGTTATAGTATAAATGTCTATGTTTTGACATACCAAAGAATTTGGAACTTATCTTGTAGGCAGTGAGAGAGCCATGGAAGTTTCTTATGGTATAAGGATTTATGTTGTAGAAAGAAAATTAGCTAGAGAATTAGGTAATATTTTCCCTATAATATTTCTCAGCCACTTAAGAAATAACTCTATAGAGCAATAGGTTGTTTTTGTAAGGTATTTTCCCCGCCGAGGAAGAAAGAAGGGCATAGCCATGAAGTGTGGAATAGCAAAAGCTTTATTTAGCAGAGTGCTTCCCGGACGATGTTCTCTGGTCCGCGAGACGGGGGCCAGAGAAGTCGCACGAATTTTCCCGTGTGGGGGTAATTTATAGGGTTCTTAGGGTGGTCGAGTTGACATGACGTGGTGAAATTTCATTGGCTGACAGACAGTTGTTCTTTTTCAAAGGGCTCCTGGGAAGTTTTGGTGCTTATGGGTGTGGGCGGTTCTAGCCAAGGGCCTGGTTCCTCACTTAACCTTCCTCGTTTGCCAACAGACCTCATATTCCAATCTTTTATGTTAGATAGGGGTGCCGCTATTCATCTGGCTACTTCCTGCTGGTTAGGGGTGTTGTGGGGAAGGGAGGTCGGAAGGTGGTGGCTCTGAGGGGAGTCGTGTATATGGGTGTAGGAACATTTGTTTGATCATGACTCGAGAAACTTCATGGATGCGGTCCTGTAAGAATTTAAAAAAGAAGTAAATATGTGTAATATGCTGATAATTAGAAGAGGACCTAGAATAGGGGCAGTCCAGGTGAGGATGGGTGGCTGCCATCAGGAGTTAAGGGGGTTGTAGGAGGAAAGATCCTTGTGCAGTTTCTCTTGCAGATGGTGGAGGACCCTGATACTTTCTTCCATTGGGTCAGTCTCATTGAACAGCATTGCTCCCTGCTTTAACTCATTCTGGATGCAGATTCCTGGTGGGAGGGACAGGAACAACAGGGGGACCTGCAGGGCCCAACCTTTTAGTGAGCCAGAGATGGGTGGGGCCCAGTGGTCCTGACTGCCAGCAGTCCTGTATGGGGGCAAGCTTGAGGTGAGAGACATGGTTAGAAATGAGGGTAGCATTGATTATGTGGGAGCCCTTGGTAGTGAGGAAGATGTCAGCTGGATAGTGGCTCTGAGACTTTGCAGAATGTCCCAACCCAGAAGGGGTACAGGGCATGAGGGCATAACTAAGAACGAGTGCAAAAAGGGGATTCCGTCCAAACTGCATGTCAGGGATGGCACATGAAGGGGAAAGGAAGGGGTCCCATCCACTCCCATAACCAAGACCTTTGAAGAAACTAAAGATCCAGAGTGTGATGACAAAACAGAGAAGGTAGCCCCCGTGTCCACAAGAAATGAGATGGACTTACCCACTACCTGCAGTATTACCCAGAGCTCGGCAAGGGTGATGGGGGTCTTCGAGTCTGGACTGCGTCAGTCGTCCATGAGGCCTAGGAGTTTGAGCAGTGGGCCCACCTGGCTGGCTTGCACTCCCATTTGGGTGTCTTGTCCTCTGCGTGAAGGCGCTGAGGAAGGGCCTGTTGCCCAAAGGGAGCAATCACTCTGCCAGTGACTGGGCTGCTTGCAGTTAGGGCAGGGCTTAGTGGGTGGCCTCGGGCAGGGGCACTACCAGGACCAGTGACCCTCCCTACCACATTTAAAGCAAGCTGCTGGTGGGATTCCTTTTTGCAGCCCAGACTTGGGTCAGGCATCTCCTATGCCTTGCCCCTGTTGATCTGCCGGCCTCAGGGCTGCCACAAGAGCCTGGACTTGGAGAGTTACCTTTTGCTGCATGCAGGCCTGGCAAGCAACCTCGGCCTATTCCTAGTTACAACTATTAAGAACTTTATTTATTTTATTTTATTTTATTATTTTTTTGTGTGTATTTTTCTGAAGCTAGAAACTGGGAGAGACAGTCAGACAGACTCCTGCATGCACCTGACTGGGATCCACCCGGCACGCCCACCAGGGGGTGACGCTCTTCCCACCAGGGGGCGATGCTCTGCCCCTCTGGGGTGTCACTCTGTTGCGACCAGAGCCACTCAAGCGCCTGGGGCAGAGGCCAAGGAGCCATCCCCAGCGCCCGGGCTATCTTTGCTCCAATGGAGCCTCGGCTGCGGGAGGGGAAGAGAGAGACAGAGAGGAAGGAGAGGGGAAGGGGTGGAGAAGCAGATGGGTGCTTCTCCTGTGTGCCCTGGCCGGGAATCGAACCCAGGACTTCTGCACACCAGGCCAACGCTCTACCACTGAGCCAACCAGCCAGGGACATTAAGAACTTTAAATGCCATGTTCACAGGTCTTGGATAGGGGTTTGGGGTAAGAATAAGAGGAAGGGGGCTCCTGGGGAGCCTGGCACCCAGATCCATTCGGAAATGCTGGAGCCAGAGGCAGGACAAGGCCAGGACTTCCTGTAAGAAGATTGGGGTTGGGCCGTGGGGTCAGGAGCCCTGCAAACTGGTGTGAGTGCCAATGGCCAGCAGAGGAGGGCCTGATGGGGGAGGGGCTTAAGAACACAGTGGAGAAGGGAGGGGCTCATGGCCGGCAGGAGAGGAGAAAGAGAGACTGGTATTTGCAGGTAAATGAGAAACAGGATCCAGTGAAGGGAGAGGAAAAGCCTGATAGGATGGAGGGGAAGAGAGTTGGGGGTTGGTAAAGGAGGAAAGATCAGGAGTGGATGGCTTAGGTGAGGTTTCTCTGTCCAAAAAGGGCCTGCACCTTGTAGCAGGTGGCACAGAGATTAGGACGGGAGCGCAAATACTAGAAGCCCTGAATGTAAGGGATCTCCAACCATTTCCCAGTTCTTTGACAATAGTTAAATTGGTGAAGGTGTTAAAATTGAAAGTCCCTTCGGGAGGCTACCTGGTTTGATTATCTAGTGGGTTCTAGTGGCCCAGCCACAGTGAAGAAAAAGAACAGTTTCTTCTTCTTTAGAGAGGGAGAGATTTCAGATAAGGCACTCCAGGAGTGTTTTTGGATCAGGTTTAGATTCCTGTGCCTCTATGGCCGCCCTCAGTCCTCGGAGTGATCAGAGATGAGAATTGACGTCCTGCAACTCAAGCTCTGGCCATCAGATGGTTAGGTAGCGTGCATGTGTTCGGGACATCTCTACGGGCACACATGCACTCAGAATGGATAAGAGGTACCTGATGCAGCTGCGATTACGAACAGAGAGTCTCAGCAGAAAGAACTGAGGGGAGGGTGGAGGCAGGGGACTTACTGCACCGTGTGCTGAAGTGGGTGGGAGGTCGCAGATCCTGGTTCTTCCTCAGAAGGGAAAGGGAAAGGAGCTGTCCCTTGCAGACTTCAAACTCCTCCCAGGTTTCAGCACCAAATGTAAGGTATTTTCCCCGCTGAGGAAGAAAGAACGGCATAACCATAAAGTGTGGAATAGCAAAAGTTTTATTTAGTAGAGCGCTTCCCAGATGATTTTCTCTGGTCCTCGAGATGGGGGTCAGAGTAGTCGCACAGATTCTCCAACATGGGGGTAATTTATAGGGTCCTTAGGGTGGTTGAAATTTCATTGGCTGACAGACAGTCATTCTTTTTCAAAGGGCTCCTGGGAAGTTTCTTTTGGTGTGCATGGGTGTGGGTGATTCCAGCCAAAGTTCCCAGGCCTGGTTTCTCACGTGACCTTCCCCCATTGCCAACCGTCCTCACAGTTTTTTTACAGGCTACATTTTAAAATGATCATTTAAGATCAGTTTATACCTTTGCAAATATTTTTTTTCTCTGCTCAATACAAAGAAAAATGATTTTAGTAGTTTTATAATTTAAAAATGTTAATTAAATAAGTTCAGCTATTTTCAAAGGAAATTTGCTACTTTTTGACTTTAAAGCATTTATATATTTTTTTCTAGAAGAAGAGAATACTGTTTATTTACCTTTGCCAAATCTTTTGGAACTCTAAAACAAGAAAAATGATCATTCACCTCCTTCTTATGTACTGTTGTACTAAACCCTGACATATCTGCCTCTATCATTTGGTTCTAGCAATCCATGGTCAATAAGACTTGTATAAACATTTTTACTAAGATGAAGTTGTAAGCTTCAAGAGTAAGCAGGTAGGGAGGTAGACTTATATTTTCATCCTGTCTACATTTTTTCAAATCTTACTTATGGCAAATCACTGTCCTTTATTTTATCTTAAGTAAATTTCTCCATAGTTATGTAATAGAGCTCATTGCTATATTTCAGTCTTTCTCTTGATCTGATTATGTCTCTCATTTGATGATGCCTATGTCATCATTTGAAGGCAGTTCTGAAGCTATCCCCTGAATATCTAGAATTTATAGTGCAAAGATATAAAGGAACTACTTTTTTAAAATAATAGTTGCTGTGAACCATCATGACTAGTAATTGTCCAGGTCCTGAGTGGGAACACTGTGGAATGAAGAAATATACTCAGAGAAAAGAAGTATGGGATTGGGAGGTCTCTACAAACTGATAACAAGGCAGAGCAAAGCAAAACTCCTGATTTGCTTTATTATATAGTTCAGAGCGATACGCAAATAAGGAAGTCTCTGATACAAAGTCACATATCTGAGGCATAAACAGGAATCCTCTTAAGGCATAAACAGGAATCCCCCATACATAACTGAAATCAATAGTTGAACAACAAACAAAGGGTAAGAGGAAGGGCATGTAAATTGCCTCTAACAACTTAATCAAGCAAGTGAGGTGGGGGCATGGGATAAGTAGAAATACTCAGATTCACAGCTAACATGGAGGTGTGGGGGAAGAGCTTAGCCTTTAAGCTTAAGCCTTAAACTGCAAAGACTTTGTCAGCTTGCAGTCTCCCACAAATAGTGCTGAGTAGACTTCTTTAATTTTAGACTATCAGGTATACATTTAAGTTTGAGCAAATATATGATGAATATAACTTAGAAAAGTGCAAAAGAAAAAATAATTGGTAAATTACTATTATCCTTCAATATTTTGACCAGTTTTACTTTTTAAGGTATAATTCACATATACAGTAAAATTCACTAGTTGAAAGTTCATAGTTTGATGAGATGAAAAATACATTCACTTGTATAACCACCACCATTGATCTAGAAAACACTGATATCACCTCAAATCATTCACTCATGTTCCTTTTCAATCAATGTTTACTTTCAGTTCTAGGCAACCACTGATAACTGATAGATTGGATTTACCTTTTCTAAAATTTCTGTACACAGAACTATAAAATATTATACATATTCTTGAATTTAGCTTATTTCGCTCAAGATAATGTTTTTTAAAATTTACTGTGTGTGAATTAATCACTAGCTTGTTCCTATTTATGTTGGGTAGTATTCAATTGTACAAATATACTAAAATTTGTTCACAGATTCATCTATTGATGTATATTGGAGTTATTTTAAGTTTACTATTACAAGTAAACTGCTATGAAGATTTGTGTATAAATCTTTGAGTGGGCCCAAGGTATAATTTTTCTTGGGTAATTATGTAGGAATGGAATTGCTATATCATCCTGGAAATGTTTATTATTTTATGTTTAAAAGATTTTATTTATTGCTTTTAAGAGAGGAGAGAGAGAGAGAAAGGTGCGGTGGGTGGTAGGGGGTGCAGAGAGAGAAGTGGAAAGCATCAACTCTTTGCTTCTCATATGAACCTTGACTGGGCAAGCCTAGGGTTTTGAACTGGCGATCTCAGCATTCCAGGTCAATGTTTTATCCACTGTGCCACCATAGGTCAGGCCTATTTTGTAAAAAATTGCTAAATTTTTTTGGATATAGTTGTACCATATTAAACCTCCAGTAATGTGTGAGTTCCAATTGCTCCACAACATCACAATATTTGCAATTGTCAATATTTTTGATATTAGTAATTTTAATATGTAGTAATATCTTACTGTGCTTTTAATTTGCATTCTCTAATAGTAAATAATATTGAGAATATTTTCAAATGCTTGTTAGTCATTCATATTTGCTTGCTTTTCAGTTAGGTTGTTTGTTAGATATATATGTTGTTTATATATATAATTTTTTTCTGCTAATATACTGAATTACATCACTTTTCCAATGTTAACCCAACCTCACATTTCTGGGATTAATCTCATTTAGTCATGATTCTTTATAATATTATAATTCTATTTGCATATATTTAAAAAAAAACTTTCATCTATTTGGATGAGACAATAATCTAAAGTTTTCTTATAGTGTCTTTCTCTGGTTTTGTTATTGCAGTAATACTAACTTTTTGAGTTTTGGAATAGCTTTTAATCTAGGCCTAGTCTTGATTTACTACTGAGGCATTTTCCTTCTGATGTTTCTCCTAAATGCCCAGGTGTTCAAGAGTCCTACTCTTGGATTAGTCAAAACTCACATGTCTTTCAGCAACATATGAGCTATTATTTAGATCTCAGCTTACAAATTGTTATTTGTGCTAATCTGTGGGGTTCTATCCTATGCATCATGACTTTGTATTCAGCAAAGGAGGAAGAGTTTACTTTGTTTCTGGAGCATTGACCTCCTTTCCCTTAGATTGTCAAATAAAATAAAGACAACAGCCAACCCAACAATAATCATCTGGTGTGAATTAATCAAAATTATACCTATCTTTTTATCAGATTGGCAAAAAATGTATTTTGTGTGTGCTGCAGAATTTTAGTAATTAGTTTATGTGTGCCATGAGATGAAAAAGATTAAAAACTGCTGCTCTATAATGCTCTTCTCTCTAGAACTCTGCCCTTCAAATTCTAGCCACTGAGTCTGACTACACTCAGATCGCTGTTTTCTTGGCTCAGCACCATGGCCTGTATAGTAAGTACCATAAGGTAGAAAGCTGGGAAGATTGTAGGGACCACCTTATTTATTCCACTTTTTTCAAGGATCATCTTATCCTGCCTGTTGTCTAAAGTCTGAACACAGCTTTGTAATGTATTGTGTCCAGTTTTCTAGTTGTTTACTGTGAGGGTGTAAGTTCATTTTCTTTTATTCTTTGTTGGAGGCAGAATTCCAGTGCCCTACTTTTTGTCGTTGTTTAAAACCAGTTGAGTTAAGCACAGTGTCTGATCCTGCCCTCTTTGGATGGAGTGAATGAAATACTGCATGAATGACTAAAGCACTGGGTTTTTCTCTTACTGAAAGATAATATGTGCCTTCTAATTTTAAAGCAGCCATAAAATGGTCATCAATTTATTAATGGGACAGTCACTAAATCCAAAACCAGTTTGGTCAATGACAGAAAGAGCTGGATGATTCCTTAAGAGCTGGATATTTGTTACTTAAAGATCCAGATGTTATTTAAAAAATGAATAAAATGTTTTCAGCATAGATTAAAAAAAAAATCTGTTTAGACTTGGTCTGACCAGGCAGTGGCGCAGTGCATAGAGTGTTGGCCTGGGACACTGAAAACCCCAGTTTGAAACCCCAAGGTCCCTGGCTTGAGTGTGGGCTAACCAGCTTGAGACTGGGATTGCAGACTTGAGTCAGATCATAGACATGACCCCATGGTCACTGGCTTGAGCCCAAGGTCTCTGGCTTGAGCCCAAGGTCGCTGGTTTGAGCAAGGGGTCACTGATTTAGCTGGAGCCCAACCCCCATCAATGCACATATGAGAAAGCAATCAATGAACAAATAAGGTGCCGCAACTATGAGTGGATGCTTCTCATCTCTCTCCCTTCCTGTCTCTGTCTCTCTCTCATTTAAAAACATCTATTTAGGTTTATTTGAATGCCATTTTTTTCCACCTTTGGAAATACTAGATGAATAAAGAAACAAAATAACTCCTAATATATTTCAAAACTAATTTTATATAACTTCAATAGCAGGCCTAAATTAGGAGTGGGGAGAAGAACTGAGATTACTGTGTTCTTAAAGAGAAATACTGTCT